>NC_133770.1:247178253-247300538 GCF_003597395.2 Chelonoidis abingdonii | reverse complement strand
GGGGGGGGGTTGGGGAAATTCAGGGGAGGTCTAGGGAAATCACTGGGGCTCATCACCCTGGGTTTAGCAGGCTAATGCTCAAACCACTGAGCTATCCCTCCCCTAGCCTCACAGTGCTTGCTGGTTGTCAGTACTGCCGGTATATATTTTCTTGTTCCTGACCATCACTTTGCTCATTCTCTGCATTTGCTAATGATAATTACATATTCTTTTCAAAGTTTTCTTTCTCAATGTTGAAGGAATGTCACAGAATGGCAGACCTTTAACACTGTAAGTAGTGTCTCTTTACATAGAATATTCCAGAATTTCGAGGCACATTTTTCATATTGTGAGCATGTACCTCTGACATGTTTAGTACAAATAAAAACCTGCCACTCCTGCAGCTTTTCTGATCTCTGACAGTTTGTCACATAATATTGGCATGCATATTTCTCTGTGTCCTACAAATGCTTCTACCTCTTTAACATGATCAGTTCCACTGTGGCTGCAACATTACACATTAACAGAGTGGTGGATCACAGGTTAACAATCACATGCAGTATTGATTCTTCGCTTTAAAGAAGAAATGAAAAGGGTCTCATTTTCATCTGAATCTGAGCATTAATGGGCATGTGAGAAACACTAATCACTGTTTTGGAGGTTTTCGTGAATCAGATGAGTGCTCCAGTGTGGATTGTTTTAGATGACTGGTTTATTGTTTGCTAATGTTTAGACCTATTTAGGCTGTATGTGCAAAGGAGTCTACATTTATGTAATGTGTTCCCAGAGGAACTAGAAGGAGCTGCAAGTTAATATAGCCCATATTCAATTAATTTATTTCTCATAACTTTTCACTGGCTTCTCAGTGTGTAGGTACTTAGACTCCCTTACATATCAGTAAATGGGTGTAAGTAAATTGAAGGGAGTCTAAATTCGTGCTGGGTCTAACTTACATATACTTCTAAACTTAAGCCATGATGATTATAGTTCTATGTTATTCCTTAGCTGCATTTTCTTGCAGATTTGTAAGTCGCTACAACTTTATGTATTGTGCCAATATCTGCAATTGGTTTGAAATGTACATTGTGTTTTTCACAGAAATCTGCTGGTTGGGAGATTTCAGTCACAGTGTTTCTTTCCTTCTGTTTCATAAATATTTGAATTTGAGATACTATTTTCTGGAAAATTGAAAGCACTTTTGCAATCTCATACCTACAAATATTTATTTTTTCCACAGAACACTGCCTCAAAAATTAGTGTTTGATAGCTGTATTTTTGTTTTCTGGCCTCACGGTGGCACAGTAGGTTAAGAAATAACTGTCAAGTCCTGAAGTCCTATTTCTTTTCCTGTGTTTCAATATTGGTATGTAGGGAGTGTGCCATAGAATATGTAATCTTGCTAACTTTGTTCTCTGTGCAGAAAGGAAAATGTCCCAGGATTTAAATATTTGTGTTTGAGATGATTGTGAAAGTTATTCTTGATCATAAAGCTGCAGTATTGGGGAAAAAAACAAACAAACAAACCTCTAACTGTACTTCTACTGCACAGATTTCTGCAAGGACAATGTGTGAAGAAGGGGCTGACTGACACTTTGGTCAGAATGAATGACAAAGAACCTAATATTTTGAAGCAGTATGTAAAATCAAAGCTGTCTTTTTGTGTATAGGGATTCTGAAGTAATGGACTTAACAGGATGCTTGATATGCTAGTCATTGCCCAAAATGCTCTGTTAGCTCTGCCACTTCATAGCAGTTCTGGTGTTTCAGTTTTGGCCAGAAACTATACTTTGAGCCTGCCCCTGAAAAACAGAGACAAGTCCCTGTCCCACGGCAGTCAAAGGCAAAGCTCTCATTGACTTTATGGGACAAGGATATGGCCTAAATTTTCTTATATATTCTGTGGAATGCAATCCTTCTGAGCATCTGCTGCAGGCAATCCCTTCTCTTGCAGGGCCCTGTGCTCACCATTGGGGCACCTCCTTATAACTATGTCTGAGGAATAGCTCTGCCCAGTCTGGTGCCCCTTTCTGTCTCCTTTGCACTGCGACCCCTCTCATGCTCCAGGAGTTGCAGTGCTTCCACTTTGTGACCCAAGGAGCTCCACCTTCATGGCTTGGCCCTCTGGCCAGGTTACTGTATCTTCCCCTTCTGGTGTACCAAAGTCTCACTCAGGAGACCATATGTCATTCCCAGTAGTCCTCCAATGCAAAGCAATGCCACTTCCCCAAATGCTGGTAGGGGAACCCAGGCCTGCCAACACCTGGGTTCCAGTTCAGGGACAGTTGAATCAGTGCCCCTTGCTGCTGTTTCTCTGAGTCTTTTCCTATTCTGCCTCTTTCAGGCTTCTGCTCCACCACCCCTCTGGATAAAACCTTCCCTCGGGCCAGGATCCCAGGGCTTCTGCTCCCCCCTGTGGATTTCCTCCTTTCCATCTCTCAACCCACAGTGACTACAGGCTTCTGACTGCAGCCCCCTTTTCTGCTGCAAACTTTCTGGCTTTATGCTAGTCCCCCCTGCTCTTGCTTTGCTAGGCTCCATCTTCAATCAGTGCTTTGTCATCAAGCCTAATTCTCTCTCATGTGTGTCCTATGAAGTTACTTAACCCTGCTTGGACTATATTAACCCTTTTTGGGCTAGCATGGGGTGAACATCCCATCACACCTACCCAATCCCAAATAACACCTGCACCCCCTATTTGAAAGTGGTTTTTAAATCAAGGTTAATATGGTAGACTTTGGATCTGGCCCTATAGGATTCTCTGGCTTTGCTCAGTGATGCTGGTAGAGTTGGGTTTTACTCTTTGTGGGGCCAAATGATGGTTTTTACTCAGCCTGTACCCACATAGACTCCCATTGATCCCGATGCAAGTTTCCATGGGCTGAGTAAAACTGAGGTTCAAATCTTAAAAGGATTTATCTGGGCTACCCCAACTGACTTCAGAGGGTGTGGTGATTCACTTTGCAGATTTCTTTGCATGACTGGAGTCCTACTGTCCAAAAACTCTTAAACACATAAAAGAACTTATTGTGGAAGCATGTCTGGAATCAGGCCTTCAGTGAATACCTTACCATCTGACATACCATGTTATGTTTTCCATTACAGGCAGAATGTAAAGTGATGCCTATAGCTAGACTTGAACTTGTAGAGAGCCTTGACATGGTCTCTCACCAAAGGCTCTTAAGCAAACTAAGCAGTCATGGGATATAAGAACAAAGGTCCTCTCATGGATCAGTAACTGGTTAAAGACAGGAAACAAAGAATAGGAATATTTGGTCAGTTTTCACAATGGAGAGCAGTAAATAGTAGTGTTCCCCAGGGATCTGTACTTGGACCAGTGTTGTTCAACATATAAATGATCTGGAAAAAGGGGTGAACAATGAGGTGGCAAAGTTTGCAGACAAAACTAAAATAATTAAAATAGTTAAGTCCAAAGCTGACTGCGAAGAGTTATAAAAGGATCTCACAAAATGAAGTGACTGGGCAACAAAATGGCTGATGAAATTCAATGTTGATAAATGCAAAGTAATGTATATTGGAATACATGATCCCAACTGTACATACAAAATGACTGGATCTAAATTAGTTACCACTCAAGAAAGATCTTGGCATCACTGTGGATAATTCTCTAAAAAACATCCACTCCACATGCAGCAGGGTTCAAGCAGAATGTTGGGAACCATTAGGAAACGGATAAGTAATAAAACAGGAAATATAATGCCACTATTTAAATCCATGGTATGCCCACACCTTGAATACTGTGTGCAGTTCTGGTTACCCCATCTCAAAAGGAGATCTATTAGAAATGGAAAAAGTACAGAGAAGGACAACACAAATTAATAAGGATGTGGAAAAAACTTCCATATGAGGAGAGATTTAAAAGACTGGGACTATTCAGCTTGGAAAAAGAGGGGACTAACGGGAGATATGATAGAAGTCTATAAAATCATGAATGGTGTGGAGAAAGTGAATAAAGAAGTGTTATTTATTCTTTCATGTAACATTACAACCAGGGTCACCCAATTAAATTAATAAGCAGCCGGTTTAAAACAAAAAAAAAAGGAAATATTTCTTCACACAATGCACAGTCAACCTGTGAAACTCATTGCCAGGGGATGTTTTGAAGGCCAAAACTGTAACTGGATTAAAAAAGAATTGGATAAATTCATGGAGGATATGTCCATTAGTGGTTATTAGCCAAGATGGTCAGGGATGCAACACCATGCTCTGGGTGTTCCTCAGCCTCTGACTGACACATGCAAGGACTGAATGACAGAGGATGGATCACTTGATGATTGCCTTGTTCTGCTCATTCCCTCTGAAGCACCTGGCATTGCCTACTGTCAGAAGACAGAATACTGGGCCACATGGACCATTATTCTGAGCCAATATGGCCGTTCTTATGTTCTAGTTCACATTGCTCAAGCTTTTTCACTTTTCCTTTCTAATGTGTCACTTTCACTTGCTTATAACTTTCTCAAAGTTTTGGCATGATTGCTGTTGGTTGGAAAGCAAGTTTTATTCTGAAAGCTTTACTAAAAATGGCTGAGTGGCTTTCAGGTGCAGAAAGAGAGGGCAAAAAATGTCTTTTTGCTGAAGTAAAATTTTTTGCAACTTCTTAGGAGAAGAGATTATTGAAATTTGGACCTACATTTTACATCATAGATGTAAGTTTTTTAATAGTGTGATGAAAATCTATTTTGATTTATCTGAGTTACAGTGGTTTAAAACAGGCACACGCGTGCACACACACAGTTTTTTGTTGTACAGTTATGCAGTTTGCCAACATTCTACTGAAGCTGCACATAGGTGTGTACATGATGCTACTCATCCTATCTCTTTATGCACCATTACAGGTTGTATGTATAGAAAGGAAAGGCCCCAGCTTTATTAATGGCAGATATTGTGCTGATCAGAGCATTCTGTGCTGTCAAACAAATAATCACATGTGGTAGCATTAGTGTTTTTTCTTTAAAAACACAAAACTGAAATATACACTTAGGTTATGTCTACACTTGGAGCTGAGGGTGTGATTCCCAGATCAAGTAGACATAGTCCACCTAGGTCTCAGAGACCTAGTGCCCTAAAGTGTAGCCACAGTAGCATGGCCATGCCTTAACTTTGTCATTTTCTATCATTCTTTGTGAATGCTTCAGTTTGCTATCTTAATGTTCCTTTAATGTAGTGCGATGGACTCAGGCCAGAAGGATATAAGAGGGTAATCCTGTTGGTATCCAGGAAGTGGGTGGGCTTCGCCCTCCCACTGCTAATGGACCTCCCCCCAGCCTAAAGGGAGGATCCACAGGTCTGTGATACCAAATAGGTATGGGGGACAACCAATGAAAAAAACAGGCTTGGGAGTGAGGTCATAGGGCTAAATGAAGGGAATCTGATGGGGACAGCGAGCAGAGAACCCCGGACAACACCCACTGCTCCTCAAAGGCGACAAAGTAGCCAGCGGACGCTGCGCAGAGGACCTCTGCCCAGATACGTGAATGGATGAAAGAACGGAAAACGGCCCCACAGTCGCAGGCCTCCCCCTCTGCCAACCTCCCCTCTCTGGTGTTATGAATGGCCACCTTGGCCATAGCAAGGAGGAGGTTGACAAGGTGGTCCCGCGACTTCATGGGGCCTCGAATTGGGTGTGCATAGAGAAATAAATGTGGGGAGAAGTGCAGCCAGAACCTCAATAAGAGGTTCTAGAGGAGCCGGAAAAGGGGCTGCAGCCTGGCGCACTGAAGGTACACGTGAGCCAGGGACTCCCTCATGCCACAGAAGGGACAGATGTCAGGGACAGTGGTAAACCGCGCCAAGTACAGGCCTGTGCTCACAGCTCCATGCAGGAGCCGCCAGCTGATATCCCCGGCGGGCCGCGGGACTAAGGTGGAATAGAAACTGGCCCACCGGGGTTCCCCATCCGCCACTGCTGGTAAAAGGTCCCACCACTTGGTGTCTGGGTGGGACACGAGGGTGGGGTAGTGAAGCGTGTGCAGCACGAGCGTGTACAGATGGTCCCATGGCACAGTTTGGAAACGAACCGGCTGCATGACATGCAACCGGCTAAGGTATGCGGGTGGAAAGGCCGGGAAGGCTAACGGGGCAGGGGGCCGATGGAAAGGTCCGGAGGGCCCAGAGTGAGGGGCGGACAGGGCACACCCTCTCGCAGGACCCGCTTGAGGAAGAACTGAGCTGTGGGAGGCAGGGCTGCCTCCACCTCCTGGAGTACGCGCCAGGGGTCATAAGGGTGGAGAGCCCCATGTGCCGACCAAGCGCCTGGGGATCCACCCAACTCCCCAGGTCGTAGTCAAGGAGGTCTCCGATCTTGATGACTCCCGCCAGGACCAACCTCTGGCACACCGAGGAGGACTCCGCCACCTGCACATGAAGATGGAAATTGTGTAACAGAGGCTCCGCAAGGAGATCTACCCCTTCGGTGGCCGCAAAGGACCTGGTTGCTGAAACCAGCCTCCAGATCCGGAGGTGGTCCTGGTAGAAGACAGGCAGCTCAGAGACATCTTGCGGGAGATCTCTCGGGTGGAGAAAGCAGAGCTGCCGGTCGTATCGGAGCCCTCGCAGGCGGTGGAGGAAGGCGTGTGCCAATGTGCTCCACGCTGAGCCACCTGCATTATAAAGGAGTCTCTGCCGAGCCTGGAGGCAGAAGACATGGACCTGCATGTGCATGCACATCAGGCCCTGTCCCCCCTCCTCCAAGGGGAGATGGAGAACCCCCGCAGAGACCCAGTGCAGTCCCGGCCAAAAAAACCCCAGAACCAACCTCTGGAGATTGGCCAGGAACACCAGGGGTGGGCACAGGGTGTTGAGTCAATGTCAGAGCACGGACAGGACCAGTTGGTTAAGCACCAGCGCTCTCCCTCGAAGGGAGAGGCACCAGAGCAGTCCTGCCCAGCTCTGCAACTGCCCAGTCACCCTGCTCTCTAAACCATGCCAGTTCTCCGGTGGAGACGGATGCGTGGCCGAGAAATAAACACCAAGATATAGCAGTGGACCTGTGTCCCACCGAATGGCTTGAAGTGTGGGTGGGAGGGGGCTCGCCCGCCACCCGGCCTTGACCACTAGGCCAGAGCTCTTGACCCAGTTGACCCGGGCGGAGGAGGCCGCCCAATAAACAGCTTGACAAGCCTCCACCCGCACCAGGTCGTCCGGGTCCTGGACCACGAGGAGCACGTCGTCGGCATATGTTGCCAGAACCAGCTGCACCTCTGGCTCACGGAGCACCAACCCCATCAACCTCTTGCGAAGGAGACAAAGGAAGGGCTCAATGGCCAGAGTGTACAGTTGACCCGACAGCGGGCAGCCTTGATGCATCCCTCGCCCAAAGCTGACAGGTGTGGTCAGGGTCCAACTGAGCTTGACCAAACACGCTGCGGAGGCATACAGCACCTGGAAAAACCCCACAAACCAGGGTCCGAAGCCAAAAGCCCACCAAGTGCCCAGGATATACCCGAGGTCCATCCAGTCGAACGCCTTCTCCTGATCCAGAGACAGGAGGGTGAACGACAGACCATCCCTACACCCAAGCTCCAAGAGATCCCGGACTAGATAAAGATTCTTAAAGATGGCATGGCCAAGGACAGTGTAGGTCTGGTCTGGATGGACCAGTCTGCCAGCACGGGCCACAGCCGCAGCGAGATGGCCTTCGCTACGACCTTATAGTCCATGCTGAGGAGCGAGATGGGATGCCAATTCCAGAGATCGGACGTCCCCCTTCTTCGGCAATAAGGTGAGCACCGCTCGACTGCACGAAAGAGGGAGGACCCCGCTCTCCAAGGACTAGGCCCAGACGATGGCAACGTCAGGGCCGAGGACGTTCCAGAACACGCGGTAGAACTCCACTATCAGCCCATCCATGCCTGGAGATTTATTAGCGGGCATGAGACGAAGGGCTTCCAAGAATTCGGCCAGAGTGAGAGGCAGCTCCAGCCGGTCTCGGTCACCCATGGTGACCGTTGGGAGTCCCTCCCAAAGCACTCCGCAAGCATCAGCGTCAGTTGGATCCAGGGAGAAAAGGCCAGCATAGAAGGCCCTGACCCTCTCGCGCATCTCCACCGGATCCATTAGGGGGGCGCCGTCCTCTGCTAAAAGGCAGAGGATGTGCTTTTTCGCCTCCCTCTTCTTCTCTAGGGTGTAGAAGAAGCGGGAGCCGTGGTCCATTTCCCGCAGGAGATAGATGCGTTATCGTACAAAGGCACCCCGGGCCCGAAGATTGTCAAGTTCCTCCCGCTTCTCCCAGTGTGCTCCACAGAGGAGTGGATCTCCAGGGCTGGCAGCCAGACACCTCTCCAGCTCCAATACCTCCCGCTCCAACTGCTGTATCACCATATCCCTCCGCCGGCTGGCGCCCCAGGTGTGGCTGCGGCAGAACAGCTGGGTGCGCACCTTCCACACATCCCACCACTACCACACTGAGGAAAAGGCATGCCTCTGTTCCTGCCAGGCCAGCCAAAACTCCCGGGAGGATGCCACAAACCCCACATCCTCCAGCAGGCTGTTATTGAAATGCCAGTAGGCTGGCCCTGGCCTCTCCGAAGAAAGAGAGGCCATCATGGCCACCAAACGGTGGTCTGAGCACGGGGCCGGCCGAATGCTGGAGGCGTGGGCCTGTGAGAAATGACATTGAGAAAAGTAAATGCGATACAACCGGGAGTGGCTCAACCGGTGTTCCTCCACTCAGACACAAGTGAACGTAGAGTCATCATCCAGGTGGTGGTCATGCCAGACGTCCACCAGGGAGTGATGGACTACGATCTCCCTAAGCATGTCTTCAGTGGCTGGGCTCAACTCGATCCCTTTGCGGTCCTGCTTCTTGAGGGTGCATTTGAAGTCTCCACCCAGGACCAGGCACTCGCAAGTCCCAAGGTACCGAGGAAGGCGGACGCCTGCCGAAAAAAGCACGCTCTCACTGGGCCGGATGCTGGGACATAGATATTGACAAGATTCAACATTAGCCCCTCCATCTGAACCTGGAGGTGCAGTAGGCAAACCGGCACGACCTCGGTAAACCCCAGCACCTCGGGCTGTAGGGCGGGGGAGAACAGGGTCGCCATCCCGCCCTGATGGGCTGAAAGGTGGCTAAAATAGACCCTGTCCCCCCACTCCAGCCTCCAGCTTGCCTCGGCAGCTGAGTCCATGTGGGTCTCCTGAAGGAAAATAACTGAGTATCCCCCCTCCTGAAGGAAGGAGAGCACCTGCGGAGACCCAACCTACAGCCACAGGTGTTCAAACTGGCAAAGATGGACGGCAACATAAAGAGGGCTGGAGATGATCCTCGAGGTCTGGGGCACTAGCAGTGCCCATTGGACCCCGCAGCAAACCGTGACCAACCCCGAAAGCTAGCAGGGCGTCATGGAAGCAGCAGGTCTTCTGGTAAACCACAGCATCCTGCTTTCTGGTCCCTTTGTCCTCTCCCATAATGGCCCTCACGGTCTGGAGAACAAGATGGAAATCGCCCCAGCGCTGAAGAGCGAGATGCACTCTGTTCGTGGAGCCACGAGCGTCCTCCAAGAAAGAGCGCATCTCGCTCCTCTGCGCGACGGGGATGGGGGTCACGGACCCTAGGGCATCTCCCAATTGGACCCCCCCCCACCAGCCCCGTGGCACACAGGGATCAAACGGGCACACAGGGATCAAAGCCCCGTCGCAGCGCCCGTCTGTCCAGCACTGTGCCACCTGACGCAACACTCGGCCCCAAGGACAATGGCAGAGGGAGAACTGCAGCCCCAGATGGGCCGGGAGAAGGAAAAACAAAGAAAGCCTCCTGGGGGCCTGTATAAAAAGAAAATGAGGCAACCTTGGGGGCGGCAACAACAGAAGGAGGGAGGGAAGAGAGGTCAAGGACAGGAACAAGGGCGGGAACAGGGTCAGGGTCAGGAACAGGACACAGATCCAGGATGGGAACAGGGTCGGGGCAGGGAACGGGGGTAACATCTAGGGCCTGGACAGCAGAGCTATCGGAGCACGATGCCTCTTGACCCGACACGGCAATTGAAGGGACAGCAAGGGAATGGAGTGCCTCCACAGCACTAGCCTCAGATGCCTCACTAAACGAGGCACCCTCAGTTACAGCATTGAGGGGAGGCGAAAACTAAGGTCCCATCTCGTGGGGCAGGGCACCCATGGGCTCAGAGCCTGGCCGCTCACTATTGGCCGCAACCACAATGAGCACAGCGGTGTCAGCCAGATTACCAGTCGCGGCCAGGCAGGTGGTCAGGGCCTGGGGCATTGCAGAGGCCAAATCAGGGGCAACCACCTGAGATGGAGGGAAAGGGAGGAGTGGGGGCGACAGACAGCAATCGCCTGGACCAAGGCCCTCCAACAGGGGGGCATCCACTCCCTCGGTGGTTGGGGTCAAGCCCAGGGCCTCAATCTCAGCAAAAATAGAGGCAAAGTCCCCACCCGCCGCTACAGATTTCGCCTCGACAGCAGCTGGGGCAGTAGCCATTGCGGCGCCGACAGGGGGCACAGATGGCAACGGGACAGTGAGGGCATTGTCTGGAACCCCCTCATGGAGGGAGTCCATAGGAAAGATGGTACTACCCGCCTCTGCAGCTGCAGCGACCTCGGCCAACTCCAAACAATGACCGTCGGCAGGGGAGGCAACGGAACACCTAGCACCAGCGACCCCCTTCACAGTTTTACAGGGGGTCACTTCCCACTCACCAACGAGGGAGGGGTGCTGGGTCCGTGCTCCCCGCTTGCAGTGTCTCCCCTGCACAAGCTCCCAGCTCCCCGAAGAGGGGGGCTGGCCAACTGGGTCAGGGCCAGACAGCAAGGGCAATGATGGAAGGGCAAGGGAAGACAAGGGCTGGACAACAGGGAAAGGAACAAACTCCCTGAGGCAAGCCCCGCTCGAGTCCTGCTACCAACCCTGCCATGCTCTCCTCCGCGGGCCCCAGTCTACTACCCGCCTCAGCGGCGGGGCCCACACGCTCATCTGGGCACATCGGGTGGGGGGTCTCCCCCAAGAGCCAAGTGGAGTTGACAAAGGTCATGGATGGAGGAGGGGTGACCCCAGGGACTGGGCGATCAGGGACGCTGGCGATGATAGAGCTGACGCCCTTCTGGGTATCGGGGGTCCCAGATGCCCCTCCAAGCTGGGTCAGGGGGCAGTCCCTCCGGACATGCCCCGCCCCTCGGCAGAGAAAGCACCGGGCCACCCCCGACGAATAATAAACTCAGTACTGGGCCCCTCGATGGGGCACCAGAAAGGACCCCTCCAAAGCCTCCCCGTCACGTGCCGCTGGCGGAACTTGAACCTGCACCTGCCAGCAGAATGACAAAACGTGGTGGAAGACGGGGTCCTTACATACCAACGAAAGGGAGCTGAGGATGGACAGGGGCCTCCCCAGGGTGGAGAGGAATGGCAAAAGGGCGGCATTGGGGAGGAAGAGAGGAACAGAAGAGAGAACCACCCATACGCCCAGGTCCAACAAAGGCTCGAGGGGGACGTGAATGCCCCCCCCCACTGCCAAGCCTCTCTCCACCGCCTCCTGGACAGTGGCCTCCGATGCCAGGAAGAACACCACCTTCCCAAACATCTTAGAGGCCGCCATCATGGCCGTGGACTCCACCACCCGCACGTAGGTTTCCACGTGGGGCGAGGCTGGCACCAGGAGGCAACGCACCCCGTGCTTCATGGTGAGAGTGGGAAAGGGGCCCTGGCTGCCAGGAATGGTATTCTGGGAGGCGGCTGGAGCAGACGGCGAGGTGGCGAACAGAGGGGTCGCAGCCACCTGGACGTACGCCCTGGGGGCCAAAGGAGTGGCATCCCCAGAGCTGGTGGAGGGAACAACGGGCAAGGGAGAAGGGGGAGCTGCAGCCAGTGATGGGGCCGCAGCAGGAGAAGGAACCACTGCCACGGGGGGTGTCACCTTCCGGGCAGGGCCCTTGCCCTTCTTCGTCCCCCGGCCTTTCCCACCGGCTAAGGGAGCGGTCTCAGAAGTGGAGGCAACCGAGGTTGCGGCAGCAACAGTGGAGTCTCAGGAGCCCCCATCCGTGCCTGCCAGTGCCTCAATGGCGGGCAGCCCATCAGCGGCAGTCGAGGTGGCCATCGCAAGGGAGGATATGGGGAGGAGGACTGAAAAGGAACTGCAGGGGCATCCAGAGAAGTCCCACCTCCTGTATCACCCACCACAGAAAGGGAGGGAAGGGGACAGACACTAGGGCAGGGAGATGGAAGGAAGAGGAGGGAGGAATGGGAGGGGCAAGGGAGGGTGGGAAAGAATGGCTACCCCACCCCACTCGCTAGGCTGAAAGCAGGGTGGAGGGGCACCAACAGAAAGGAACAATGGCAGACAAGGAACACAACTCCTGCTCATGATGAAAAAGATACCGATTCCCCTTGCTTCACTGATGGAAAGAAGGGAGAACTAAGACATCATGGATGAGAGTGCATCAGTGAAGGAACCAATTATAAAAAGGAGGGAGGGGGAGGAGGGAATCTCAAACGCCAACAGCGGAACGTGGGCACACAGGCAAGAAGGACTGACCCGGAGGGAGGGCAAGAAACAAGGGGGCGGGATGCAGGGGAGGGCTAAAGCAGGTGTGCCTCAGGCACGGAGCAAAGAACAGGGTTGGTTCAAAAACAACCAAACCAAAAAAAAAGGGGGAGGAATGCGGCTGGCAACCAGGCCTGCACCATGGGACAAGGGCAGGGCAAACAAACTAAGCAAGGATAAGAAAGCAAACCAGGACAAACCAGAGAAACAGGGTGGCCAAAAGGGGGGCGGGCGGGAGAGGCAGCAAGGGGAAAGGGGGCAAGCAGCTGCAAGAACAGGGCAGTGGGCGAGGCAGAGGGAAAGGGGGCCCACCAGCCAAACGCAGGAGGGGAGGGGGGACAAGACCAAAGGAAGGGAAGGGAAACGAGCACCCACGGGCATCTGAAAAACAAATGCCTGTTTGCTGCCACTATGTTCTCTGGATGGTCACAGGGGCAGAGCAAACTGCCAGGCTAGAGAACAGAGCCAGAAAGCAGGTGGAAAGGTGGAGGGGGCAGTGGTTGTGGCAGTAGGGGAGTGAACAGACCAAAGGGAGGGCCCAGGCCACTCCTCCAGCTCCACACAGCAAAGGCACCTACCACCACAGAAGCAGGGATGTAACAAACCCTCCTCTACTCCCTTCTCAGTTCCAGCAGCAGCTGTAACAGCTCCCCAACAGCAGCAAAGGCAGCAGCAACCTAGCCACGGGGCCCCCAAAAATGATGGCAAAAGTGAGGCCTTGCACACCCCTATGAGGGTCACACCGGCAGGGTCCTCCCAACAGCAGCAGGGGGGGGGGGGGGCAACCAGCCAACAGATCGGCCTCAAGAGAGTGGAAGGCAGGTAGGTCAGCGTCAGAAGGAGCAGGGCCCTGTTCCCTGGATAGCCAAACAAGGGCTACTCCGGGCCAATCAAGACACCTGACACCAATTTAACCAGTGAAGGTTGTTAGGCTAATGCCGGCACCTGACCTCAATTAACTGACAAAGGGTTAGTTAAAGCTGTTAATGGAGACAGCTGGAACCAATTAAGGTCCCACTTATACTGCTTTAAAAGTTCTCCTTTCCAGTCTTCTCAGAGGAGTCTAGAGGAAAGGAGCTGTAGGTGAGGAAGCATCACTGAACCCTGAGGTAAGGGTGAAGCTTGAAAAAGGGGAGCACGGGGAAGTGGCCCAGGGAATCAAAGCAGCATCAGTGGAGGAGGGAAGCCACTAACAGCTGCTATCATTAAGGTCCCTGAGCTGGAACCTGGAATAGAGAGTGGACCTGGGTTCCCCCCTGCATGGTCTACAGAGATCCCTTTGAAAGGAGAAACAGACTTTGGTCCAGGTGAAAGACCAAATGGTGCCTATGGAGCTCTAAGGAGCAATAGAGACTGTGGATATTCCACCTTCCCACCTCCATAATGGCCTGTGATGAAAATAGCTCAATAAGCTGTAACCTTTGCCACCATACTGGGAAAGGGAGGTCATACTGAGGGCCTTAGTGAGCGTCTGAGGCCACTGTATCCGCCAGGAAGCACGGGACCCATCAATACAGGCTTGGAGCTTTGTCACAGTAGTTTTTCTGTGAAAGATTGTATAATGTTTTAACTCATGTTTATAAATAATTATTGTTACAATCTCATTTGAAATGGTTTGGGTAGACCCTGAGCCCCTTGATGCATGGGGAGTGAGCTTTATAGATAAAATAATTTATAATTAATAATAAATGCCGTTTCCTAGGTCTAGAAATTGGATCCAGTTAGAGTTCTGTAGTCTCAAATGTCAGAATTAATGAAAGCCATCACAGTTGGGGATCTCTTCCTAAATGGGAAAGACATGTATTGTTTTTTGTAAATTATTATATACCTGATATATATATTTTTTTCAGATCTTTGCCAAATCTCAAAGCTTTTTATATTCAGTATAACTGAAGTCATAAAGTTGTAGAATTATAAAGTGATGAGTGTCTTAATAATTCAACTTGTCATGGCAACATATAATTATGATTTCATCTGGGAATGGTGGGAATGAATCCCTGTTCTCACAGAATTTTAGGTAATGTTTAATGAGGAGAATATTTCAAATAAATGCTATTGAGTTTCAGTGAGTTAAATCAAAGCAAAAGAGAAACAAAACTACACTCTCTTCCCAGAAAAAAACAAATTTAGATTTGAGGAGCTATCTCAGATGTAACATAAGGGAAATTGTTTTGTTTATGATTTGCTTTCTGATTCCAGGTGGCCAAAAATAGCCAAATCTCATTTTGTTGTAAAATGAGATTTTTATATACAGCAGGTATTCCATTCCATTAAATCCCTAGGCATTGTTCACAAATGACAGCAAAGGTGTGGCTATTGGTCCATTTCCAGACAAATCTTGTATTGGCTGATATTCACTCAACTTATATAAACCCTTTAAAGATAGGATGCAGAATGTGAAATGTTCCGTCAAAACACATATAAATATTTCTCCCAGTGCCTCCAACTGTCATTACATCTGAGTTATCTGAATTTGCAACAGGAGGGAATTGTCTAAAAGATACACATTTCAGCCTCAGAAACTGCAGGGAAATAAAGGATAAAACACAATGGAAAAACCTGTGCTTTTGGAGGAAACCTCTTTTAATTCATTCTATTTCCATTTTGTGTTGATGTCTTTCCTTTTAACCAAATTAATTTCTACCTGCTGTTGCAAGGAAATGTTACTGAAATCCAGGCAGTCCCTCCTTATCAGTCAACAGCTGTCTCCAGATGCAGCATTTGAATTTTGGAAAAAATATAAGAGCAATACATTTTCATTGACAACCGTGCAGCAAACAGCTCTCATTTTATAATAACTTGTCTAAGGTGCTTTATTCATAGCTTTTTTTTCAAAATGTATAACTGAATTTCTATATCCACCTTTTTACATTGTTTAAAGAAGAACAGTTGTCAGTCTGTTTATAATTTAAAAGCTCATTATTTTTTGCTGCCTTGTTTGTTGTGTTCCTTTTGTCCTGCCAGCAGGAATTCTATTGTAAACAGATTGGTGTGCTCAGTGTTCCTGCTATTTGCCCACTTGAATTGCTATTATTATGTTTGTCCCTCCAGTAGGAGAATTGCTAAGTAAGATAGGACTCCAGCTAGATACTGTGCACCTTTAATATTTGAATGAGAATCTTATAATGTGTAATAATAAGTCTGTTTTATAAAATCTTCTATAGACTCATAAAATGGTTCAGAACACATTCAAGTTACTCTAAACATGGAGAACAAAAAGGGATTACCAAATTATTTGTAGGAAATTACAACCGTATTAACTAATTACTTCATCTTGATGTTATAGAAATGGTTTTCAAAGGGAATGGTCATGATTATTATTATTATTAGTCTCTCTAGCTGTCATTCAGGTGGTTTGTGCATTGATGTCAATGCATTTGGTTCTTCTAATTTTCTTCAGACAAATTAACTTGCAGGAAATAATTTCTCTAGGATAGGTAGTATTCCTGGCTATGGACTTGGACTGAGACTGCAGACTGTACATCTACATAATTCCTACTACAGTCAATGTTGGTTGCAGGGCTGCCCAGAGGGGGTGCAAGTGGGGCAATTTGCCCCGGGCCCTGCAGGGGTCCCCACGAGAATATAGTATTCTATGGTATTGCAACTTTTTTTATGGAAGGGGACTCTGAAATTGCTTTGCCCCAGAACCCCTGAATCCTCTGGGCGGCTCTGGTTGGCTGGACCTGAAATTCAGTGAATTGTCAAGAACTAGGCCTTCAACCACCATGTTACATTTCAGTGGGAAGGAAACAGATTAATCTAGAGAGAGATTAGAGCTGAGGCTCTCAGACACAGTTCTGAACTTCCTCAAAGTTCAGATATGGTCAGGTCAGGGTTTGGCTGAGCCCACTATGGAGACAGGGACCAGATACTTAGGTTGGATCTATATCCAAATTCCCTCAAAGTTTTGGCATGTTTAAGTTAACAGTCAGGATTATCTCCTGTCTGGGGCTAAGGCTAAAATCCGTATCAAGAATAACACTGGGAATACAGACTACTGGATTATTTGTGGGTATGGAATTACACTATGTCTGAATATTACCTATTAGGAAAACAATTTAATTTAGTTCGGTTCAGCTAATTTGAATAACGAATTTTTCATTTTAAAGAAGTTCGAGGTAGTGTTTGGCAGGAAAAGTATGTCAAGACAATGGCTCAGTCATCAAAGAGAGGTTTTCCTGTAAGTGCAGCTGCCTGGACCTGGAGAGCTGAAGGAGGGCTGCAGAAGCAGAGACAGCAATCAAGAGCTGACTTGTTTCAGTGTATTCTGGGTGGATTGGTCTCTGTATTACAGTGGAGCAGTCGTGAAACCATAATTAAAGTTGACTCAGGCTTTTCAACTTCACAAGACAATGAATTGCTACATGTTAATCTTTTGAGAATGATAAAACCCGAAATATAAGGATTAGTTTTGAAGGAACTCTAATTTGCAAGATATTTGTAGTATAAAGGTAACTTGTGAAATACTTGTTTAAAAATAGGTCGAATATACATTTGAGTCTTTAGGTTTTTTAACCTTTTTCGTAAACATGTCATAGGAATGTGAGCCAAATAATATCCATGGTGAGATATTTCCAGTATTCCTCAACAAAATATTCTAGGGCATGGCTGTCCTGAATCCCAGACCCATGAAGGTGCATTCGTATGTTCAATCTGTTCTTTCTCCTTTCTGGTTTGATGTTTTAAAATCATTATTTGTTATATGGGCCTGAATTTCAATCAAGTTTATTGTGCAATTACTAGTATGAAATGCCTGGACAACTGCAAATCTACTCTGAGCTCACTTAAGCTAATAATTATGGACACAAATATATCCTTGGAGCAGTTACCCAGTTTTATGTACAACTTTTCAGCAATTTGGTGCAGAAATTAGACCTGCATTTTACACACACCAGGTGTCCAATGGCAGAGAGAGACTGCAGCTGGACCGACATGACTGTTTCTTCAATAGTTCTCTATCCTTCTATTGTTAACATTCTACAACACACAAAGTATTAATGCAAAGTACATAGTGTGTGCTCGCTAAAATCACATGCATAAGCATGTCATGATTACATTCATTTATATAGCTTTAACAGAGGTTATTGCTACTCTAAACATTTTATACCTAGCTGCAATATCTGATTTGGTAAATGGATATTCAAGGCCCGAAGCATGTGTTTAATCTGTGCCTGTGCCTTTGGTCATTTACTTTAGGTAGTGGCATCTGCCTTCAGGAATGTGTGGTACATAGACAGTCAAAAAATTGTGATAAATTTATTATCCAGAAGATTGTACCCTTTAATATGCTACCAGTATGTTTGCTAAAATGGTCTGGGCATTAGTGTACATCCTGCGTCAGAGCATTTGCTCACTGTTTTGCAGCTGTTGCTCTTTGAAATTCAGTCAAGAGACTGTGATACCAAAAGTGCACATTTTTGTTATCTCCAGGCCATTAAAATCTTACAGCTGTGTTTACTTTCAGTGCAAGGAATGAGTAAAAGGCTTTCAGACACATAGCACTTAAAAAAAAAAAAAAGGAACAGAGGAACGGCAGAGCATGGATTACATACTGCAGTGTTTATGGTGCTTTCTTCACAATAGTAATATCCTAGCTAATTTTAGCTCCTCTTTTCATCCTGATCTGAAACAGAGATTCCAGTATCTCCATACATAATGGTTGGGACCCATGGGTACACTTCAGCAATCTAATCATTCCAGGTAATTTGCTATATGGATGATTGCATTAAGGCACTGTGGTCTAGAGACTTCAGTTCATTTCAACCCTTGCTCCTAGTCACAACTGAAGTGGAATGAGATTCATGCTTTAATCTTAGACTTTCGTCCATATGCGCTATTTCCCCACACATTCAGTTCAAAAGAAAACTCTAAATTTGTTGTCTTAGATTCACTCTTGCGTAGAAAAGAGGCACGGGAATCCAACCTATTGGTGGAAGGAGGCACAGAAACCTGTCTAGACTGATTCACCTTTTTGAGTAAATGCCTGCATCCTGAAAGAGTATTTCCTGCAAATACTTGTCTGATCTTTTTTAAGCTATGCTAGTTGTTGCTACAGCAGCCATAAATGCCACATTTTAATACATTAACTATTTTCTGTATGAAGAAATTCTACCTGCATTATTTTAGTACCCTTCTTTTTCTGAAAGAAAACCAACCAATTTTATTACCAGTACTTTGAAAGACAAAAAACCCATTTCTCACTACAAGTTAGTCAAATAATAGAAAGTCTTATTCAGTAGCAATTCTCAATGAACATTATTTGAAAACAAACATACTCAACCAGCTCTATTCCTTTCATTGTGCCTTTTGAAAATCTCTCTCAAAGGATAGTCAAGCAGCCAGTTTTCACTGAAAGTCAGAGGGAGTTGGATGACTTGCTATTCTGTCTTTAGGCTTATAGCAGTGATAGAATAAACTTCAGTTTCAAATTAAGTCTCTGGAGAATATCCACAGCTGGGATAGGTCATCAGTCTTTTGTGTAGAGCTTCTGTTTGTAGCAAAGTCCCCCTGCTCCTTTCAGTGTTTTCCAATTGAGAAATTTGTTGGTACACATTGATTGAAAATGTACCAAGGTCAAATTCATTTCTCGTGTAATTCCATTGAAGGCAATGGAGGTGAATTTAGTCCACATTCTTACTTCTGGTGCCTTATTAGTACCACCACCACATTCCTTTTTCTCTCTGCCACAGTCACTTGGAGAAAGAAAAAGCAAACACAGCTCAGTTTACTCCAGCTTAATCTACTATCAGGATTTGAAGAATTTTTCAGAACACATCTTTCTGTTCATGAAAAATATTCTGTTTGTGATTTTTTTGGGGTGGTTTAGTTTCATAATTTTTCTGGAAAACTTTATCAATTTTTTTAGACTTTTGGTTGTTTCACTTTTTTCATTATTATTTGCTGTATAATGTGATTGCTATCACTTGCACTCTGACGGGATGTCTGCTTTCATTCCAAAGCTAATTTTGTTCAACCTGAAATGAATTTCAGATTGCTTGTTATATTTGTTCATGAACATTCATGCAAACAAAATGTCAATTATTCATGATCTAGGACAGTGTTTCCCAAACTTGGGATGCCGCTTGTTCAGGGAAACCCCTGGCAGGCCGGGCCAGTTTGTTTACCTGCCGCATCTGCAGGTCTGGCTGATCGTGTCTTCCATTGGCCTGGAGCAGTGAACCGCGGCCAATGGAAGCTGCTGGAAGCAGCGTGGCCGAGAGACGTACTGGCCGCTGCTTCCAGCAGCTCTCATTGGCCTGGAGCAGCGAACCGTGGCCAGTGGGAGTCGCGATCAGCTGGACCTGCGGAGGCAGGTAAACAAACTGGCCCGGCCAGCCAGGGGCTTTCCCTGAACAAGCGGCTAAACCATGTAGCTCTAAAAGTATAGCTCTTTAAGAAAGGAGTATCAGCCTTCAGTAATTTCATGACTCAGGGGTCACTGCTGTTACACACATGGACATTTTTTTGATTACTTCTAAGCCTATACTATGAATAGTTCTCTTCATGAGTGTGCTTGGGTTTATTTCTACAGGGAAACTGTATGTATTTTGTTTGAACAAGATGTGGTTCAGTGTAAGGGGAAAGAACAATAAGACAATGTTGAAAAGCAAAAACAAAATGCAAAGTTAGCCACATATTTCCATATTGAGGAAACCAACCATAATGTACTCTGGGATGGTGCCAGCCACCCCGTCATTGCTTCCAGTTTTAAGGGCTGAAGGTGGAATTAAGGAAAACTGATGTTCTTTTAAACTATCTAGCCTACTAATTAGCCCCAAGAGCCAATTTCTGCTGACTGATACCTATTCAACCCCACTGACTTCAGCACAAGTTGCATAGGTGAAAATGACAACAGAATTAAGCCATGTGTGTATAAGGAAAGTGGTTGGTTGTTTTTTTTCTTCTCCAATAATTCAAATTCCAAAATGCAGTATCTTGCTTGGTTAAAGTCCAAAAATAGCAATTGCTCCAAAGACAGGCATCACTTTCTGTATCTGCAGTAACATGTTTGCAATATTTTAAGTTTATTGCACAGCTACTGAAACTTGAAACCTCAGTTTTGAGTGCCTGGGGCCAGATTTACACCAGTGTAAGGACTTGGCTCCAAAAATGTAAATGAGAGGAGAACTTAGATGTTTGTCCCCTACAAATCACATTTTTTAGTTTTTTTTTTTTTAAAAGCCAGGCCTGAAATCCAACTTGACTGAGAGGTTGAAGATATCCACAATATTATCTTACTTGTCTACAAGCAAACTGGCTGGGATAGTATCTAAGAGTTTGGCTGGGCTATCGTATGTTTATGCCTTCTGCTGAGAGATCCCAGTGCTTAATTTGTATAGAAAGAGGTGCCAGAGCTCAAGTAAAACAAAATTGCATCCTCCACACAGCGTGACCTCTCACACGCTGTACGTGCAAGGTCACACTTTACTACTTTGCTGCTGCTGGCAGTGGTGCTGCCTTCAAAGCAGGAAGCCCAGCCAGCAGTCACTGCTCTCCAGCCACCCAGCTCTGACACATCCAGCATCAGCATCGCTACTGGCCAGGAGCCAGAGGTGCTGGGGCTCTGAACTACCAAGCCTAGAGGTGCCGGGGCTCAGCCCAAGCACAAATTAAGCACTGGAGATTCTTGAAATTCTGAGCCTTGGAGCCACTTAGCTCCATATTGAATCCTGAAGTGACACCTCTCAAGAACAACCACAGAGCCAGATGTTAAAAGAGAAACTGTCCTGCAGGCTTAATTTTTTTTCTACTTGCTCTTCCATATCTTCTCCCCTCCTGCTCACCATTGCCCCTCACTGTAAAAAAAATAAAATAAAATAAATAAAGATAAAAAAAAAAATCAAATGAAGATGGGGCAGAAGAAATAATACAGAATTGAACACCCTAATTTGTATGGAGGCAGGGAATATGATGAGGTATGCACATTAATCACTTTCCAAACTGGACTGGGTGGTCATGGTTATATGTTATGACTATCATCTATACATCTGGCAGCATGGATTGTTAATGACCGGAGATCAGAACTTTTGTTTGTTTATGTACTGGTGGATAGTGGTTTAGGTTTTTTATGTACATATTTTGCTTACCATGATGTGTATGAAATGGGATGTTGTAACAACCATTTTAGCTGCATTGAAGGTTTTTCCTTTTAATTGGGGGGGGGGAGCAAAAGTATTTTTTCTTTAAAAATATCCTGATTTTTTTTTTTTTAAAGACTGACCTTGCAGTGGATGTTATTACTTCCTAAACAATTAAGTGTTCCCTTAAGAGAGAAGAGGTCTTCTCTGAGTTAACTTCTGGACACACATCAGGAAATATGATCACTGTTTGTTTTGGGTTTATACCACTTCTCTCAAGACTATTCTCAATTTCAGGGTGTTCTGCAGAGCTTCAGTCTAATTTTCCTTTTCTTGATTTTGTTCCATTGTCTCATTACAATACCCCAGGTATTACAATGGATTGTTCCCTTTCCCAGTTGCTAATAACATCCTTCAACTATTTGTAGATTGCTGATTGTTTCCCCACCTCTATCACGTCATGAAACTATATATATAAACACACACAACTGCATGAAAAGAACATTACAGTTGAAAGTCAAGCACTCAAAATTTAGAAAAAGCCAGAATTAAGATTGCCTGCGCAAACTTGATTCCACCCCCCTTCCACTGCTTTGTGTGTATTTATTAAACAACCATTAATGACATGATTGCATATTATTTTTTCCCACAGTGCTCACTTAACAAGCAGTTATTTGGTATTTTGTCTTTTCATTGTTTAGCCTGCAGCCCATGCCTTATTTCCTGCACAGTATTCAAATGCTGCTGTGAGGACAGAATTATTAATTTTCTCATGGGCTTTTCTACTGTAGCACTTGATGTTTCATAAAAAAATGAGTTTATTTTCAAAATACCTCTGTGGGATGAATGGGTATTATCCCCATCCTACAGAAGGAGAACTGTGAGAGAGAGAGAGATCATGGTCAAGTATTTTCTTATTTTGGGTGCCCAATTTGTGATGCCTTGGACTTGATTTTTCAGAGTCTGTAGCACTATCTAGTACTTTATATGTACAAAACACAGCTCCCATTGACTTTCAGTTGCAGTTCAATGCTCACTAGTTCTGCAACCAGATCCCAGAGTCTCAATTTAGGCACCCAGAAAATGATGAACACACAAATAGTGACCGCTTGTGGAAAAGCTCAGGTTAAATTAATTGTCCAGCATCACATAGGATTGTGTGGCTGAGGCAGGGTAGAATCCGGTTCTCCTGGGCAGCATTCAACTGCCTTAACCATGAGGCCCTCCTTTCTCATTCTACAATTTCCTGCCTCATTGACTACATAGCTTCCAACTTCTCTAGTAAATGAGTCAGCGGTGCTAATGACAACAGCCTCCTTCACTACACAGCCCTGATTCATCCCCAGAATAGGGCCAATCAAGTTCTTTTAATGCAGTTATTTTATGTATAATTTCCTAGGCTTTTTACAAGCAAGCTGAAAAAGTAGAAATGCCCATCATGTGGCATTATATTGAAACCCCTGAGAGTCATCAGCAGGCTGGAACCTTCAGATCCACCACATAGACATCTGCCATTTGAGCTAATGGAGTAACTAACAGCAGCAGACAGTATGTGGACAGCACTTGAGGGGGATAAAATAATTTGTCAGTGGGTTTCACAGGTATCTGCTGGCAGCAGAAGGAATGGTGAAACTTGGGAATCTTGGGTTCCATTTCAGGCTCTAGAGGGGAGTATACCCAACTGGACACATACCCTTCTCTTGTTCCCAATCCTGTGTCTTTCCCATCCGTGGCTCCTCATCCCGGTCCAATTCTTTTTCACTCCACCAAGAATGCTGTTGTGCTCCAGCAATCTCTAGCTGGCATAACCCCCCTGGGAAGCTCTCACCAACACCCAGAAGCTAAAGCAGCCATATATTTCAGCTGTCGCCCATTCAAACTCTAGCAAACTTTCCTGAAAAGTCTGCCATAGACTTCTGGTCAACAGCACTTGTTTCATAATAACATGTTCTGTTTCTGCATGTACTCCCACCTCTAAAAGGCAGCATTCTGTTAATGGCAGCACTACCTTAATATACCACCAAGATGATTTGGCACTACTTCATACACAAATATTACTAGGCAGTATTCCACTGGCATGAACCACATCATCCCTAGACTCCAGCAGTTATAACCAGTCTCACTCTCAGTTGTCCTTGTGTCAGCTTTCCTTACTCTGCTTTCAATTTATTCAATGCCAGCAGCACATAGATTGTAGGAGTAGTGGGCCAAATCAATCTCTGGTGACTCATCTCATTAATGTCAGTGGAGTTGTCCCAGGGGAGAATTTGGCAGAATTTGCTAACTGGGAACAACACAGGAAGCAGGACTGCTGGCACTAGAAGGGTCTAGACTCAATGTAGACTCAATCTGTTTTATATAGACACATTGCAGAGAACTTAATTTACCTTGGAAGTGAGGCAGAACTAGTTTGGGAAGTTGGCAGAGCTAGGAATTTTTCTCTGGGCATCCAAAGGAAACCATCCATTCCCAGTGGGAAAATGGAGATTACTTCATGGAGCACAGCCCCATTTTTTAACCTTCCTAAGACCACTCAAATTCTTAAACAAGTAAATACAGTGTGTACAGAATGAGTGTTAAGTGTTTGGTTGTTTCTTAATCTAGAAACAACCTTATACATAAGATACTGACTCTCTTTTCTATGCCAATCAAAGCCTTTAATAAGCTTTTATCCATTAAAAGAGCTCACCTAAAAATAATAAAAACACTGAAGAGTTTTTTTCCAACATACAGTTGCCTATTTATTTTCTTTCAGTTTTATAATAGAATTCACATGGGATTTCAGACAGGCAATATCATTCTGTCAATATGTTCCCCTAACATACACTTACACATTTTTTTTTCATATAGGTGACATTTTAACATTGCATTTCATTTAGACAAAGACTACAATATTAAGAAACAATTTAATGTAATCATTTTCCTCATGTAAGTAAAAATCCAGATACCAGTCTGGAATGAGTTTTTCCAGCAGTGTTAAAGATAATAACGGTTAGCTTCCTAGCTGCTGTTGCCTAGGTTTTGACCTTTTCCACTGGTAGTTATTTTGCTCCTTGCATAGCTTTGAGGTAGTTTGTTCTAGTCTCTGATGTAGTAAGTTTAAGAGGCCCCAACCCAGCAAAGCATGTAAAAAAGAGTGAAATGTAAAGCATGTAGGTAGCCCCATTGATTCAATTGCTTAAAGTTACATGTGTTTTAAATCCGTTACTGGATCATGGTCTATGTCTTAGCTAATTCGATTGTTTAGATCCCAGGCTGTGAGGAATTATTTTTGAAATGAAGTTAAATTCAGAAAGGTTTAAGTAGTTACAAATTTAAAGATTAAAAATCCTTTCTAAGTATTCCGATCCACTCCTTTGCCAACACAGGATTGTTGCCTACAATATGCAGTCTGCTGCTTTGTCCCATCCACTTTTAAAAGTCTATATCAATGGCGTTTAGGCCATGACTACTATAAGACTATACTGAAATCTAGGAGTTCTCACCATTACTCATTTATAAATTTGTCAGAAAATGCACAGCATTATGATACATCCAATAGACCAATGACAATATGTAGGACATATCTTTTTTTTTTTTTTTTTTCCCTCTAGTTGGTGACTGACAGCATGTATTAGAGAGTCTTTGTGAACTACTAGTTCTTCAAGTCTTTGTCCATGTCAGTTCTATTTGTGTGCATGTATATCATATGTGTTTCAACAGAATCTTTGGTACCAACAGGGTCAATTGGGGCCATGCCTGTGCCCTTCATGGCCTCGTGCATCCCCATCCTAGGGCCCACAGGGCAGAACAGCCTCAACCACCTCTTCTTTCCTCTATTACCAACCATAGCAGCAAGAGTAAATTTAGTAAAGTCTATAGCACTTTTCATTGCTTCAACCTGAAAAGAATTGTTCCTATGCTAAAGGGAAATCTACAACCGTCTGCTTTGCTGGAAGCCTGTTATCTGTTTCTCTTTTAAAATTTCTTCTGACTATACCTGGCACCAAGGCACCTACCTGATTAATAGCCACACCTAACCTCTCCATCTTCAAGTCAAGCCCATCATGTAACAGACTTATCTAATTGACTAATGGATGCTAATGTCTTTTCTCCTCAGGTAAGAGCCATCTTTCTCACCAATGCTCTGTGTGCTGGTATTTCTGCATTAGAACTCACTGCTCCAGAAATACCTGGCCATAAAACTCTACCTACCAGAGCAATCCATGAGCCTCCATGCATCCAAATGAGCAAAAATCAAACAAAACAGTGAGTTACTTGCCCTTTTTTTGAGGAGAGACTTCTCAGCCCTGCAGGCTGTTTCCTACTCTCATTCTCTCTCCTGGGAGAAGGCAGGTTTATGTAGCCTCATGTACTAACATGCTTTGCTCTAACCCAAGTCTACAGCTGTCTGACAGCAAACTACATTCCACAGAAATCCCTCAGTGTTGAGGAGAATCCTAGACTATCCTGTACCTGGAACTCTAGTGTCTGGCCTTAATGAGAGTCAGCAGTCTGGGTTCCTCCCTAATCACAAGTTATCACATTAAGACACCTTCCTCTCTTTCAGTTGCTGTGTCCCATATCCCACAGCTATATTCCCCAAGTAAAATCCACCAATGGAGTAGTGCTAGCCACAGAGGCTTCCCTCACCAGCCTTAAAGGGTCGATACACAAGGTTACACTTCACTATTAGTTATAGCCCTCTTTTAACACCCACCAAAATTTCTCCACTTTGTTGGTGTTCATTCATATATTTTTCACAAATATATCAACCATCATGTGATTACAAAGAAATTATGTCTATGTGTATAAAAAGCTTAATTATTGAACTAGGTTTTAGATCTATCCAGCCAGATTCTATTATACATGATTCACTCGAAAGATGAATAACTCAGAACTTTCATGCCAGCTGGAGCAACAAAGAGTATGTGCCTGACATGTATTCAACTGTAAGGTTATGTCAACAGCACATTTATGTTGTTTTTAACTGTTGGAGTATTGCCCAGATGACACACCGTGGGAACTGTATGAAAATACTTAAATAGATTAAAGTAAATAGAATAACTAGAGTAAGAAGAATGCTCAGTAGTTTCTGAAAATCAGACTCTTTTAAAGTTGTGTTAAGTTGAGCGCACACAAATTTAGGCATGCAAAATCAGTAGTCACTTGAAAATCTAGGCCCATACATTTTTTTTTTTTTTTTAATGTAGGTATCCAAATATACATTGGTATGTTTAACTTTAGAGATCCACACTGGACAATGTTTGGGCTAGCGCTTTGCTCAATATCATGCACCTTTCAGTGGCAGAGCCACAAAAAGACTTCTGGGTATATCCAAATCCCTGGTGCTAATCACTATGCAATCCCAGCGGTATATTGCAGTTAAGCTATTTGAAATATTTTGCATAAAGACGTTTTGTGTTCATCAAAGTCACAGTAGAGCTTCTTGGTTTTAGATTTCAAATATTTCTTTAAGTAGAGACAGCAGAAAACAGAAGCAAAAGAGAGTTGACAATTTAACCTAAACAAATACCAGTTAGTTTTCATTTTGGCAAGTTATAGAGCCATCACACCTCTGTTTTGACTGGCTTGCTTGAAGGCAGTACCTTTGCTAAGGAAGCCTCACGTCTTCATATTACATCCTTAGGGCAGCATTCTTGTTAAGAACTATAGCCTGTACTATTTTAACGTTACTTAAAAGGATTATAATAAACAGCACCCTCCTTTTGTTCTCTGATGGGTAATTTCGTATTTCCTACTGGAATGGCAACAAGTGGTTACAATGCTGACATCAAATTCCAGTAGAATGTGAATAGACAGAAAAGGGAATCAGCATTCTGAGTTCAAAATGCTGGCTCCATTTTAAATGGAGCTGATCATACTTTTTAAACTCTTTCTGGACACAGTTTGGTTCAGAAACATCTATTTTGTGGGTTTTGCATTCAGAGAATTTTTGGTTTTTAATTTTTCCTTATTGCTCTGTGCACATACTTAGCATACAGGAAAGATTAAATAAATTCTGTTGATATGGTTCCATGTCCACTGAATCATAAAAAAACCCCCTGTTACTACAGTGATTCAGCAGTGAGTGGATTCTGCAGTGCCTGATTTGTAAGCAACTACAGGACATATCCCTATTTATATAATTATCTTATCCTTGTCATAGAAATTGACCACTGAAATCTCTTTCAGAATTTTTGCAAAATGTTGCATCCTCTTCTAAAATGATTCTGTTGGCCATGGTAACTTTGTAGCTTTGAAGTTTTGTTTAAGCTTCACTGCCCTCCAGTGGTGTGTGGTGTGAAATGCTCTTGGAAAAATACTTGTTCAAAATCCTTATTAAAACATTCACAGAAAACTATAAAAGAACCTGGGCAATACAAAAATATTAAACTATTCTAGAAAAAGCTGTACAAAATCTCTCAAACTAGGGTAACATTTTCAAATGTTTGTAAAGTTGTTCTTTGTACAACAGGGATGCCCTGTTGGGGCTACATTGTGATATTCTGTAAAATCATGCACTGAGAGACACGCCCTGTCCTGAAGAGCTTTGTCTAAATCAGTGGTTGTCAACCTATTTATCATTATGGGGCGCATATGCAGCTCTCTATGGGTTATGTGGGCTGCATCTATACAATAGATCGGGGTGGCCAACCTGCGGCTCCAGAGCCACATGCGGCTCTTCATAAGTTAATATGTGGCTCCTTGTCAGGGCACCAACTCCGGGACTGGAGCTACAGGCATCAACTTTCCAATGTGCCAGGGGGTGCTCACTGCTCAACCCCTGGCTCTGCCACAGGCCTTTTCCCCCACTCCATCCCTTCCCCCCCCCTCCCCTGAGCCTGCTCTGCCCTAGTTCCTACCCCTTTGAGCCTCCTGCATGCCATCAAACAGCTGATCTGGAGGTGTAGGGAGAGAAGGGGAGGTGCTGATTGGCGGGGCTTCCAGTGGGCGGGAGGTGCTGGGACTGGCGGGGGGGGGCGGAGTTGATGTATTACTGTGGTTCTTTGGCAATGTACCCTGGTAAATTCTGGCTTCTTCTCAGGCTCAAGTTGGCCACCCCTGCAATACATATACTACCTGTATGGCCCTGAGGATGTCACATGGGCTGCAGCTGTGTGCTGATTGGATGGCAAGTAGCCCATGGGCTGCAGGTTGAGAACCACTGGTTTAAATGGACAAGACAAAGCATGGGAGGGGAAACTGGTATAGAGAGGTGAAGTGAAGTCATTTGTCCAAAGTATAACAATGAGTGAGTTGTAGAAATAGGATTAGAACCCTAGTTGCCTACTAGGCCAGGGTGCTAGCCACTGGGCCAAGCCACTGGGCCATGCTGCCATCCCTAAATTTAAGTTAGAAACCTAATTTCATATTTAGGTACTTAAAAGTGGCTTGATTTTCAAATATGCTGAGCACCCACAGGGCAGATTTGTTGTGACTGAAATTTTTGGTGACCCATATGAGAGGAACTGATGCAGATATATATCCACTATGAAATGGCTCAGGCATCACCCAAAATGGCATGGAGAATGTGACACTCTTTCAGTGTGACAAGTGATTTCTCCAGCTCAGGGTTGAGACAAATTTGGGAGTTAGTCTGGACAAAACAAGTCCTTTTTATTCCTTTTGTGTGGTTCAACCAGAACTACATCATTATTACTGGTATAGCCAAAAAATTAGAGAACTTAAATGTAATGGGAAGAGAGACACAGGAAGAAACAAGCCATAAGAAATAAATGCTGGTGGTATACAGGAGTTATGCCATAGCAATTTGTGGTGACACTAAAGGGTTAATGTCAATAATTTAAATTGTCCAGGACAAAAGTGAATGTAGTTTTCAAGTTCTATGATCCTCTGTCTGTTTTGTAGTATAATTTATCTATCTCTGATGTACACCACTATTACTGGATGTTAGTATCCTATTAAATGGAAAAAAATACTTTGCCTTATCAATATGGGGTAATATACTGGCCCCATTGCAGCAAATGGCAAAACTTGCAATGACTTCAGTGAGAACAGGATTTCCTCCATCATTATTTTGACCAGTGTTTCCCAAACTTGGGATGCCGCTAGTGTAGGGAAAGCCCCTGGTGGGCTGAGCCGGTTTGTTTACCTGCTGCGTCCGCAGGTCTGGCCGATCACGGCTGCCACTGGCCGTGGTTCACTGTTCCAGGCCAAAGGGAGCTGCCATCGGCCTGACCTGCGGACGTGGCAGGTAAGCAAACCAGCCCAGCCCGCCAGGGACTTTCCCTATACAAGCAGCATCCCAAGTTTGGGAAACACTGATTTAGACCAAAGTTACTGACATCATCCTTGTCATTAAAAATAGAGGGTGCATACAGTAATTTCAAAACATGTTCAGTTTATGCTCTGGAATTCTGGCTGCTGAAAGCTGTGAGGCCTAAACAAACGTATATTTCCCCCAGAATTTCCTGTACCTCCTATTTATCACCCATAGAGGAGGGATCACATTTCCACTCCACCTCTGTACAAGAGAGTATTTCAGAAGTCTTTTGAAAAACTTTTGATCTCACACATATGCAGCATTACCACTGAAAGTTCTTGTAGTTTTTCTCTGATACCCAGCTCTGTGAAATCTCATTCTGTTGTTATTAGGGTAAATAGAAAGCACTGTCATTAGATCGGTATTATTTTTCTTCAAATATTTTTGTGAATTTTTATTAACAAAGTGGTTTAAATAATGCTCCCTCCCTTAATGTTCTATGGGTCAGCTCCAGCATTTGCAATCGCATCTAAGCAATGGCTTTCTACTCCTGCATAGCAGAGCTTTTTTTATTTTCCAACAGACAAAACAATGTTTTAATGCATGTGTTTTTCAGTTAGCGTAGCCAGAGCTGTGTATTTAATAGTACTTCAACTTGGGTGGTGGCACTGGGGATTTCATCCATCTCAGTTTCTCCTTAAATCATCTGAGTTGAAGAATCCCTTTGAGGGATCCAGCATTTAGCAAGCACCTGATGTTGATGAAGATTGTTAACTGATTATCACTATTTGTTGCTTCCCAATGTATAAGACTACAAAAAATACAAGAACGGTTCCCAGATAAAAACTGGGTTAAGATGGAGTTAAGAATGAGAGTACGTATCGATACTTTAGGGTAAAATACATTACAGGAATGCTGTAATTATCCTGAAAACAAGTGTTATAAGCCCAGGAAATTGAGTTAAGGTTAACATTAAATGAAATCCAAACATGTTAAGGGATGGAAATACACAGTGGGTGTTCTCACACAATACTGACTCCACCTTGTACGAATACCATGAAATAGCGAAAGAATTATGATAATGTATAATAGAGATTAAGGTGCCACTTTAGATTAAATGGACTGTTACAACACAGTAGAGTTTGATTGTTTTCTCCCCCTCCCCCAGTATCACTAAGATTGGTTTTGTGTATTAACTGTGTTTTCATACCTCAACACCTCTGAATTTCTTTTAAAGCTAACTTACCTTAACTCTACATTTCTTGGTTTCATAATATGTATTTTTGGGATAATTATAGTACCTCTGTAGTACATTTATGCTGAATTTCTGATATACTCTTAACCACAACTCCATTTTAACCTAACTTTAATGTGGGAATTTCCTTGTTGTTGGAAGTACAAATTTCATACATGAATACTAAACAAGAAACTGCAAAAGAATGTTACTCTGATATTTAGAATGATCTGAAGATAGCACCTATCAGTCTTAATTTTATTTTTATTTTTTTAATTGTAACTTTAGTGTTAGATTTTTCCAGTACACTCTGGCTGCTTCACCCCAATCTGGAGCAATGCAAAGCAGCCAGAGCATACTGGCCAGTTTCCACTAGCTCCTGGTCTCAAGGATTAAAAACTGGTTATCTGACAGATCTCTAAGTATTTGTAAGTGGGGAATAATCTTCCTGTGGAGGTGTTTCTTGTGGGTCCTTCAGGGATCCATTTTTAGCCCAATGCTATTCAATATCTTTGTTACAGTCTGGTCCAGTTCCCCTCTGAACAGTCACCAGTCTGTTGTAAATGGACCTACCCACCAGCTCTCATACCCATGTGTTTCTCAGCTCAGACTTGGGTGACTTAGTCTGGTCACTGTTCCTAGCTTTGGGTCTGTAAGACACATACTCAGGCTAGGTCTACACTGGCGCGAATAGCGTTGCTGAAGTTGGAGTATCTTAAGTTGATTTACCTGGCCATGAGGACGGCAGTGAGTCAACCACTGCTGTTCCTCTGTTGACTCCAGTTCTGTCTCTTGCCGCAGTGGAGTTCCGGAGTCTACGGCAGAGCGATCGGGGATCGATTTCATCGCATCTACACTAGATGCAATAAATCGATCCCGATAGATCGATCACTACCCGCTGATTAGGTGGGTAGTGTAGACGTACTCTCAGGCTCAGACCTTTTGTCTGAACCATTTCTTGGGAAGTAAGACTCTGCAGTCCAGCCTCCCTAGACCCTGGAATCAGTGGCTCAGACCTCCTGAGCCCCCGTTTGCTTTCACATGCTCCCTTAGAATTCTACCTACCTGTGGGTATTCTGGCTTCTAATTTAACCCCTTTGGGGATAATGTGACAGGAAAGCCTTAGCCAAGGAATTTTTGAGCCACAGTCACTTTACTTTTAAAAAGTACTAAAGAGTTACAGATTTTGAGAAATAACAAAAGTCCTTAGATACTACCCTGTTCCTATTCTGATCTCACCCCTTCTGTGAGTCCAAGGTCCTGTCAGAGTTTCACGCTAGGCAGAGTCTCTCCTGCCTTCTCTCTAGCCCAGTCTTCTTGCCTGTGGCAGTGGATGGTCACCCCTCACAGAGAGGCACTTTTGAAACAACAGTCTCAGTCCCTTTTAGCCATATGCCAAGGGGTGAAAAACATCAAACCCTTCTCTCAGTCAGGCTTCTGTGTACAGTCCCTGGATGCATGGGGATAGGCCAGTGGTTGAAACATACTTTGGAGTAAGTCACTCTGGATTGTTGGCTTAATGGCTCCCCAGGTATAGTCCTTCTATGAGATGTGAAGCAGCTATCCTGGGTAGGATAGCTGACTGAAATACACAGAATAACCTGGCCAGGACAGGGTTAGACATATCTTCAGCTCTCAATACAAGATGGATTTCCTAATCCAAAATGATGGTTACAATACAAAATGGAGTTCATAGTATGACCCAGACATACTCCCACACTGTCAAAATCTTGATCAATGATCTGGATGAAAATATTTAATCATTGCTGGTGAAATTTGCAGCTGATGCAAAAATTGATAGAGTGACAAATCATGATGGAGACAGGTCTGTTATATAGACCATTCTGGATCTTGTGATAAGGTGGATTCATTTGACATAATGAATTTTAGTACAACCAAATACAAGGTCATACATGTAGGAACAAAGAATTTAGGTCACGCTTATAAGATAAGGGACTGTATCTTGGAACACAGTGACACTGAACAGGAGTTGGGTGTTATGGTAGATAAAGAATTGAACATGAGCACCCAGTGTGATGGTGTAGTGAAGAGGGTAAATGCAATCTTTGGATGCATAAGCCTGGGGATCTCAAGTAGGAGGTGGGAGGATGGTATAATCTTTGTATATGACATCAAATGTGTCCACATTTCAGAAAGGATGTCGATTAAACTGGAAAGAGCTACAACAAAAATTTGAGAACTAGAAAACATACCTATATAGTGAGAAAATTAAAAAATTATTTAGTTTATCAGAAAGAATGTTAATAAGTGACTTAATCAAGTACCTACATAGGAAAGCAATTTCTGAGAATATTTATCTCTTTAATCTAGCAGGAAAAAACATAATGAGATCTAATAGTTAGAACCTGAAATTAGGCAAATTTGATCTAGAAATAAAATGTAATTTTTTAGCAGTGAGGGTAACCAATCATTGGAACAACTTAGCTAGAGACATGGTGGAGTCTCTATCACCTGAAATCTTTAAATCAACACTGGATATCTTAAAGAATGTGTTGTAACTTGAGCACAAGTAATGGCTTTGATTCAGAAATTGTGTGAGATCCTCTAGCCTGTGTTATGCAGGAGGTTTGACTATAGGATCATAATGGTACCTTCTGGCCTTAAAGTCTATGAACAACAAGTAAAGGCTGTATGAATATTATGATATACATTATCCATTTTCTGTCCTATTGTATCCTCTGTACATGCACATCTGATGGATCACTATTTTTCTTCTAATTCTCATGTGCAATCCAGATATGTTTATGTATGTCATATGCTGCTATTCTTAAAAATTAAGAGCCATTTTAAGATTTAAATATCAGAAAATCCAGAAATTAAGGTTTCTTGACTGCAGATAAAGTATATTTATTGCCTAACTTTCTAGCTTCTTTTTTTGAAAACCAACTCAATTTTTTGCCATGTGTTCAGGGTTTTTTGTTAAGTGCAACATTAGTATCATTTTATATTCATAGTGCCAAATCTAGAAACAACATCTATAAAGTATATTGAGAGAGAAGGCTCATGCCATTTACTTTATAGTTTTAATTCTTTCGGGTAAGTATATAACTTCCTTTTTCTGAACATTTATTTTTGAGAAAAAGCATTTGAAACCTGGTACTAATAAGAAACCTTCTGGCCTTTCTGACAGTATAACTGTCTAAACCCATCTCCCACTTTTAAGGTTTTAAATGTCTTCAGTGTTTGCCTTACTTCACCGAGGGCAAATGACAGAATGCACAGGCTCTAATCATGTGCTGCATATTTCCAGACAGGCAAGTTTCTGTTTTGTAAGGCTATACTCTACTGAAAATAGTCTTAGAATTTCACGATAATTTGGGAATTTCTTGAGTTCCTTTGTTCCAACATTGCCAATGTGACACTGATAACCTTTACCACCTGCTCAATGTTAGCCTATCTTTCAATGATAATTAAAGAGAATTCAACATCTTAGAAACTCAGACTGCTCATCTCATACCAAAAGGCTAGATTAGATCTTCACACTTCTTCTCAATATTTTATCCTGGAGAGAGTCCATTGTACTTGAGAAACCTTTTTTCAGAGGCTCCCTTCTCTTTAAGAACTAACTCTGCTACATGGTTTGATGCCTTGAGGGCAAGACTGGGAAAGGTCCCTGTCAACATCTGTAATATGTATGAAAAGAGACCCAAGACCAAGAAGCTATAACAAGCATTACAAACTGCCTTTATCTTGTTTCTTATCTTCAGCCATTCTAAGATGAATCTTTTCCGCCTCTTAACTCTTTACTTAAGCCTCCTGTCACCAGCATTTGCTTCTTAGTAAATTGACTCTGCAATTCCAGGAATACTCTAGCACGTATTTCCAACATACAAAATAACATGGAAGATGCAGTATTTATGAAAAAATGAAGATTAAGTTACTAAAGCATCTTCACTCATGTTCAAGGAATATAAGAAACAATCAAGAACTGGAAATATTGTTGAATGATAGAATTTGTGCACTGTTCTAATATAAATGACTCAAACCGCGTGGGATGGTTCTCATAAAAGAAGTATCATGTGTACAATCTGAAGCAGAAAGAAAGGAAAGAAGAGGTGCAATGCTATATATAGCGACTGGATAGCGTAGTGGTTAAGAGCGCTGCCCTTTGATACGGGATACCGCCCTTTGATACGAAAGACTGGGGTTCAAATCCCGGTTATTACCCAACTTTCCAGTAGGGGTCCTTGGGCAAAAGACCCCCTAATGCTTCACCTGCCTACCTCAAATATGAGAGTGACACGAACTAGGAGAGTCGTGCCAGCTCGGACGTCGCCTGGATTAACAAGGTCTGTGCCAGATGCTGAGGAACCAGGACAATCTGATGATAAGTGGGCTACTGGAACAAACCATTCATGGACAAGACAAGAGAACCTGGAATTGATGGTATGATACTACAACAGGTAGACCTAATGAGAGAGGATATAGCAAATGTAATGAGGGACTATGATGGACAAAAGACCTACATCCACATTTACGAGAAACAGCTAGTTACCAAGTGCTCAACATACTAAAGAGGAAGCTGCTTTCACACTTAGATAGCAACTCCACATTACATCCCAGAACTCAGAGAACCGAGAAACAAGTGGATGTGCACCACACTGAAACTTCACTGCACCCTTCCATTGCAGAGCCACGAAGCTGATGAAGGCATAAGATCACTGGAGAAATAGCTAGTTCAATCCTCGACCGACGTTACAAAGGCTCAGTGAGAAGTACCATCAGATATACGTTAGAAGAGCCATAGAGCCCTCTGACATCCCTACTACACAGTAACTCAAACATAACTGTATACGCTACAGCCTCTGTAATTTCGCTGAGCAGCTATGGCACATTATAAGAAGAACAAACAGTATGTCACACCCTCGAAATGGTTGGAGATAAGATAAGGGCCGTCACGAGCAGAGTTGTCAGTCTGGTGAACTAAGAAGGGTGTATGGATTAAGATAAGATTCGGCTATGAAAAAATACAAGACCTGAACTCCACTGAAGCCTAGAGACGAAACAAAGCTCACAGCAATTCACAGCTACAGACTAAAGAGATAACTAGAGAAGCAGAGGCCAAAAAAGTAAATGGCTGTTCTCTCAAAAAACCATCCAAGGTTACTCCCAACGGCGTGCAAAACAATAACAGCATCAACGACATACTGGAAAGACATATGGGAAAGAAGAGAGATCCATAACACCATGCAAAGTGGTGCAGGACTGAGATACAAGAGCACGCAATCTCACAGAACAGAAACCAGTACATCACAGTACAGACCAGACAGCGGGTCATAGAACATGAAAGAGCTGGACAGCACCGTGACAGACATGATCCAACTACTGGCTCAAAGAAACTAACAGCAGTGCATGAATGCTAGCAAGCACCAAGATGCCAGCTCTACAAGCAGGCTACTCAAACCACGGCTAAACCACAAGGAAGACAGTGCTGATCATGAAGACCCCTGCCAAGGGGACACAACCGCTAACCTTCTCCCACACATGGAGTCCATCAGGCATAATATGCTGCCAACTACAGACAGCATGGCCCGCTAAACTGAGCACAGTCAGAAGCATGGGAACAACACCAGTTGGGGGGCGCTATAGTAGAGACGCTCAGTCCTAGACAGACAATCTGAGCACAGCCTGGAGATTGTATCAGGAAAGCCTACACGTCATGCCGCACACGTGGATCTTGTGAATGTTAGCATATACAAGTCAACAGGACAACTAAGACCTTTCTCAAAGAACTTAATGGAACTGGACAAATAGAAGGTCACTCAAGCGCTTGCACATATGGCCATCAATTGTTCGGGTCATATACTAAGTGTGCAGCTTGTCCCCTGTTCTCTAGGCTTTAAACCCCAGACCAGATAATCACAAGACTAGATACGGGTACAGGTTTCAGGAGTGGAACTACCAACACAAGCCACCGCTCTACATTGGATGAATCAAGCTGTATGAAGAATGACAACATTGACTGCTAATTCACCGTACGTGGGACTCTACAGTGAGGATTCGGAATCTCGACTGTGAAAGTGTGCTCCGAGGTAGTGAAGAGAGGAATGTAGTCAAGACTGAGGGTGGAACTACCAGCGGCCCCACATAGCGAACATACAACAGCTACAATACCTTGGTGATCCCACATCACATGGAACACTCTAGGAGCAAGAGAAGAACAACATCCAAGGATCAGCAAAGGATAAGACAGTCCTAGAAGCCTACGTCAGTGGAAAGAACCAAGATCCACGCTCACGAGATACGCCCTGCAGCTCATATACCCGCCTGTATAGTGAGCTTGGCAAAGGAGACAATGGAGGCGCCGAATGGAAAACGTCGGAAGCTCCTCACAATGCAACGAGGTTCTCACCAAGTCAACACCAGAACTGTTATATCAGCCGCGAAGAACGGGCGGGGGCTTGGATCAGCGTCAAACATGTCCGGATGAAAACCGAACATCAAGGAGTTATCATAGATGCCCCAAAGATGAGCTGCTTGAGTAGATCTGCTGCCGCCTCAGCAGAATGGGGAGCAAGACCACAGAGAAGTGCCATGCAAAAAGACCCTGCATGGGAGTCATCGAACAGATAGCTGAAGTGGAGAACATGGGAAATCTAACCAGTGGTTGGAAAGGCTGGACTCAAGACAGCACTGAGCACTGTTCAAAGCAGCACAGGAACAGACTGAGCACCAAGATCCATTGAATCAGGGGTCTACCCAACTAGAAAGGACCCAAGTGCAGACTGTGAGAAGGCCTCAGACAGTCCAAACCTAGTGGCAGAGAGATGAGGGCAGGAACAAGCATACACCCTGAACGCACAACCAAAGTGGCTCATTGTGTTACAGAAATCTGCACAGCGTATGGGGCTAGCCCTCCCAAGACAGTGAGATTCCACAGAAGTTGTGGGAATGCGGCTAGATTCTGGACTTCAGATCAGTACGACAGGCAGTTACTGGCAATTCAACCGACTTCGTCACGGTAATAGACAAGGAGCAGAAGACCAGTGTGATGATATAGCATGCCAAATGACAGCAACATCAGGAGCAGGATTGAGAGGCTGGAGAAATACCAGGGCCTGAAAGAGGAAATAGAGAGGATGTGGAAAGTGAAGGCCAAAGTGGTGCCAGTGATGGTAGGAGCACTCGGGGCTGTGACTCCTAAGCTGGGTGAGTGGCTCCAACAGATCCCAGGAACAACATCAAAGCTCTCTGTCTAGAAGTGTGCAGTGCTAGGAATAGCTAAGATACTGCGCAGAACCCTCAAACTCCCAGGCCTCTGGTAGAGGACCCGAGGTTGAGGAAGACACATACCACCCATAGGGGTGAGAGGGGAATTTATATATATATAATGCATCATGCAAGAAATCCCACAATGAAGAACATGGTGGTGAAAATCTTTGGTTTGTTGTTTCAAGCATGAAAAACCAAATGGGAAATATCATTGATATCTGTTACAGATTACCTAGATTCAAGAAGAAAGAGGGATTAAATATTCCTGGACTACCACAAGGTTCTCCAAATCTAATACCATATTTGCAGGGAGGTTTTAATCTATCTAGATATTTGTTACCCAACAGATATAACCATTATAGAGTTTCCAAAATTATACAGAAGAAAACTTTGATTCAGAAAACAGATTATCCATATACTGCAGAAGCCATCTTAAATCTACATCTTAATAATATACAAGATGATCAAGACTGTAAAAATAATGGAGAATTTTGGTATTTGCTACTCAATGTGCTATTCAAATTCCAGTTTTAAATGTGCTAAATGGATTCACTCTAGTATTAAATGGACTTGCAAATCACAGCAGTGCAAGCGTATTGAAGTTCAGGAATGAGAAAATGTAAGAAATTAAGAATTCTATGTCCAGATTCTGAAATATTTGTCAGGTTTTTTTACTTTCTTTTGAAGTCAACAAGAGTTTTCCCTGACTAAGAACTTCATGGTTCAGGATTTGCCTCCTTGTAAGGCACAGGCAAGGAAATACTAAATTGCACCACTGAAAGAAGGTTCAAAATTAAGATCTCTTCAGTCATCTCTCATAGTAGTGCATTTTAATGATACGTTAACTGAGACTCAATGGAGTATACAGTTCACATGCAAAAGAATGCAAGGAACAGTAAATGCCCACATTTGTGGTTTCACAAGGGACTGGTCAAAGTTATGAAGTAAAGAAATCCTGTATTGTAAAATGGAGAAGAGAAATACAACCAAACTTACAAAGAATACATAGAATGAATTAAAAGTTGTAGTGGGAAAATAAGGTCAGTAGAAAAGCAGAGTTTTAGTTATTGTTTGCCAGAGGAATTAAGGCGAATAATTTTAAAAGCCTTTCTGATCTCAAGAAGAGAAAGTAGTGCCATAGCAAAAATATGCCCATCATCAAAAAAGGTAAGGGGATGAAATTAATGAATGATTGAGAATTCCATTCTTAAAATCTGTCATGAATAAGAAGAGTATAAAATAAAACTTATTTAATTACAACATAGGAAATACCTTATAGAATAGTTATTGCTAAAGAACAGGCACATGAATACTTGGAAAAAACTGAATGTTTATGTCCAATCATCCAGTGAAAATAGTATTAAATGTAATTAGGAAATACTTTTCTTAAAAAAACCAATGGCTATTTTTTAAGAGACATGGAAAACTGGGGAGTTATCACAACACTGGAGAAAAGCAAATGTAGCACTGAACTTCGAAAGAGAAAAAACAGTGATGCTGGTAATTACTCACCTAGGAGTGTAACTTCTATCTCCAGTACTCTTTCCTTACTCCCCAGATTAGCTGCATTCAGATTAAAACTCTCTCACTCTGTCAGATATATTCACTTGACCCTTCTGAGCATGTGGACAGAGAGGGTGTCTGAGAGGTGTTGGCAGTGGGAGAAGCCAAGGCTCTACACCAGGCCTGCACAACTCGTAAAGCGGCGAGGGCCATATTACTCCAAAGAAAACAGCTGAGGGCCGAATTCCCCCGGCCCTGCTGAACCCCCCCCAGCACCGCCAGGCCCTCCCAAAACACAACACACACCCCCAGCGCTGTCCAGCCCCCCGAAATACTCCCCCCCTGAGCACCACCCGCCCGTGATAACAAACCCTCCTTCCCCAGCGCTGCCCCACCGAAACAGCAATATTGAACCTTAGTAATATATTATAGCAGGCCCCTAAGGTAGTATAATTAAGGTAAAAGAAAAATGTCTTTTTGCTAGAAGTAGAATAAGATTTCCCCCCAACTTTGTAATCAATTGCCCTGTTGAATGAATGAGTTGTGAATGAGGAAGGCGTGGCAGGCAGGCACCTCCAGACAGCTGCAACCCTTGGAGAGGGGATGGGAGCCAGACCAGATCAGTAGAACAGGTCAGCCACTGACTCCTCGCTCGCCTCCTCAGCCCCTCACCTCCTCTGACTCACCCCCTGCCACTACCCACCAGGCTCTTCAGCCCCCCTCCCTCACCCACCGCTTGCCTACTCACCCCCTGGGGGCCGCACAGTGAGCTCACCTACTCACCCCACATGGGCCGCACAATGAGCCCACGGGCCACATGTTGTGCAGGCCTGGTCTACACCATCGCTGGCCAGAGTTGCTACCAGGGGAGTAAGCTGCTGTAGGAAAAGGGACCAAATAACTTTCTCCTTCCACAGTGCAAAAGAGAGCAGAGGAGGAAATTTGCCTCTGAGACAGTTAGTTCTCTGTTCTGCTCATGGATCAATGTGACTATGTGTTGCCCCTTACTCATGGCAGATGATAAAGGCAGAGTCCAGTCCTGAACATCTAGAAGAACGGTGGACAAAAAGCACCAGGGGTTTTTAAAGATTACATCTCATCAGACAAAAAATATTGCTTCTTTGTGGTTGTTGATAGATTAAAAAAAATAGTGGATGAAAGGAAAGTGGTAGATGTTCAGATTCTAGTTAAACATTTTTGTATGGTGTCTCATGGAATTAATTTTTGAGAGTGCAATTTCAATTGGCCTAAATATGAACATTGTAGCATATTCTGAGTAGGCACTACAGGAACAGAAAGCAAGGATGATGATGAATTGCACTATATTGTATTGCAGGAAGGGGCTGAGTGCTGTTGGTGTTAAGTTCTACTTCATTTAACATCATTCATTAATTATTTGGCAATGGAGGCAACAGGCACGTTGATATTCACACATGGCACAAAATAGGAAGGTGCTGTAAACACCAGTGAGAACAGAGAAATGCTACGGAAGGAGCTAAAGGGCTTAGAAAAGTGCACAGAGAATAAGTAAATGTGATTCAATGTGGAAAAAATGCATTTGAGTTATTGTGTGTGTGGGGGGAAATATAATTCAAAATTCAGGTATTCAATGGGCGGGAGAAGCCTGGGACGCAGTAATGCTGAAAAAGAGCTTTGGAATGATAGTGAAAAGAAAATTAAGCATGAATTTGCAATGCAGTGTGACAGCAACAAGGGTCAATGCAGTTCTGGGCAGAACCTGAAAAAGTGTCGCATCACAGATTGAGGAAGTAATAACCCCTCTATATAGATATCTGGTGTAGCCACCACAGGCATATTGCATTTGCTTCTGGGGACTTCTCATTACCAGAAAGTTTTTGACTAATTGGAAGGAGTTCAGAGAAGAGCAACAAAGGTGACTAGAGGCATGCCCCCCATCTCTCTTTCTCAAGATAACTGGGATGATTGAAGTCCTTATTTTGCCAGAATTTACTCACATGAACAGTTCCATCGAACTCCCCCAAATACTTACGCATGTGAGTTACTTTATGGTCATATGACTATTAATGTGCATAAAGTTAATCATATGTAAGGGTTTGCAGGATTGGGGTCTGCAACAGCTTTAACCTTGCTGAGGTGTAGAGCTCCAGTGGAGATATGGATGTCCAGGGTGAGATGTGATAATGTTATAAGCCCTGCAGCACAACCTCACTTCCACCACCCTAGGTGGGGTCCCCTAGAATTGAGTCACCACCATTTGTGGAAGTGGAAGAGAGGACTCAGTCCCAGGTAGTCCCTGCCACTTGGAGATAATAACGACACTGTAAAAGGATGCATTCTTTATAAACATAAGAGGCAGCTATTTTATGAAAATATGAGAAACATTAAGAAGTGATGAACAGATCATTTATTGTGAGATTCAAAACCCTGAGTAATTTCACAATTTTATAAAATAGGAAGGAGCTAATTTAAGAATAATTTAAAACACATGCATAGATATGTGATAAATTTGTTTGTGTGAAATATGGAAACTATGCGCAATTGTAAGGAAATAACACTCATAACTCATAGAGTACAGCAGGCCAAAGCAGTATTACAGAGCCAGCAAAACCACTCACCAGGAGGAGAAGAGAAATTCCAGTAACAGTTAAATGAAGTATTTTTATTCATTTATGGTTTTAAAAAAAAAAAGATAAATGACTTCCAGGCAACAGAATAGCTCCCAATACTAAAGAAAATTATCCACAATATAGGTGATTTTCTGTAACTTCTCCTGAAAGAATTGGCTTAAAAGGAAATCAGAATAATTTCCTCCTCTGTCCCCCCCACACCGCAGCAGAAATTATATAAATTGTAAAAAGGCCCCTCAAAGCAGTACATTTATTCATACCAATCTCCATCAGAAAAATTTGTAAGTCTTTCTTTCAATACCAAGTGACATGAGATTTGTGGAGAATACTAATGTTAGCATATCAAAATAATTCTCTTATGTTTGATATGTTTTTTAAATTATGCAAATAACTCACAGCATTTTCTGTTTCTTTAAAGAAACAAACATGAGGTAGAATATAAAATGACTGACATTAGACTGAATTTCAATTTAAGCTTATTCCATAACCATAGTCACAAAAGTCCATTACCTGTATTTATAGCCTAGGTTTACTGTCCAGAATGCAAACTAGGACTCTAGGCTCCCTGGCGCAGCTCACTGGAGAAAAATTCTCTGAGTAGCAGATTATATATATATATGTATATGTAATCAGCTGCTCAGAGAATATATAGTTATTTTATTCATTTCAGTTCTGCCTTAGTATCAGAGCAGGATGCCCTGAAAACACAGGATGCCCTCAAAGCCCACATACATCTCCAGTTTAATCATCTACAACTTGAAACGGCTGAAAAATGAAATTACTGGCACAGAAGCATTTGTGAAATTCCACAGAGAATTCTGCATGATCATGGATGAGGATCTCAAAAAAAATCCAAAAAATTAAAAAAACAACCCTCCCCTCTTTTTAGCATTTGCCATTTTACCTAAATACATCAGTCCAAAAGCTGGTTCTTTCAAAAGTGACTTCAGCAAATCAGCAGTCAAATCATTGTTTCCAGTGTTTGATGCCATTCCCAAAAGTACTGCTTTCTCAGTTAATATAGGACACAAAAACATGCCTGTGATCTTTAGAAGAGAAAATAGGTATCTTACCCACTGATAACTGAGGCTGACCACAAGAATCCTTGCACTTGAATCTTTGCATGGAAACTCTTCTCATTTTTAAACTCAAGTTCCAGATTCATTCCTAGAGTTACACCATTGAAGCCGATGGTCAAGGATGAATGGCCATCTTTGTGACAAGATCAAGAATCTTTTAGTTATTTTTTTACAAATGGGTTGTTAGACCAATGACTAGATTAATGTGATGAACATTGGTATCTGTATCTAAAACAGCTTGGCTTGTTTAGCCCAGCAAAACGAAAGTTAAGAGGGTTATAGTTACTCTCTATAAATATATCAGGAGAGTAAAATAGCCCTGGTGTTAAGTTTAAGGACAGTGTCAGCACAAGAACAAATAGGTATAAAATGGCCATGAATATACTTAGTCTGAAAGTTAGAACAAGGTCTCTGCCCATTAGAAGTGTGAAGTTCTGGAATTACCTTTCAACAAGAGCCGTGGGTACAAATGACTTAAGTAGGTTTAAGATGGAGCTTGAAATTTATTACTAGGATTATGTGACAGATTTACCTGTGAGAGCAGGAGACTAGAGTTGATCTTGCGGTCATTTCCAGTCCTACATCCTATGTTACTGGGTCACACTGCTTGCCTACCAAAACACCTGCACTAAAATTGGTCTGCATTTTGGACAACATATTCACATTTGGCTATTTTGATTTGGGATAAACAGACATTTGGGGGGGAAAAAAAGGCTCATATACTATGTGACTTGTATTAGTGTGTCCATTAATGACATATATCTCTGACACAGAACACATTCAAATGTCTGAAATTCAGATAGGTGAAATTTGGATAAGAGAAGAAAAGGTGAAACAACTTAGTCACTAAATCCTAAATAAAATTTTGTCCCCATATATAACACTGTTCCCAGGGTCGGCACTTCCATTTATGCGACCTAGGCAGTCGCCTAGGGCACCAGGATTTGCGAGGGCGGCAATTCGGCGGTGGGGGGTCCTTCTGCACTCTGGGTCGTCGTCATCGTCAATTCTGCGGTGGGTCCTTGCTCCGGGACCCGCCACTGAAGTGCCCCGAAGACCGAGAGCACGGAAGGACCCCTCCACCACAGAATTGCCGCCAATGACCGGGAGCGCAGAAGGACCCCCGCCTAGGGTGCCAAAAACCCTGGCGCCGCTCCTGACTGTTCCAGTGCGGGATGCTGATGGAAGACTGTATTCTCCAGTTCTATCTATAGTGTCACTTCTTGTCTTCTGTAAGATTACAAGAAAAAAATGGTGGAGATGCATTAATATAAAATATATTTAGCTATAGGTGCTCAGAGAAATGTTGTAAGAACTTGTTTCTCATCCATCACATCATTTGTTTTTTATACTTACGTTGCCTTCTGCTGGTGAATTCCAGCTCTGCCACCTGTGCTCTGGACAAAGATACAGCTTCTATCACTGGATGGGAAAGAAGGGATTCCTACTCAGTCTAAGGGAAGAGGAAAAAATATAAAAGCAAAAGCAGCAGCTAAACTAGGCATACCAATCCTGGGAGAAGGTCCTTGGATCTTCTACAGTTATGATGATTGATAATCTGACCTACAAAATGTGGATCGTTGGGCAGGTAGAAATACAGTGACTGGTCTATTTTAATGCAATAAATTAAATCACTTTCAAACACTATTGTAATAAATTAAACCCACATATCTGTAGTAGTTTGTATAAACTATGTAAATAAATGCTGTGACTTACGTGTTGCTGTGTGGGCATAAATTCAGGCTACTCCTTTTAAAAGGCTGAGGTTGGATACGGATATTTAAAATGACTTGTGCAATCATATTAATCTTTCTACTTCATATTTCACTTTTTTATGAGAACTTTATTACTAAATAATATATCTCCATGTTCCCTTTTGTAGCTCTGCTGTCCATTACTTGCCTAAACTACTTGCTGTCATTAGTTATAGCAGTTTTATGCTTCATATACTACACAGTCTCTGATGGCTGTCTCCATAATAAATTCTTTATCACCTTCAACATGATCATCTTCACTGCAGCTTCGTTAATATTCCTTCATTCAAATATCCAGGTAAGCAACACTCTGTGTAGTTAAAGCTATTTGCAAATTATTTATGATTGAAACTAAGAAACCCACTCCTTGGCTTTTGCCAGTGTCATGAAACAGCAATGTCACCAATATTACAAAAGTATAATTCAGACTGCTGCCTGTGGATTTTAGACTGATGATCACTCCTTCCCATAGATCTCTCCCATAGAACTCGCTGCATCCTGAGCTTAGGGTTTTCGTGTACTAGCATAACAAAGTCCCAGGAAGAAAAAGCAGGTGGACAGCAAGTTTTCAGTAGCAAAGCAGATGAAGTAGAGACAGAGGAATCCTGAGACCAAAAAGAAACTGGATCAGAACTATCAAAAATGAAAAAGTGACTAACTAGACTACTAGGCTCATCATAACAGCACCCTAGGTCACAGGGAGCTAGTGATCCAGTGCAAGGGATTAAACCAGCTCCTCCACTCCAGACAGACGCCAAAGCTTGGAGCACTTCCAGTTATCCCTAAGGTATCTAGTACAGGTTTACTTGTCCTTTTAAGTAAAGACTGCTTCAATTATTTGACTGACTTTTGCTGGCCTATAAGGTGGTAGCTTAATACAGGTTTCACTAGATTGAATGTATTCATTTATTTTGTTTGTTTTTTTGGTAATGTAATAAACCTATTCAGCACATACCCAAAACCAAGTCTGCTTCTCAAGTGTTCTTTGTGTTTTTTCCTCTAGTTTTCATGTTTTTCCATAATGCTAATCCATGTTATAGACAGACTGTAGGGCCCACCTACTGTGGAAACCTTTTCTGCAATATAATTAACAGAGGCTCCAGCAGTTAGAGAGAAACGAAAACAAAATCTTATTATCCAATAAAGGATCATTAAAAATTCAGCAGCTAATGGTTTTTGGCTGACAAAATTGTAGAACATAGCAAGAGACAAAGTGAAACTGGCTACTTTCTGATCACAAGCCTAATTAGAAATGAACGGCTTTACTGTACTGTAATGTGCCAATGACTGTGAGCTATATGGTATTTTTATTTCTGAATCTCTATATAGAAAGAATTTCCTGTGATATTTAGTTACCCTCTAAATGCCGCTGCATGGTATTGAATAAAATTGAGGGCCAGATTCAGTTTTAAAAAAAAAAAGTCTGGCTTCAATAGCTTGGAAGCAGAATGTATTATTTTATTGGGTCGGGCTCTAAAACTGGATATCCCAAAGCCCCAGTCTTGTGGGGGGTGGAGGGTTACAAATGTGTTTTTACAGCTTACAGCAGCCAGTTGAAAATAAGATGATAAAGGTTATGTGAAAATAGCAAAGTTATAGGACTTCCTGTAGTTCACTTTATGGGCTAAATATTGGCTTGGCATACACTCCATGCAGCCCAATTGCCTCATTGAGATTGTACTGGGTGCAATTCAGGGCAGAATTGGGTTTTATGGGCTAGATTCCTCCCTGGTGTAATTCCTCTGAAGGCAATGGAGTTGCATCAGCGATGAATTTGAAACTGTCTCTTTCTTTATTGTTGCTCAGCAAGCCTACAGATATTGTACTTTCACAGTCAACTGCCCCATTTCCCCTGCCTATGTGAGCCTGGGAGAGAAGGCTCTTGCTGCAGCATAAAGGCTTCATTACATCACAGAGATATCATAAATAATTTAGCATAGTTTGTCATAATTGACAGTTTCTGCTCAGGAAAGACTTAAGCCAAACTGGGGGCAGAATTAATTCTTGCCTCAGGAGAAAAGCAACTGCCAGATCAAGCTCAAGGTCTTTAGAGAAAATAAATTCTAGAGCTGTATCATATTGGAGTCTTTCATTGCTATATTCAGAATTCCAGCCTTACTAGGAGGACTTGCATGTGAGATGAGAGCTATGTAAATCGCCTTTCTCACGTAACTTACACAGATATGGTATATTCCCACTGGGAAAATATCAGCCTTAAGCAGATGGAATGCAAAAACTATATTTAAATTAAATAGCACATTTATATATTTAACAGGCAGTGCTGTATAAATATATGAATATGGCAGTTACAACAAACATGATTCTTATTAATATTAAAAAATGAGCAATGGTCAGTTTCTCCTCTGATCCATATGGGTATAAATCAAAAGCAATTCCATTAAAGCCGGTGGGTTCACTCTAGATTTATATCAGGAAAACAAAAAGGATTTGGCTGATTCTTTTAATTCATCCTGGGTCAGATTCATCAAAAATATTGAACATATTATGGAGTTCTATCTATAATTGCACAACTAGAGAATGAATTTCCTTATTCTAGCATAGTGTCACCAAATCACTGCAGAGCTCCTTGGTGTGGAAAAAGCAGACATTTAAATTTTTCATATTCATGATATAAAATATTGTACATATTAAGTCCCAATCCTGCAAGTACTTCAGCACATGAGTAGCTTTGCTCATGTGAAGTAGCCTGTTGACTTCCATGGGACTACTCATTAATAACTATATGATGAAGCCTCATGCACAGCACTGATAGACAGTTGCTCTTTTTAAGACTACCTTTGTTCCTTTCCAAACTAGTATGTGTTTTGTTTAGTCTCTGTGTAGACATTACTGCTTCTTACCTTTTGCAGCAATACAAGATGCACACTTGTTATGAGACTGTTCATTACCTCAGCAGAGGTAAAAATTACACTAAATGGGTCATGTATCATTGTTCATATCCAGTCAAGGTGACATGAAACTATTTATAATATTGTGATATGCTTTTTGCATTAAAAACATGCTACATACTGAAGCTAACTACGAGAGGCTTTACTAAAATTGTAATGAGCATACACTTTTACTGTGGGGAATCCTGGCAGACAACTGATGAAAATGCTTCTTTTGTTTTATTTAAACAACTAAACTGAATTTTTCCTTTGCTCCCCTTTAAACATGCATTTTGCTGGAAAAATCAGAGTAAAGAGGGGAAAGAATCTATTGGTTATTGAGCTCATATTGCCAGCACAGGTAGCTTGGATGTAGCCCTTATATCTTCTGATGTTACTTCAGAAAGATTGTAGCAGGAAAATTGGTTTTTTTTTTTAAAAAAAAGATTTTCTCCTTTTACCAAAGGTGTCTCACGAGATGTTAAGCTCATTAGGAAATCAGAAGAAAATCCAGCAGAACTTTGTCTTTTTTTTTCACTTTTGGTTATTAAGAAAGTGAAAAGGAACTTAGCTTTTTGAGCAGCTCAGAGGAAAGAGGGGGAGGGAAAAATGTTGAGATCTTATGACTATAGTTGTTAATGCATAGTAATGGTGCCACATGCTGCGATAGTTAAGGGTCTATTAGCACTTCCATTTAAATCCCCATCTTTTAAGGTTTATTTTTCCAAAAAAGAAGTCCAGTGTTAGTTGATGTTTAGCATACAAGGCTTCGTTCTGGGAGAAAACTCTTTGTAACATTTCAAAGAAATGGTTTTTGCATTTGTACATGTATAAGAAATAATTCAAAGTGTCTCAGTCTCAGACACATTTCTACATTTATATCCCACTGCCACCCATTTATATATCTGTAAACTTCAATTGACTTCAATGGGACTTTTCACATGCCTAAATGCCTTCTTGGTCAGGGCTGGAGCACTCAGCATCTTGCAGTATGAAGCTCCTCACACCTGTGTAACAAACAGCAGAGTTAGGGCTTTTGTATTAGAATGATGATCAGCTGCTGTATTGCAGTTAAGGCAAGCAGAATGTCTGTCTGTTCTACAGAAACCCAAATTTAAGGCTAAATCCTGCTTTGTGTAGTGCAGGTGCACTAAGCAACAAGAGGGTTCAGGGAACTTCTTTGTCATGTATTCACTTGGCAATAGAGTCGGATTCCTTCAGGAGGAGAGAGAGCTGACCCAATCTTAACAGTGCAGGCATGAGTGGTGAGTAGGATTAAATACCAGTACTTAGAATTTCTTGAGCTTTACACATTCAAAGTACTTTCATTCACAAATCAATCCTCATAACACCACAATGTGGTAGACAGGTAAGATTTTTTTTATGATCTCCATTTGGCATATTGGGGAGACTGAGGCAGAGATATTAAATGGTGTACCCAATGCCACACAGTAATTCAGAGGCAGAGCCAGGACCTTCTCACTCCCACACCCACGTTAATTCCTCTAAATCTGTTGGAGGATTTGTCAAGGATAGTGCAAGTGATACTTAGTAATGCTGATGGCTAGTAGCAATGTTTCAAGGCTGTTTTATTTGCAGCTCAAGGACCATATGTGAATTTGTGCCTTGGGCAGCTAAAAGTTATGCTGTGATATGAAATGTGATATTCTCTAATTTTTAAAGAACATGGCATCTTGTGATACATGTCACTCCTCATGGGTTGTCTGATATCTGACAAATTGCTCTGTAGTCCCAGAAATCTGTTGTTAAATTTGTCACAGAAATTTGTGTGTCCAAGTTTCTTTCCTGTGGAGTTTTGGCTGATCACTGCCATAGTGAGATATCAACTGGAGCTTTCTTTAGTTTTTGTCATGTCATTTACTTTCTTGGATAATAATCAATTCCAGATCTTCTTTTTCCTTTGTGCCAGGGAAGGGGAATTTAGGCTGCATTTGCTTTTATGTTGTGAGAATGTAGCAGGGCACTGATCCCTTAAGGGCCTTACTAGCCCAGCACTATTGTTACTGGCTCTGGGCCCCCTAAGGCCCTGCATTCTAGGTATGGTAAACCCATGTAGGAACATGTGCCTGAAAGTAAATGACTGAGAACAGGGCCTACTGGGAGAGGAAGCAGGATCTAAAGGCCAAGCCATTTTCTAAGGTGATAAACATTAGTTGGTTGGCAGGCTCTCCAGGAAGGAATAGACTTGAGGGAATAGCAGTGGATGCAGGTGCTTCTCATGCAACAAGCCTACAGAGGGACTTTTCTGAGCCGTGGTAAGAACCTGGGCTGTCGCAAGAAGCTGTTGAGGGGCCAAGGGGCTAGTTGGAACTTTTATGGACCCTTGCAGCCAAGGAAAGACAGGGCTATTTGCACAGCCTAGGGAGTGGGCTGTGCATGAAAAGACAGCTGTGATTCCTGATACATGGGAAGAAGGACAATTCACAGATCCTAGTGAAGGAGCTATAGAAGTCTGAGGACAAGGTGTGGATGGGAGGGTGTTCTTCTGTGCCAGGATTGGGTTATATATTTGATTTATATATTAATAAACCAGACCCCAGGGAGAACATTCTGTTCTGGAGCAGTAGTTGTGTGGCAAAGAAATGGGTAGAACAAAGCAAGATCTGGGCACCTGATGATTACAGGGTAAAGCTGGGGATAGTTAATTCCAATGGTTAATCACCTTTACTGTTAAATTGTGCCTAATTACTAATTTAAATTTGTCTGGCTTCAGCTTCCAGTCATTGATTCTTGTCATGTCATTTTTCAGATAAATTGAAGAGTCCTTTAGTACCTGGTATTTTCTCCTCATGAAGGCACTTACACACCATAACTAAGTCATATTTCAATCTTCTTTCTGATAGACAGATGGAACACTGTAAGCCTCTCACTCTATAGCATTTTCTCCAGTGCTTGAATCATTTTTGGGGCCCTTTTCTGCACCTTCTTCAGTTTTTCAATATCTTTTAAAAACATGGAGCCTAGAACCATGTGCAGTATTCCAGTACTGGTTTCACCAATGCTGTATGCAGAGGCAAACTTGGCACAATAGAAAATGTGATACTTAAAAATTGCACACATTTTCTTTGTAATCAGCCTTATTGACATCCATTTTCATGGGCTGTAACCTTGACAGGAGAGCTTTTCTGTCTAACATTCCTGGAACAGGTCACCTGGATTTTTCACCATACATTATAGTGTGCAGGTGTCACACTATAATGTATGTGTGTTGGGGCTGTGAAATACTTAAATAGGTTGGAAAACAATGCAAAATGGGAATATCTCTTGCAAACAAGCTTAATAAATGCACAATAGCATAACAGAGATATCAAGATGTCTGGCTATCAGGGCAGTATGAAATGTATTAGCCTAAGCAGACTCTAGTAAGATTGGTTTCAGTACACAGGGTTAGAAAGCTATCAACTCCATGTGCACTACAAACTGATGCAGGCTCTTCTTTTTTTGCTATTACATCCAGAGGGGAAGTATTTTAGACTTGGTGTTCCTCGCTTGCTTCAGATGCTGGAGAAGTTCATTGTGGGAGGTAACTTATAGAAGACTGCTTTCAGGTTTTTAAGTAGGGACACTGTGAAAGTGAAATCACAGGAAAAAAGCGCAAAGTTATGACTACACTGCTTGACTCTAGAGGGATTTAAGCATATGCTTGCCTAGAAGCAGGTGCTTAAATGCTTTGCTGACCAATAGTGGAGTTAAGCGCATACAGAAGTGCTTTGCTGAACTGGGGCCTAAGTGAATGATGGAAACAGTAGGCAACAAAAATGTAACTGCAGCACATTCTCAACTGGTGCAAACTGATATAGCTCATTGGCTTCCATGGAGCTATATTGACTTATACCAGCTAGGGGTCTGACTCTCCATCTCTAACACATGGAACTAAGGCAAAGAACCTCTCTAGCTCACCTACTACTTGTCATAACTAAAAAGACACCATTAAATCCTTCTGTATGATGGCACAGGGACTTGAGCTCCAGGGAAAGAAATGTAGGCAATAAATATAATTGTTTTCTAGATGAGTTTCCTTTAGTTCTTTCTGTTCCAGTTACACTGGTGCCTGTTTCATAAGGGGCTATTTGCTTGTCCTCCCAGCTAAGGGAAGAGAAAGAAGCGTAAAGTGCTGAATGAATGAGAAATAATAGGTTTAGTAGTTGAAACATAGAAGTTTGTCTACTGCTCCTTTCTATATCTGAATGTTTTGAGGCTCTCTTTCCTGTGACATGCTAGGTTAGGCTGTCCTCCCAACCAACGACCTCTGTTAGACAAGGAAACATCTCTTAACTTGACTGCATCCTTCTCCTTCCAGCACCCTAACCTGTTGAGTGTGGGGGAGAAAAAGAAGCCCACTTCTCCAAGGCAGAAGGTCCTCTTTGGCTATTCTTTGTTGGGTGGGCAGATGACCCACTGCTTCTTTCTCTCCCCCAACTGGTTGTCTTGATCAAAGAAGTTGAAGACTAGGTGGTCCTTACCCTTCCAATGGCAGCAGGAATGGAGGGAGCGATCCCAAACACTTTAAAATTTCAGGAATGCACAGGGCATGCTGGAGATTAAGCTATTTGAAAACTCCAGAATGCCAGTTTATTTTAATAAAGCATTAGCAAAAGCACCCACTGTAGTCAATTGGGCCTGCATTATAACTGCTGCTGTTTTGATTGGACAGGTCTCTTCATCATACACTGAAAACTAGCTCCCAGAGCTGTAACTAAGGCATGGTGTGAGGCAATGGGAAGACAGTCAAACCTTTAAAAGTTTTGGTTTGGGTTCAGTTGAAAGGATAGGTGAAATTTCAGCCTGGTTCTTATTTTGTCCCGAACACTTCTCACAGCCCTAGATGAGAAGCAAAGTCTGATGTTGTTCCTTTTCTTCCCCACAGCGGCATATTTTAAGGATGGAAATTCAGCCATCTAAATTTCCATACCTTTGTCAGTTTGGGTCACAGCCTTAATGTTATTTAAACAGTTTCTTTAAAGTTAATGGAGCCCTTAATATAGACTTGATAAAGCAATGCAAGGCGGTTTGGATTTCCTTCTGCTTAAGGTTCAGAGGCCTTTATCTGAATAATACATTAGATACTTTTATTCACTGGTGAGGTTTCATAACAGGAAAAACTTTGAAGAGAACGTCTGTCCTATCCTTAAACTGATAATAGACGTGTTCTTTATTTTTTATCTCTTTTGTAGCACATTTGTTACCTTTGACAGGTTTCTCTAGGAGTTACACAGTGACTGTAGGATACTTTTACTGGCATCTAACAATGTGGTCTCTTAACTTGTTGCAGGCACAAATATCGACAGTGAGGTGGTCTATACAAAAAGGTATCTTTGATACTTTTATATGATTTATGATAAAATTTATTGTAACATGACTAATGTCTTAATAGGCTCTCCGCAGCATAGAAGGAATACATACATATAATTCCATATTAAAGTATTTTAAAGCAAATACAAATTGACATGAGTATCACAGGTTCAGCTTCAGCTTCAATAAAACCAATACAATTAATCTATGTCCCACACCTCCCCGAGTTGAATATCTGTGCACCTTGATTTGAAAGTGGGAGAGTTCTAAAGGCTCTACAACGTGGAAAAATCTGATAGTGTTTCCACATCATGTACATCAGTAAGATTGCAAATTCAACTTGTCAGGAACAGAATAACATTGCCTATCTTATATTTTCTTTCAGATGCTAAATGTAATCCTAGATTCAGAGATTTTGCAAAGATCCACCAAACAGAGCTATTTGCTAACAACAAAACCATCAGAAAATAAAATGGGATGGATTGGCCAAAGCATTACCTGTCTGTTTGTATCATGCTTTCCCTGTCTTATATGTTACCCTGCTTTTCTACTCCATGAGAGAATCCTCCAGCAAAGATGCTTGAACTCAAAAGCTGCAAAAAAATTATAAAAAGTTATAGAGTAAATCACTAACATAATTTTTTTAAACTAAACACATAGAGCCAAATCTTCAACTGGTGTAAATCAACATAGCTCCATTAAATTAGATTGAGTTACACTGACTTATATCAGCTGAGGATCTGATGGAACAAAATTCAACCCTGGTGAAAGCAGGTAAAACAGAATATTTGACCAATAGGAATGTCATCTGCGCATGTTTATGCATTAAAGTCAGTGGGAATTATATAGTGTTGGATGAAAGGAGAAAGTGAGAACCATCCCAGAGTCTTCACAAATTTCTGGAGCCAACTTTGAATATCTTTGGATACTTGCAGTTTCAAGATGGGACTGGAACAGAGGGTCTAAATACTATGAGATGCTGTTCTTTCAGCACTTGCAGTTGGAAACAAACTTCCCAAGTACTCCATCTTGTGAAATTCCTAGTTCAAAGAGGCTAAATTCTGTTTTTATTTACCTCAGTGTAAATCCAAAATTACTTACTTAAAACTAATGGAATTACTCTGGATTTACAACTCAAAATTTGGAACAAAGTTTCATATAATTAATAAAATAACCAGTGGAACTTTTTTATCTTTATCCAAACCAAATCTGAACTTTGAGGGGTAGATTCTAATTTCAGTTATACTTTATGTAAATCAAAATAAATTATTTTGAAATAAATGGAGTTACTTTGGTTTATATCAAAGTTCAGATTAGAATTCCTGGACATACTTTCAACTTTAAACTGGGGTTATATGAAGTAAGTGACAGTAATTTAAAGCTAAGGAAATTTGCAAAAATATTTTACTTATCCCCCAAACAAGCAGTACAAACCCAGGATATTCAAAGGTAAGGTTAAACTTAAAATGAGAACCAAATATATTAAAATATAGAATTGCTCAGTTAAGTCATTCAAATAACCTTAATTCTGTACAATTTCAGCTATATAATGAGTTAAATAATACTGTTGATTACAAACTACTAGTCCCAAAAAGTAATGCTCCATTTTCATTACTACTTGCATCTAGTAGCATTCTGTTCTGGAACTCATAGTTTTCATCAGCTCTGGTTCCATATTTAAATGAGGGTAGCAGCACTTTTTTTTTTTTTTTTTTTTTTTTTTTTTTTTTTTTTTTTTGAGATTACAAGTAGGGCTGTCAGTTAATCAGTTAAATCATGCGATTAACTCAAAAAAATTAATCATGATTAAAAAAATTAAGCGTGATTATTTGCAGTTTTAATCACACTGTTAATAGAATGCCAATTGAAATATATTAAATATTTTTGGATGTTTTTCTACATTTTCAAATATATTGATTTCAATTACAACACAGAATAGAAAGTGTATACTGCTCACTTTATATTATTATTATTTATTACATAGTTGCACTGTAAAAATAATAAAAAATAGTATTTGTCAATTCACCTCATACCATACTGTAATGCAATCTCTTTATTGTGAAAATGCAACTTACAAATGTAGAATTGTGTACAAAAATAACTACATTGAAACATAAAACAATGAAAAATTTTAGAGCCTATAAGTCCACTCAGTCTAACTTCTTCAGTCAGTGACTCAGACAAACAAGTTTGTTTACATTTGCAGGAGATAATACTGCCCGCTTCTTGTTCACAATGTCAATCGAAAGTGAGAACAGCTGTTCACATTGCACTGTTGTAGCCGGTGTCACAAGATATTTCTGTGCCAGATGTGTTAAAGATTCATATGTTCCTTCATGCTTCAACCACCATTCCAGAAGACATACGTCCATGCTGATGATGGGTTCTGCTTGATAACGATCCAAATCAGTGCAGACCAACACATGTTCACTTTCATCATCTGAGTCAGATGCCACTAGCAGAAGGTTTATTTTCTTTTTTGTTGGTTTGAGTTCTATAGTTTCCATGAAGGAGTGTTGCTCTTTTAAGACTTCTAAAAGCATGCTCCCTATCTTGTCCCTCTCAGATTTTGAAAGGCACTTCAGATTCTTAAACCTTGGGTTGAGTGCTGTAGCTATCTTTAGAAATCTCACATTGGTACCTTCTTTGTGTTTTTTGTCAAATCTGCAGTGAAAGTGTTCTTAAAACAAACAATATGTGCTGGGTCATCTCAGATTGCTATAACATGAAATATGTGACAGAATGCGGGTAAAACAGAGCAGCCCTAATTACAAATTTAGCTGATAAAGGTAACAGCGTTGTCCAATATACTTGGATGTCTGTAAGGTGTTTGACTTGGTACTGTGACATTTTGATTTAAAAACTATTATGATATAAAATTAACATGCACACAAATATATTAAAAACTAACTGATAAGTCTCAAATGTAACTGTAAATGGGGAACCATTACTGAGCAAGTTTGTTTCCAGTGGGATCCTGCAATGATCAGGTTTTGGCCCTGCATTATTTAACATTTTTGCCAATGAACTGGAAGAAAACCTTACATCATCACTGGTAAAGTTTGCAGAGGACCAAAAATTGGGGGAGTGGTAAATAATAAAGAGGCACTGATTCAGAGTGATTTGAATCACCTGGAAAAATGGGCACAAGTATACGTTTTAATACAGCTAAATGTAAATGTATCCATCTAGGAACAACAAATGTAGGCCATACATACAAGTTGAGGGGACTCTATCCTGGGAAACAATGACTCTGAAAAAGTTTTGCGGGTTGTGGCAGTGTGCTGGGACAGAAGCTGAGCCCTGATTAGGGGGCGGGGCTTCTCTGACTAGGGGTCCTATAAAGATAGCCAGCCAGTCAGGCAGTGGCATGGACAGCTGCAGCAGCACAGGAGCCAGCAAACAGAGCTGTAAACAGGGGAGTTTGAATGGGAGTTTACAGGTGGAGTTTGGGGGAAGACTAAGAGAGGCAGGCAGAGGAACACACAGGCTACTGAAGGGAGTGTGCAGTGTTCTAGCAGTGTCTTGGTGCTTGTTGGGGGTTTGTTTTGCTGTGAGTGGTGGTGTTTTGGGTTGGTTTGTGTTTCCCAGATTTAAAGGATTTAGGTGGGAAGCTTATGACAGATATAGAGGAAGCAGTTGTAGTGACCCAAGCAGTGGAAGACACAATGAAGATGACTGGATGTGGAAGCTACGGCATGTACATGATCCTGGAGGGGATACCTGAAAAGAGTTTAATCTGCATGAAGTGCCGCCTGATAGAGCTGATGGAAGAAAAGATCTGAGGATTGGAGATGCAAGTGGAAACTCTGGTTGAATTTAGAAGGGGGTTTGAGTGGATGATGGAGCAACGACATGATGAGGCTGAAGGGAAAAGCTCAGACTTGTAGATGGAAGCAGGACGAAAGAACTCTGAGGGGAGACTGCTGGGTGAGGAAGGTGGATGGTGGAAGCATGTGACTAAGTGAACCAGGAGAGGAAAAGACAGGCTAGTGAAGGCGCAACAGAGCTCAGGAACAGGTTTGTGGAGGTGGAAAATGAAGAAAGTGTACAGTGGGTGGTTGCTAAAGGTGAGAGAGCAAGGAAGAAAAGAGCAGCTAGCCCTATAAGGAGAGTGGAAGAGTTAATGGAGATGACACCAACATGAGCCCCAGGAGGATACGGGATGGGTTGCAGAGGATTGCAAGGGTGAATAGGAATCAAGAGGACTTGCAGCCAGAGGGAACAGGGGATAGACCGGAGAATTGCACCATCACCAGGAAAAGGCAGGTCTACATGACTCAGTAAGGGGACTCCTTACTGAGAAGAATAGACTGGCCTGTAACCAGAGCTGATCCAGAGAACAGAAGGGTATACTGTCTGCTAGGTGCTAAGATACGGGGTGTGGACCTGAATCTGAAGAGGATCTTAACGGGAGTGGGAAAGAATCCGCTGATTGTCCTTCATGTGGGAATAAATGATATGGCTAGATTCTTGCTGGAATGTATCATGGGAGACTATGCCAGGCTGGGGAAGACACTTAAGGAAATGGAGGCTCAGGTGATTTTCAGTGGGATTCTGCCTGTTCCTAGAGAAGGGCAACAAAGGCGTGACAAGATTATGACGATCAACAGATGGCTCAGGCAGTGGTGCTATAAGGAGGGCTTTGGGATGTATGGCCACTGGGAGGCATTCATGGACAGAGGACTGTGTTCTCTCGGGAGGGAAATAGACTTCTAGGATGGAGGCTGGCACAACCGATTAAGGGAGCTTTAAACTAGGAATTGGGGGAAGATGGTTGGGAGATGTCCAGGAAATCTGCACACCGGATTTTAACATTGAGAGGGAAGAAAATGAAGCAAGAAAGGATACTGTCATGGGTAGGAGAATGGACATACGGAGGAAGGGTACTGTAGATACAATTCTAATAGGTGATACTGGCAGTAGAATGTCTAGGCCTAATCGGGTAAAGAATGTGAGTGAAGCCAAACAGCAAGAATTAAGATGTTTGTACACCAATGCGAGGAGCCTAGGTAACAAAATCAGGTAACAAATTTTGAGGAACATCAGAGTTATGGCTGCAGGAAGTGAAACTTGCGATCATTATAGGATAAATAGAACATCCGGTGGAATAGTCATAAGACTGGAGTATAGTTATGAAGGGTATATGCACTGTTTAGGAAAATACAATAAATAAAGGCAAAGGTGGTGGAGTCGAATTGTATGATCAATGATGAGGGTAGGACTGTAAGAAATTAGAAGGATGGAATGGATAAGACAGAGTCTGGCTGTGCCAAAAATCACATTGGGGAAGAAAGCTACAAGAGCCTCCCTGAATAGTGCTTGAGGTGTTGCTATAGACCGCCGGGGAATTCTGAGTTTCGATATGGATAGAGAGCCTTTTAATGTTTTTAATGAAGTAATCTAATGCGGATTGTAACCTGTGATCCATGGGAGACTATTTAACTTTCCCATATTAGACTGAGAGGACAGCTGCTAAGTCATAATAAGGGGCTCAGATTTTCCTAGATGCAATAGGGCAGATATCTTCACCAAGTCATTGCTGAATTGACCATCAAGCGGGTGTGCCTTTTAGATTTTGGTCTCTTGTGGAGTATGTGATGGACTCATAGAAACCCCCTGGTTGTCCCCGGGGACACACGTCGTTGGACGATACATGGCTATTCAGTTTATAAACTAAATGGGAGGTCTAGCAGAATTTACATTGTACTAGGTTATTGATTTCAAAAGGGCTAATTTTAAAGGAATTAGGAAACTATAGTTAGGGAAAGTGGATTGGACTGAAAGAATTTGGGATCTAACTGGTGAAGAGAGCCTGGATTACTTTTCAAGTCAAAGTTGCAAAAATATTGAGAAGCTGCATCCAATTGGAAAAAAAATTCATGGTAGGGTTTGGATAAGCTGGGATGAGCAAGCGTCTCAGAAGAGGTGATTAAGAAAAGCAGAAAGCCTACAAGAGAATGGAAGATGAGAGTGGGTCAGGCAAGGAAGCTAACTATGAGTTCAGAACATGAGGTAAAGTTGAGAAAGATCCAACTCTTTACAATGGGTTTTTTGGGGCGCCCTTTGCAAGGAATTAAAAACCAATAGGTAAAGGCTTCTATAGCCATATAAATTTAAGAGAAACAAAAGGAAGAGAAGTGGGACTGCTCTAAACACTGAGCGATGGAAAGAGGAGGTTAAGATAATCTAGCATATCTAAACAAATACTTTGCTCGTTTTTAATGAGGAGCATAGGGCTATGGTTAGGATGGACAAATAGAACTGAGGATATGTGAATCTCTCTCTTTACAAGAACAAATGGATATAAACTGGCTATCAGGAAGTTTAGACTTGAAATTAGATGAAGGTTTCTAACCATCAGAGGAGTGAAGTTCTGGAACACCCTTCCAAGGGAAGTAGTGGAGGCAAAAGACACATCTGGCTTAAAGACTAAACTTGATAAGTTTTGTGGAGGGGATAGTATAATGAGAGAGCCTAATTTGGGCAATTAATTCGTCTTTGACTACTAGCAGTAAATATGCCAAATGGCATGCGATGGGATGTTAGATGGGGTGGGATCTGAGTTACTACAGAGAATTCTTTCCTGGGTGTCTGGCTGGTGACTCTTGTCCACATGCTCAGGATTTAGCTGATTGCCATATTTGGGGTTGGGGAGGAATTTTCCTCCAGGGCAGATTTGCAGAAGCCCTGGGGGTTTTTTGCCTTCCTCTGCAGTGTGGGCCAATGAAGGGGGTGAGTGGGAGCCGGTATAAATTACTGGGTCCTGGCTGTTTGGAAGGGGGCCCTGGGCCCAGCTTCCCCGGCTTCATCGGCCCTGTTTAGCCAGTCCGCCCTTGCGAGGGGGCCTGAAAAATTTTTTTCACCTGGGCCCGAACCCACTCTCGGTGGCCCTGGCACATGGGTCACTTGCTGGAAGATTCTCTGCACCTTGAAGTCTTTAAACCATGATTTGAGGACTTCAATGGCTCAGACACAGGTGTGATACAGGAGTGGGTGGGTGAGATTCTGTGACCCCCATTGTGGGAGGTCAGACTAGATGATCATAATGGTCATTTCTAACCTTAAAGTCTATGATTCAGTCATTCTCATGCCTACAGACATACATTCTTAGCATAGCTTTTAAATCAGGGGTCGGCAACCTTTCAGCAGTGGTGTGCCAAGTCTTCATTTATTCACCCTAATTTAAGGTTGCATCACAGTAATACATTAGACGGTCTCTTTCTATAAGTCTATAATATATAACTAAACTATTGTTGTATATAAAGTAAAAAAATTTTTAAAATGTTTAAGAAGCTTCGTTTAACATTAAATTAAATTGCATAGCCCTCTGGACCGGTGGCCAGGACCCAGGCAGTGTGAGTGCCACTGAAGATCAGCCCACATGCCGCCTTTGGCACACATGCCATAGGTTGCCTACCCTTATTTTAAATCTTTCCACAAGCCCATGAGTTTCTGAGTGATGGGAAGCAGCCTTTATATACTTTACTCTGGCCTGGGGGCTGGCCTGGACCAGGAGGTAGAGCAGGATTGGGGTCTGAATGGGGTTAGTGGGGGAGCAAGGCTGGGCCTCGAGCTGGTCTGGGGGGGAATGGGGCTGGATGCATGGTGCTTTCTCCCCCTGGAGCGGCTGGCCCAAGCCCCACCATATTACCCTGAACATTCTTCCGTGCCCTCTCGTGGGACATGCCACAAAGTCTGGGGATGACTGTTTTAATCCCATACACTTTTTGACATAAATCACAGTTCTTGCAGTAATCTTTTACTGTCCCAAAAATGTAGTCTGTTTCAGTCTGCCACAAATTTTTTTTTTTTTTTACTCCTAAATGTCCTGCAAATGTACAATCATGAGCTACTTGGAGCAGTTTTCTCTTGTATTTCTCAGGCATAACCACCAACTTGCAAACCTCATCAGGATGACTTTTTCCCTCTCAGAGCCTGTCAAGGTTCCTTCCCCACTCTGAACTTTAGGGTACAAATGTGGGGACCTGCACGGACACTTCTAAGCTTAATTATTAGCTTAGATCTGGTAACTCTGCCACCATCCAGAAATTTCAGTGTCTGGAGCACTTCTTTGTCCCACCAATAATCTTCATCCCTGGGCAAGCCTTGAGCAGACTTTCACGACACTTCCCATGGTGAAAGCACAGGAATCCGAACCCTTGGATCTTAAAACAAGGAGAAAGTTAACCACATGCTCCCGCTCGCTTTCCCACCAATCCCTGTGAGCCAGATCCAATCCCCTTGGAATCTTAAAACAAGGAGAAGATTACCATACTCCCGCTCGCTTTCCCCCACAATCCCCTGGTGAGCCCAGTATGCAATCCCCTTGGATCTTAAAAACAAGGAAACATCATCAGTGTTCTTATAGAAAAAAGTCTTTTAATTTAAGAGGAAAAGGTAAAACATCTCGGGTAATCGGGGTGGGATCAGGATGGAAACTACTTTAACAGGATGCAAATTCGTAATAGCCAGAGGAAACCCCCTCTATGCAAATTAAGGTCAAAGTTACAATCAGGCAAACAGAGGTAAGATCCTCTGCAGCAAAAAAAGGACAATTTACAAGTTGAAGAAAACAAAAATAAAACTAATAGCTGCCTTGCCATGCTGTTTAACTGTTACTTACAATTTTGAAACATGAGAGACTGGTTTAGAAAGATTTGGAGAGCCTGGATGGACGTCTGGTCCCTCTTAGTCCCAAGAGCGAACAACACCCAAAAGAAAGAGCACAAAGACTTCCCTCCACCAAGATTTGAAAGTATCTTGTCCCCTTATTAGTCCTCTGGTCAGGTGTCAGCCAGGTTTACTGACCTTCTTAACCCTTTACAGGTAAAAGACATTAACCCTTAACTATCTGTTTATGACAGAGCCTCTCTATGCAACAAACCTTCTTGAATAAAAAACTCTACCTGTTCCTTCCCCAGCCAGGGCATCATTCTGAGCTGTAACCAGTGATGCAAGTAAGCCGGTACTGTCAGGTACACTGTACCATTAAGTCAGTTATTGCCGGTATGCCATACTGCAAAGACACACTTTGAAGAATGAATTGTAATGCCCTGCATAGATAGAAATTTCTATCTGTGGATAGAAATTGGTAGCCGCTGAACTGCAGGGCTCTCCCGGGAGCCACAGCAGTGAAAGGAGCAGAATGTGGGGCCACCACTCCCAGGAGCTAGCGCCCCATGCTGGCAGCTCCTCCAGTGTGGCTGTGCTGCTTCCAGCCCTGCCCCCAACTCTATCCTCTGGCGGGGCTGTACAGACAAGAGATGCAGCTGCGTGAAAGGGCTTGGGATGGGGCCGAGAGTGGTATAGGTGCATAGGAGAAGCTACCAGCGCAGAACACTGACTTCTGGGGATGGCAGCCCCATGTTCTGCTCCTTTCACCGCTGTGGTTCCCGGGAGAGCTCTGCGGTTCAGTGGATACCGGTTTCTACCTGTGGATTTCTGCGTCCATGGGTATAAATTTGTATCCATGCAGGGCTCTAGTCACTGAACACTTTTTGTGAGGGAGGTGGGAGTCAGGGGGTCGGTACCATATCGGTAAGAGTTAAAATCTACTTGTACCATTTCCTGTACCTCTTGTGTTCCAGAGAAGGGTCAGTGTGTTAGGCAGTTACAAACTCCTTTAGTGTTTCACTTAAGCTCAGAGCAGACTCTGGCACCACAGAAGAATTTTCAAATTCCGCCTTAGAAGGCAAACTGTTACTCTCAACAGACAAAGGACTGAGGGCATTTCCCTCCCCTTCACAGCCTTTCCTGCTGACCACAGACAAAGCAGGTGAATCAGATCCATATTTCCCTGGGACCTGGTTATAACATTAATAAACTTAGACATGGCTAAAATGTTATTACCTATCTAAATATCAGTGGGTAGAAAATTCCTGATGCATTCACACTCAAGGTAGACTTGAGGTAGAGATACAGTGACAAAAAATTCAGCCAAAGCTAAAATATTTAGTCTATGTCTCCACTACAAAGGTAAGTTGACCTATATTAGGTTGACTTACAGCCACCACATTAAATACTGTGGTGGCTGATGTCCACACTACCCTCCTTCCGTTGGTGGTGTGCATCCTCCCCAGGAGTGCTTCCACTGACTGAAGAGGGGCAGTGTGGGGGACTGAAAGCCAGGGATCTCAACTCTTCACAGCTCCCCGCTAGGAACCCAGCTGCCCCCTGAGGATTCTCACCACTGCACTCCCAGCTGAACAGCAGAGCAGGGGAAAGACTCCTGGGGCTTCTCACTTTCAGCAGGGAGATCCACACCAGGAGTCCTGTTGGTTGTCATGCTCAAGGCAGGGAGCTGGGACCTGGTGGTGGGATAGCAGGGCTCCCTGTGTTGGGTGGGGAGCCCAGGTAACAGCCCAAGCTGGGAGCCTGGGTAACAATTTGGCTTGGAGCAGAGCATGAGCAGCAGCCTGGGAGCTAGTTTTCTTGTCAATTTCACGGCTCCAAGAGCCATGAAACTGATAATAATGATGGCCAACAACTCATGTAAGGCACTCCAGTGTCTACACAGACACTGTGTCATCCTAACAATACCGACATAAGCCCTATGCCTCTCGTAGAGGTAGCTTTATTATGTTTGCATAGCAGGGAAGTTACATCACCAGGAGGAGAATTTCAGTGTGTATACCTCCATTGTTTTGTTCACAAAAGACCTTAGACTTTTGCCAGGAAGTCTGTCCTTTTCCCTTACCAAACTTTCCTTAACCAAAGTGACTTGTGCTGCAATATCTCTCCACCCTGTATATTCAGTGCTATTCACTCTCACACTCTTAACAAATTCTTCACTACTTTCTCAAGACTCAGTCCTGATATAGTTTGAGGCCATTCTCCTCCTCTATAATTTGCTCTGGGATCAAGATGGTAGCACTATTACTCATGGTGGTAGCATTGGCATTCACAGTGAGGGTAGGTGCAGATTGTAGGATAACCTTAAGTTTTGGCTAGTTTGGTTTTATATGGCCAGGAGCCCCACAGGGATGGCAGATTACCTGCCTTCCCTTATGGTAAGAGGTTTTAAAATCCAGGCTTCCTTGAGGGTTTTTTTTTTAACAAAGTTGGGATTAGGTTTATTCCTAGACCCCTCATTCCTTTTAACCTGGGGAGCAGAGGGTTTACCTTCCCCTGGGGTTTGCAGTCCTCATGAATCCTTGACTCCATATATTCATCAGTAATTTCTATTGCCTCCAAAACAGTGGAAGGTGGTTATTTTTTGTCACAGATGGCTGCTTTTACTCATCATTGCCTGTCCACAATAATTGCTCTTGTGCCACCAAATCAAGGAGCTTCAGCCTCTGCCCCAACTACCCATTCTTTCATATGATTACACATCTTATGCACATATTTCCCTGAGGGATATCGTCAAACATTTAAAGATTTCTATACTTCAACTGATAGACTCGGGGTGATCTTAATCTTTTTCAATACATTTTCTTTAAATTTCTTATACACCGTAACATCACCCACCTCCATATCATTAAATGCTTCTCTGGCTTTCCCAGGTTACCTGGTAAAGAGGATAGGCATCCATTTATCCTCTGGAATCTTATGGATCCCACACAGTCTTTCAAAGGTGGATAGGAACTCCTCAATGCAGTCAATCTCTTGATAAATTGGGTAGGCTTTCTCCCACTCCCTTCTGTTGAGAAGGGATGTACTCTGCTGCTCCAGGAGTCTGAGCTGCAGTGTGTGAGCTTCCTTCTCAGCATTGGCTTTGTGTCTTTTCAGCTTCCTTGATTTCTGTCTTCTCCTTGATCCAGAGTTCCACCAGCCTCAGTTCATGTTCTTTCTTGGCTTCCAGGAGCCTGAGCCAAAACAATTCTGCTGCAGAGGTCTCTGTGACATCTTGGATATGGGGATGCTCAGAGCCTGCTCTTTGGTCAAAGTCTATGAACAAAGCTCTTGGGTCCTGATTTGAGACTTTCTTTTTATGGGCTATTCTCCTGTTTTTTACATACATTTTTCAAGGTCTTTTGTGTCAGAACCCTCAGATGACTGTTGTTCACACATTGTGGCTAAATTTGATATTGAAAATTTTAAGAGATAAAGATTAAACCAGGGGTTGGCAACCTCTGTCATGCGGCTCACCAGGGTAAGCACCCTAGTGGGCCAGGCCAGTTTGTTTACCTGCCGCGTCGGCAAGTTCGGCGGACCGTGGCTCCCATTGGCCATGGTTTGCCGTCCCAAGCCAATGGGGTAGCGGGAAGCTGTGGCCAGCACAGCCCTCACCCGTGCCGCTTCCCGCCATCCCCATTGGCCTGAGATGACAAACCATGGCCAGTGGGAGCTGTGGTCCGCCGAACCTGCTGACATGGCAGGTAAACAAACTGGCCCGGCCCGCCAGGGTGCTTACCCTGGCAAGCCGCGTGCCAGAGGTTGTCGACCTCTGGATTAAATTTTTAACAGCGCTAGGTTATGATCTTTAAGCCTAATAGACCTGTGGCATGTGAATCCTGTCAAGACTATGCCAATTGTCATACTGTATGGAATAGCTCACAACTGTTGAGTGCCCGAGGGCCGACTATCACAAAACAGCAGACACCCCAAACTGGTGGTATGGCCTATAATTAGGTTTCACCCACCCAGTACCAAAAGTGAAAACCTGGATCACTATATCAATCTTACCGTGGAGTCATAGACAGTCCTCTTAGATGCTCCAGTCTATCTGGCCACCCCGATGAACTGGACTTTCTGATAAAAGGTCACTTAAACCAAAAATCACATCAAATCAGTTTTCTCCCAGTCCTAAGACGCCAGTCTCTTACCCCTGATCAGTTGGAACTCTAGGTCTTACACCAAAGACAATGCTGGTAGCCAATTCTGTAGTAAACCAACTGAAGGCTTATTAGCTAAGAAAAGGAAGTAAGAGTTACTGAAAGGTTAAAGCAGGTAAAATATATGCGCAGGTGAGTCACAGTCTATAAGTCCAAATCATAGCAGAGATATAGTAAGTTGCCAGTTTCCCAAAAGGCTCTTAGGACTATCCACAATATCTCAGGGGAATCTCTGTCTTCTCATTCAGTTGTTCTGCCCTGTTAGAATCCAAACTGTCCAGAGATGAAGGATCCTTCCTTGAATTCATTCTTATAGCTTCTTCTAACAGAAAACAAGCTGACAGTGTCTCTACCCATGTGGGCTTTTCCTTTGATGATGGAGAGTGAGGAATAAATTTTGAGTTTTTGGCCTCCAATCATCACACACAATGACCACTTGCTTTGAAATTAGCCCTTTTTTGATACAATTATTCATTTGCATTTCACAAGGCTTCTTTCTTGTCTGATGCCTTATTTAGTTGCAGGGCTGTTTACAACGTGAATGTTTGCTATTGCATTATAACAGGATACAGATAAGTAAAAACAATGCATGTAACATCCCACTAGTTTTCATGAAGTTTTAAACCCCAAATACACTCTTATACATTTAACAATTACTTTGATCTATATTAATACAAAAGTGAATTGATCTGGGGCTTTGGCTTGAGCTCGAACCAGGTTTGCCAGCATCACACATGGATCTCTTTCTGGGCAAGGTTTGTCCAGGTTGAATAATACTGCTTGCATACATCATATTGTTAGAGACTCAGGGAATGGCTGACACCATCCGGTTACAAACCAATTAGCTTTTGAGAGAGAAGCTCTCAAAAACTAAGCACTCAGACTATCCCTTAAACCTAGATCTGTGTGCATGTCAACTATAATTGCTTTCAACTTTTAAAAATTATCTTTTGAACTTTAAATTATATAATTTGCTGGATATTACAACATGCTCCTATAAATTAATCATTTCATGCTTTCATTGTGTTCAGCTCTATTCTTTTAACACAACACTTGTCTAATTCAAATAGTAATATTTCTAAAAGTAATGTTGTCATACACTTAAAAATTAACTTCTTCTAGGGTATGAGGAAAGGGGCAAAATGTGCTAGTATTTCATTTCAAAGCTAATAAACCTGATTGTTTGTTTTAGTCCTATATTAGAGGCAGTTGGATTAATAATGGCACTAGCTTCGTTGCAGATTCCATGCACGTGGGTGGAAGGAGTTCCAGTTGTTCAATTTTTATATACTTTTCAAATATACTTGTCAGGTGGCTTGATAACATTTACTTTTTATTGGTCCAAGTCCAAACATGAAGCTTTCAGAAAAGCTGTGGATGACTACATTGAAGTACCTAAAGCATTATGTTGAACTGGGAAAACTTGCAGGTGTTGAATGAGAGCAATAGAGAGGGAAGGAAAGGAAATTAGCTGTAAACTCCTTCAATCAAACCAAGCTCAGCTCACCTTGAGACATCAAAATGAGACATCAGTGGAGCTCCAGAGAGTTATACCAGCTAAGGAATTTTGTTGTTTAAAATGACGACAACATGGCAAAACAAGATGGTAGCCTCTTAAAGAACCAACTCACCAAGCAAAAACTAGCAGCCTAATTCAATCCCTGGTGTAAGAGTTATGCACTTGTAAAGTGGAAAGGATAGCTCTACAGTGCAGTACTGTACTGGACTATTTCTCTTTTCATGAGACTTATTCTGGAGGTTCATGACCAGTGGGTGGCTTCCTTGGCTGATAGAGGCATTTTTTGTTGAAAATTCATATTCATAAGTGAGACAAAGTTGGCCAGCTAATGCTTTGCGAAGCAGTACAGGAATGTTTCTTGAAGATGAGTGCGGACAAGAGCTGGCGGACACCCAGCGCCTCTGGGGAAGAGCATATTTATCCAAGGGAAAAGTGAAGATTGGGCATTTTGGAAGATTTATGTATGCAGAGTCTTTGTTTTGTACAATTGAGGTTCTCCAGCTAAGCCTTCTTTTAACCCTATGCTGAAGACTAACCTATCAATTGAGTTCTGGAACAGTGGACTCTCTAAGCCTAGTGAACATAGCAATCCCACAACAGATAACAAGACTTATGATGTATGATAAAACAGGGAGAAATATTATCCATATAATTGTTCAGTGCCCAGGGACAGTGATGGGAAATTTTACAGGCAAAGAGTGTATGCATATAAAAATTTATGTTAAAAATGTTTGGCTTGCAAAGTCAAGCACTGTTAGGAAATGCCACAAGTTAATTATACCTCTATGTGCATTATAAGAAAGGGGGGATGGGTGATGTGCTGGCTCCTGGCTGGGCAGGAAGGGAGTACCAGCCTTGGATTTGAATGTCATGTTCAGTTATTTGGCACGCTGCTATACTTTTGCTGACAGTGCAAGTGGCAGAAGTAATTTTCAACAGTTTACATCTCAGCTAAACTTGAATGAAATTTCATAAGACAAAGGCACTTCTCTGGCCCTAAGACTTTCTTCCTGTTAAATTTTAAAGGCCTGCTGCTCCCCCTATTATAATCCAATATTTTTCTGTGTTCTATCATTGTATTAATGAGTCATAAATATTATGATCTCATAGCAGTGTAATTTTATGTACAGTTCAGACTTTTGGAGATTAAATTTTACATATTTTTTTCTTGGACCAAATGCTAACTCTTTTTTTTTATAAGGTTTGGGCAAAATAGTCATCCATTTTTTAGTTGAGCTGAAAACATGGGGGAAAATGCACTTGATTTTAAATGTGGCTTTCCATTTTAAATTTGTTTTGACTTTCCATCTGTAAAGACAGAAAAATAAGCTCAAATTTAAAGAACTGTTTTTTTCCATGTTATAATCCTCTGCATTTTCGCATATTTGTGTTAACCTTCTATGCCTTTATCGAAGTGTTTTAAATGATGTCTTTGAAATTATTCTCCCACTTAAATGCAACATTTATTACAAACACTTTTGTTACTTAGTGTTGGAGGCATTGATTAAGAATTGCCTTGTTAAAGGAAGCCACAGTTAAGGATGTTTTTGTTACTGATACTTTGGTTATAGATGGCTGTGTTAAGGACATATCACTTAATGATGGCTTAGGTAAGGACACCTCAGTAAGGCTTCCCTTTTTGCGCTATTCTATAAGCCACAGAGATCTGCCTTGAGGAGCTTCCTTATTCTCAAAGACACTTGAATTAAGGCACCTCTGAGAAGGCACTTTCACATTGGGATCAGTTTTTTCTCTATGCTACAATTTAGCAGCACTTCTGTGGGCAAGGGAAAAATAAGCAAGAGTCATTTTAGGGCTCACTGTACATTTTGGATATATGAGGAATACAACATTAGGTCATAAATATACTATAAAGCATACAGGATAGGAATCCTGTAAAGCATACAGGATTCTTGGAGCTCTGTCCTTCTTTCAGTGGATACAAGTAACTCCCCTTGACTCTGATGGGAATTATTTGTATCCTGCATTGCGAGAACAGCACCTTGGCTTTTTTTCCCCACCTAGACTCTGCTGTGTAATCTAGGGCAAGTCACGTAACTTTTCTGTGCTTCCGGTGGAAGACTTGTCTGTATGGTGATTTGGTGCACAGCAAGGCAGGATGTTGAATCTACAGTGCGCTAGCTTATAGCACCCTAACTGGCTGTGTGGAGCTTATTACAGTGCACTAAACATTCTGTTGTGCGCGTTGATGTACTCTCATTTGAAATGGTTAGTTAGTGTGTGGCAAAGTAAGTTGCATTTAGTGCACCCTGGCTCTCTGCAGACTGTGAAGACATGCCCTTACTCATCTGTAGAATGGGTAAAACAGTATTTCCCCAACAAAGACTCACACTCGCCCTGTGAGTTAATATTGATGGTGAAGTGAATCTTTAAAGTTCTTTGTCCTCAGATGTGAAGTTATTAAAAGTGTAAAATACTATTTCATATTTGGGCAAAACAATTGAAAACTAAAGTGGAGCTGCATAAAACTGTAAGAAAGAAAACTATACACACAAAATAATTATATGCAGTTGTTAAGCCTCAGGTTGCCCACAGTGTGCCCTGTGAATGTGTATCCAAGTCATGCAGATAACTTACGGCTTTGTTCTTGCTTAGTCTGGTTGTTCCGCCTGCAGGCTTTATATTAATTGGACCTAAGGGTATGTCTACACTGCTGATGGGAGTGTGCGTCTCAGCTTGGGTAGATAGCTTCGTGCTACCTCTGCTCAAGCTAGCATGCTAAAAATATCAGTGCAGATGGCAGCTTGCACTAGCCACACAAGTCCAATCCCACCTGACCCTTGGTCTGAGCTAGCCCAAGCCACCTGTGCTGCAAATTCCCGTGCTGCTTTTTTTATTACACTATGTCAAGCAGAGCTAGCACAAGCCTGTCTACCCAAGCTGGGAGGTAGTCTTCCAGCTGCAGTGTAGACATTGAGTAAAATCAGGCCCATACATATTTTGTTTCTCATCATTGATTTTCTTTAGCAGACTTTCAATGTATCCTACAGTACTTGGAAGTAGACCCCATCTCCCAGTGGGGTGAATGGGCAGTACTGGCTGTGAGGGGGTGGTGGAGAGTAGTATCAAGTGAACATTTTGAGCAGGAGTGCTGCCAGCCTTTTTCCGCCCTAGGCAGCGGAAGATCCTTCCCCCAAAATACTGACGACAACCGGGGCGGCCAAAGATCCAGCTGCTGTGGTCGCTGCCCCCCAAATGTTAGTGCCTTAGGCGACTGCCCAGGTCACCTAATGGGTTGCGCCAGCCCTCATTTTGAGAAATGTTAACCCCTTGCTGAGGGTGGCCTGGAAGAACAATAAGATGTTCTGCTGACAACAGCCTGTTCCATTCCTCCTACTGCTGCAGCTTAAAGCCGTCCTCACCACCTCTTTATTCTGATGCACACTCAGACACAAAGGAGGGAAGGATGGGAAAGAGGAAGGCTTTCAACTTGTGCACTCAGGCTGAGAAGGGGGGAGCAGCTGACTGTCATTAAAATGGTTAGAGCTCAAGTATTACTAACCTACAATCCTAACATGGTAACTGAGGCACATCCCTTCAGTCCTTCCCCTACCACATCAATAAATAATATTTCTATTAAACCATAGGCAACAACCATGTTTTCATCTTTCTAAACAAATCAGTATGGTAGGAATCTGTTTATAGAATGGAGCTTATGGGTAAATATTAAAATTAAGATGGTGTTAGGCATGCTCAGATTTCCTTTCAAATGATCTTTCTGTCTCAACAATTTATTGTTTTCTCTTATGGTTTTACAAAAGAAACCTATTTTCTCTAACATATTGGGACATGTTAGCAAATACCGTAAATGTTAGTAGCAAATACATTATTTCTTGTAAATTGTTTATTTGATGCATGTAATCCATTTTCATTTGGATTGTCCCCAAATAGAATGTGATTGGTAATTCTTCACTTAATGTTTTGTTTAAGTCAGTGGGAGTCAAGCAGATGTTTAAGTCCTTATGTCCATCCCTATTTCAGCTAGAACTTTCAAGTCCTGCTTTCAACACTTGCCTGAATTAGGGCCTTGATGAACATAACTTTTAGACTTTTTGGTATTGGTGAATACTCATGATTATGAATTTGAAATTCACTTTAAATGGCTAGTCTAGACTATTGCTGGAAATGGTGTAGTTGGTAAACATTCCTGCCAGAAAACTTGTTCCGTTGGAATATGCCACAACAGTGGCATAAACTTAGTCCAAAGTAAACTTGTGAATGCATTTAATGTCCACAAATAGAATTTTGGAGCACTTGCCCAACTCTATAAAGTTTAGTCTCTATGAAATAGTATTTGGCATTTTTAGGGGAAAGAAGGATAGACTAGTGGTCTTGGGACTTGGGAGACAAAACTATGCTTGGAGGAATAGATAGCTATCTTTGAAAGGGCAATGTTCAGAGTTGGGGACAAAGCTGAGTAACCAAAACATCATGCAACTAGGAAACCAAAGAATTCTATGGTCATGTTTCTTCTCGCTGAATTTGCTAGAGATAGGCTTAAAACATAACACTCTCTAACCCCTGAATCCTACCCATCTCACAGGAGTATGTGAAGCTCAGATAAAACCTAATCTTGCCCTTACTGGGGTTTAGTAAGGGTTTTGCCACAGATTTCAGTGTGAGCTGGATCAGACCCCTAATTTGGGTGAATCATGATATGAAAGAATGAATGCAGGATTAGGAAAAAGGAGAGAAGGTAGGACTCCCTGCCTGTCACTGAATCTTTCTATGGCTCTGGGACTCAGTTTGCCTCTGCCTCAGAGACTAAAGATATTTGTAAATTGGAGATACTTCCCTAAAGATACCATCTGGACAGGATTCTCAACTCCACACTGTGAGGGAGGTGGACCTCCCTAAGCGCTCTCAGCTTTTCCTCCCTAGGGGCAGAAAAAGCTGATAAGAGCACATGCCACCTCTTCTTAGTAGTAGTTGAGCATTGCCTCCAAGCTTAACTGACATCTTTTTACCTTCCAGTCAGTTCCTTCTTGACTGCAGACTGTGAAGGAACTCCCAGAAGAAGTGCATCTCTTGAGCAGCTATTCTAGATCCCTAACCTGTGTACTTCAAGAGAGAAATCCTTGAAGTGTATGCCCAAGTCTGCTTTTAATTGTGCCAGCACAGATCTAGCTTCCTTGTAGGACTAGCTTCACTGCTGATATATCTTGTCTTGTCCCCTTCAAAGCTGGAGCCTCTGCCACATGCTAAGTCCCAGTGCTTGAAGTTGGTAGAACACTGAGAGGCCAATGCCTTGTCATAAAGGCATCAGTAGGAGACAAGCCCTGACTGCAACCAGCTTTTTATTATGGCCTTTGGAGTTGCCTTATTAAAATCCATGGCTAGGAGCTGAAGTGATCCTGGATCTCAGGAGCTTTAAACAGTATCTGGTCAAAGAAAGTGTTCTTTGGACTCCTCAGATATTCCTCTCTAAAGTGGCGATTAGAGCTAATGATACATGAGGCTGTTATCCTGCCAATATACTTCCCATTCAGACATGACCCTCCCAGTGAGGTTGTTCTCCATATGTTCAATATTAAACAGTCATGGCATTTCTACATGGCTCAAACACTCATTTCATTTAACATGTCTCTGGTCAGTACTATTGCTAAAAGGACTCATTAAAAATGGCTGCCATCTGTATTTCTCACTGGTCTTACAGAGGTCAAGTTCATGCTCTTTAAGTCCACTACAGGGAAACCTTGGACTGTAACAGACAGGCTGGACCTTTAAGGCAAATTGGGGTTTAGCTTTGCTGGAGATCTGGCATCTATCCGCTGACCAAATGTGATATGGAGACTTAATTATAATGACTGACCCAAGCTGTGTGGGGAGAGGAAGGGATCAGAGATGACTACATAAAGAGTTGAGAACTCAGTTAGGAGGGACCTACAAGAGACAAGAAGTTCCTTTCTGCCTAACAAAAACTATAGAAGAGCAAAGACAGCTCAGAGTAAGCTGGGAAAAGAGCCTGGATAAAGGCTCTGTAATGAGCGGTAGCTATGTGAAGCAGCATGAAGTTCTTCAGAGAGAAGCTAGACCCAGATAGGACAGAAAAGCTGCACAAAACTCTCTTGAGGGAAGGTAGAAATAGAATCAGAGGCCAGCTGTGGGACGTGACAGGAATAGCTTGAGGCGCAGAAGCACAGTTTGTTTGCTTGTTTAACTGGGCTTCATAATCCCATGACTGAACTTAAACATGACCTGGCTGGAGGGTTGGGCCACAGAAGACCTACAGAGAGTCAGGCCATCGTCAGGCCAAAATAGTGGTCACTAGGGGGCATTAGACTAGGACTTTCGTCTGCTGTCAGGGAGTGCTAGAGCAGAGAGGGAAACTGCTTACAGGGATGTTTTCATGTTGGTTTTAAGCAGGGCAGCAACACTCCCCTCTCTGAGCATTTGCAAAACACTCTTATATTTGGTCTTTTGGGAGTAATCCCTCTTTGGTCCCGCAGTCTGCAAAGCCTGCTTGGGAAGCAGTGGAGCCCATACTTCAAGTGTCTTCAACAAACCAAGAAGGGCACTGCTAAGCCTGTTGTTCCTTATTGCTAAAATACAGCAAGTGGTTTTTCTAGCCTACATTTAGTTGATGCATCTGCCAGGCTTAAAATAAAACTTAGTTTGTACTTTGAATATAAAGTGCTACTTCTCATAACCTCTCATAAGGTTGGGGGAATAGCTTATTGATATTACCATATGGCTAGTACATTTTTAATTTCTTAAAAAATCTCTAAAGCATGTAAGGAAAAAGTTAGGATGTACAAGGTTATGCAACATATTCTTCCCCAGTGAAAAAATAGTTCCCACTAAAAAGAATAGATGGAGGAAAGATTCTAAATAGCATTTCTCACCCATTTTGAACACATCTTTCATTTCTTAAAGGCTTCCTGGTCTACTTGAGCCTTACTTTCCATTTCTATCCCCAGAAACAATGTTGCCCTTTCAACAGCAGTTTGTCCTAATAGCTGCTTTCAATTCACTTTTCTTTTATTAAAGGAATTTGGACTATTAGCTTCCAGATTAGCTTTTATATTAGAAAATGTAATTAAGAGGAGTCAAAAGGTCAGTTTGGAGGAGGGGGCAACCAAAGTTGTCACTTTCTCTCCAGCTTTTCATTTTTGTCCCCCACCTTCATGTACAACTGCCTCTTCATGTCCTATCCCGACAAGGTGTTTGTCTCTACATTAACCCCTCCCTCACCTACCCCCTCAACAACCCCACTCACTGAATGTAATAGATGCAAAGATTTTTTGTAGAAGTGATGGGATTCTAGCTATGCATCACTGGGAGTCAGTTCATGGCCATGACATCAATAAATTTTGACAATTGGAATGCTGTTTTGGGTTGGGATGGATTGTCCATACTGTAAGGTGGAATGATGCTTTGGCTATTGTCAGTGGGTATCATTCAGAAAGATAGCATGACACTATCCGGAATGGCTCACAGCTGTGAGTGCCAATCTCCGGTCAAGACTGTCAGAAAACAGGGCAGACATCCTAGAGTGGTGGTATGTTCTATAATTAGATTTCTCCAAGACAGCAACAAATGTGAACTCCTGGATCACTATATTAGCCTTGCCATGGAGAGCCTTCTTAGGCTCCACAGACTACCTTGCACGCAGACAACTGGACTTTGTGATATTGGTTGCTATTACCAAATATCACATTACATCATCCCAAAGGGTCAGTGACTTACCCCAGGTCAATGGATACTCTCAATCTCACACCAAAGGCAATGCTGGCAGCCGATTTCTCTAGTAAACTAATTAAAGATTAGCTAAGAAAAAGAAATGTGAGTTATTGAGAGCTTGAAGCAGGTAAAATACATTAACAAGTGAGTCAAAGTTTGTAAGTCCAAAGTGCTAGCAGAGATGTAGTAATCTTACAGTCTCCAAAAGTCTCTTAGGGTTACCCAAAATAACTCTGGGGATCTCTGTCTAGCAGCTGGAACACTTTCCCGTGAGTTTCCAAACCTTTCAGAGATGAAGGATTTTTCCTTGAATCTATATTTTATCTTTTTCACACACGATGTAGGGTTAATTAAGTACAGGGATAGACAGAATGCAATGGATAGTAATCAGTGGATTATAGATAAGTAAATACAATATCACTCACATTTTCTTTGAACTAAATTAATATTTGAGTGACTTAGTACACTTAACATCTCTTTGATATTCACACACCAGTGAATTGTCCTGAGACTCTGGCATGCACAGGCATCTGGCTTGTCAGAGTCACAGACACTATCTCCTGCAGAACCCATTGTGAGCAAAACAGAAGGGTGAACCCAAGATATGGGTAGTTGGACCATTTTATTTTTTTGGATAGAAGTTAGTAGAAAAAAATATTCATCACTAAAAAGAACACTCTCCATATCAACTGGCTTGAATGATCACAAATGCCAGTTTTCTATAAAAGGCTCCATATTTAAATCGGAGCTGTTACTCTTACTAGTCTCCCTCCAAGTATAATTGCTAAAATCTGTTCTAGGATGCAGCTCCCATTAGTTCATAGTCAACCAAGTGCTTGATGGCTGAGAGTTAGGACCAAAATTAGTGAGTGAAAATACATATTAGCTAGAAATTTTTTTATCAATCCTTGATTGATATAGCTGGAAGACAATGATTAGTTTGAAGAATACCTCTTTCTTTGGCATTCTCAACCTGAGGTTGCCCCCTGCTTTTACCCCGATTTATTTGGACATAAACTTCTTCAGATGCATGGAGCAAAAATTACAGAAACAGGTATAAATATACTGGCACATGAAGAGAAGGGAGTTACCTACCTTACAAGTGAAGAATCAATGTTGAAGGCCAATTAAGTCAGGGTGGATGTAGTCTACTCCCGATAATTGAGGAGGAGGTGTCAATACCAAGAGAGGGAAAATTTGCTTTTGTAGTGAGCCAACCATTCCCAGTCCCTATTCTAGCCCAAATTGATGTTAAGTTTGCAAATGAATTGTAGGCCACATGGCTTATATTCATTTGTGTTGGTGATCTTCCTGAAAACACCATCCTGGCCACCATGGATGTATAAGATCTTTACACCAATAGTCCACATGAGGATGGACTATAAGCTGTCAGGAACAGTATCCCTGATGAGGCCACTGCACACCTGGTGGCTGAGCTTTGTGTCTTTGTCCTCACCCAGAACCATTTCAGATCTGGGGACAACTTACACCTTCAATTCAGCGGCACTGCTATGAGTACTTGCATGGCCCCACAGTATGCCAACATTTTTATGGCTGACTTAGAACAACGCTTCCTCAACTCCGTCCCCTAGTCCCCCTCCTCTATTACGTTACATTAATGACATCTTCATCATATGGACCCATGGAAAGGAGGCCATTGAAGAATTCCACCTTGATTTCAATGATTTCTACCCAACCATCAGCCTGGATCAGTCCACACAAGAAATCCACTTCCTGGACACTATGACCATCACTTATTTGCAATGTAAATATCACCCTATACCAGAAATCTACTGACTGCTATACTTTCCTACACACCTCCAGCTTCCATCCAGGCCACATCACATGATCCGTTGTCTATAGCCAAGCTCTAAGATACAACCGCATTTGCTCCAATCCCTCAGACAGAGACAAACACCTACAAGATCTCTATCAAGCATTCTGAAAACTATAATAAGCACCTGGGGAAGTGAGGAAACAGATTGATGGAATGAGATGGGTACCCAGAAGTCACCTTGCACAGGAGAGGCCCAACAAGGAAAATAACAGAACACCACTGGTCATCATGTACAGACCCCAGCTACAACCTCTCCAGTGCATCATCAACAATCTACAACTTATCCTGGAAAATGATCCCCCACTCTCACAGGCCTTGGGAGGCAGGCCAACCCTTGTTTACAAACAGCCCCCCAACCTGAAGCAAACAATCACCAGCAACTACACACCACACCACAGAAACACAAACCCAGGAACCAATTCCTGTATAACAAATCCCGTTGCCTTGTCTGTCCCCATATCTACTCTAGTGACACCATCATAGGACCCAACCACACCAGCCACACCATCAGAGCTCATTCACCCGCACATCTACTAATGTGATATATGCCATCATGTGCCAGCAGTGCCTCTCTGCCATGTACATTGGCCAAACTGGACAGTCTCCACATAAAAGGATAAATGGACACAAACCAGAAATCAGAAATGGTAACCTACAAAAGCCAAGAGAACACTTCAATATCCCTGGACACTCAATAACAGATTTTAAAGTAGCCATTCTTCAACAAAAAAAACTTCAAAAACAGACTTCAAAGAGAAACTGCAGGGTTACAATTCATTTGCAAACTTAACACCATCAGTTTGGGCTTTAATAAGGACTAGGAGTGGTTGGCTCACTACAAAAGCAATTTTCCCTCTCTTGGTATTGACACCTCCTCATCAATTATTGGGAGTGGACTACATCCACCCTGACTTTAATTGGCCTTCAACATTGGTTCTCCACTTGTAAGGTAGGTAACACCCTTCTCTTCATGTGCCAATATATATTTATCCCTGTTTCTATAGTTTTCGCTCCATGAATCTGAAGGTGTGTGTTTTTTGTTTTTTTTTTTTTACCCACGAAAGCTGATGCCTATATAAATCTGTTAGTCTTTAAGATGCCACCAGACTCCTGTTTTTGTGGATACAGACTAATATGGCTACCTCTCTGATACTTACTTCTACACTGAACCACTTGTCCTTCCTGGAAGTCTTTGTGAGAGCCTGTCTTTGATCATGAGGGTTACCTTCAGAGCCATACTGTATGTTAATAAACTGTTCACTGACACAGTTAACTTATAAATATATAAAAGTTATTATGGTCTGCAATGCGCAACTTTTGTGTTTGATGTATTTCTGTCCAGTACAGGTTAATTTGGTTAAACCTATGTTCCCTAAACTATGTCCTGGATCATTATATTATACCTATGCATTTCAGAATCTGATGGTATCACCTCCCCTACATACATCTACAACACTTTTATACCCATGTAAGACTGGAGATTCACACTGTCTGCCATTTTTCTTGATATGATTTTTTTTTTTTTTTTTTTACTAACAATGGACTCATTTTCATGATGACAGACTGCTTTTCATCCACCTCATGTTTTGTACAATAATAACCCATGCCTCTTGTAGGTCTGCTCTTCTAGCAATAACTTATTGTGACATTGCCTCACTCCTGTGTTCATATTATTAAAACAGTACTTCCATAACAACTGACCTTTCAGTTTACTCATAAGAGGAGCAAAGGTCAGTCACCCAGTGGTTTCTGGTATTGTGATCATTGGTATCACTAGAGATAGCAAACTCAAGTACAGTTAAAATATATAATAAAGCTGTTGCAGAAGTCCTGGAGCCCTAGTTTCTTTATTTTCAGGGGTATGGTTTGGCCTGAGGTTGATTAAAGGGTGATTTATATTTTGAATGTCGTGGTTGGCTTTTGAAGGAAGGTTAAATCTTTATTTATGGCTGTTTTCCCCCTTTATTTATATCTTTTTTTTAATATTTACACAAGCATCTAGATCATGAGAGGTTCTTTTTAAAGCAAATTGCACTAAATAAAAAAGTCCCTTTCCTCCCCATTGCTTTCCATTATTTTCCTTGTTGGCTATTCCTCTGTGTGTATATCTGTCTCCCTTGTTATAACAGTGGTGCTAAAGACCAACAAAGGAGAAACTGGGTGTCACTCCAAGCAGGGAGATGAATGAATTAATAAATTTGGTCATCAAAACTCAAACTTCTCATTTTGGGTCTTAACCTAAGTCCAGTCACTAACTGTTTTGTTTTTCTTCCTTGTACCTAGGCAAGTTTGTTACATCAATGCCTGCCTAAGTGTAAAGCTTCATTATTTTCTGTACCCATATATCTGCTTTTTTGTTTTCATGAAAACTTGGCAAATGCCAAGAACAATGCCAACTAGTCCTTGGGTAATGACCAATGGAAGCAGCAGGACATCAAGACTGAACTCATCCAGCAATCTTTCCACCTCTTGCTTTGAGTTGTACAGTCCTCTCTTGCTTGGTTGTCTGATCCCTCCACCCTTGATGAGGACTAGCATATCTGGTTTAGTACTTTCTATACCATTGTAAAGACTAAAAATGAATGCGTCCAATTAACCCAAAGAATCAGATGCATACGTTTTAACCTAACTTTTTGCAAAATTGAGACAAATGTAATATAAACAAAAGCTGTTTTTCCACCCCTTTTCAGCACTGAATAGCATTTTGTGAATGGAAAGTTTAAAGTGCATAGTCTTCCAAGCAGCACAACCACAAAGTAATTTATTTCTGTTGCAACTATTTTTGGAAATAAAGCCCTTCCCATTGACATTCCTCATGCTAATGTTCTTTAAATACCAGGGTTATATATTGCCACTGGCTCCTTCTCTTAATTAAACTTTCAGAGTTTCTGGACAAAGTCCTACACTTCTCTTACTCTGGTTTGCATGTATGCGTGTATCAGGCATTTGTAGCATCATTACTAGAACTCAAGAATTAACCAGCAATGCTGCATCAGTCTATTTATTCCATCACATGATCATTTTAGTGTTGTTTGAAGCACTATTTTGGAGCCAGACATAATCACATTGTACAGTTCCTCACCTTATTAACTGACAGAGAACTGTTCCCCATTAGACAATTGATCCTGGGCAGATGAAGCCATTAAAAATAGTACTAATTAGCTGAAGAGAGGAGACAGTAATACAGGCTGCTTCACTTCCTTTCATGCTTAGGGAAGTTCATATTCCAGACAAATAATAATTGATATGTAGTCATCCTTAATTGTGGTTCTTAACAGCCAGTACTATAATGACAGGCTGACAATCTCTGTCTAGCCTATTGTATGTTTATTTCTGAATCCAAGAACCACTGAGTAACATTTTTGGTTTAACTTGAATTTCATAGAATGCTCTTATAATTCCACTGTAATCGGAGTTTGGTTGACTTATGAGTTATATGTTATACGTCTCCAGGTGTCAACTGTTTATCTTGGAAGATTGGGTACCCGTAATTATGTAGAATTATGGTGCGATACCTTAGAATAAGAAAACAGATGGGTTAAATGGAAATCCAAAAACACTATTATATCCATAAGCAGAGATGTTAGGCATCAAACTGAAGTTACAGTGTATTAACTGTAGCCTATGGAGCAGGGGTAGGCAACCTATGGCACACGTGCCAAAGGCAGATCGTGAACTGATTTTCAGTGGCACTCACACTGCCCGGATCCTGGCCACTGGTCTGAAGGGCTCTGCATTTTAATTTAATTTTAAATGAAGTTTCTTAAACATTTTAAAAACCTTATTTACTCTACATACAACCATAGTTTAGTTATATATTATAGACTTATAGAAAAAGACCTTCTAAAAACGTTAAAATGTATTACTGGCACGCAAAACCTTTAAATTAGAGTGAATAAATGAAGATTCGGCACACTACTTCTGAAAGATTGCCGACTCCTGCTATAGGGTTAGGAAATCATAGTCTTTAAACAAAAGAAGACTTTGATTTCTTTCTCCAAGGAATGTATTCTATTTTGTATATGTATATACTATGCTATAACAGGCAGTTGGCAGATTATAATTTCCTGTTTTCACTCATAGCTCTCCACATTATTTTCATTTTGGGGTGAAAATTTCCATGCTGAAGATGACTTTTTCCCTAGGTAGTTCAAAATCTTCAACTGTCCTAGATTAAAACAAGAGGTGTGTGTGTGTCTCTGTGTGTGTAATTAGACAGAGAGTATATATTTTGCAGTAAAAAAAAAATTTAACCATTTTTTTTAAACAGAGCTACAGCAAAACAACTGGAATTAGAAACCTGTCATAGATCTTGTCCTCACTGAGGACTAGTACTTGATTTGATACAAACTGCATATTGAGCATCATTCTGCCCCTATTAAAAATATCTGAAATAAAATTCAATGCAAAATATCATTAATAAAATAATACATTTGAGAAACTAAGAGATCATAAGAAATTCCAGATGTCATAGTGCTGACAATAATTCTGCTAGTGTTCCTGTGCTATTTTTTTGCCTCTTTCATTGTTCTTATACTACTTATTCTTTGTTACCCTCTGTGTTGGTCTTGGGGAAGAGGTATAGTGCTTAGTTTAGGATCAGGATTGTGGACTAGTAGATTTGGATTTTATTATTGACTCTGTGATCATGTATAAATCATTGAGGGCCAAATCCTTTTTGCTTTAGTCACATATGAATAGTCCCACTCAGAGCTGCCAGAAGAGAGGGGGAGACAAAAGGGCAGTTTGAGAGGACCTTCAATCTAAGTGGTATTGTGACCTGATGTACAGTGTCATAGCATCACCCAGGTTTGCTGCAGCTGGCCCTCCACTGAGATGCTGCTAGGCCAAACCTGTGTGGTGCTGTGACTGAGTGTGCCAGGTTGCAACTCCAAGAGAGGAGAACTGGGCCCAGCTCTTCAGGACTGGAGCCACCAGGATGAACACAGGATGGGCTTGTGCTCCAGCCACTACCACCATGCCCGGGGCCTGCCCTCAGTGGTAATTTTTTTAGGAGGAGGGGAGTAGTGGATGAGGGCTCAGTTTCAGATTTTGCCCCAGCCACAGAAATACTCTGCGGCCCTGGTCCCACTGAATTCAAGGGTCGAAATCCTGGTCACATTAAAGTCAATAGCAAAACTCTTATTGATTCCAATGAGACCAGGAAATCACCTAAAGAATTTGCTTTCTTGCGACTCAGGTTTTTTCCATATATCAGATGAGGAAAACATTTCTTTCCCTCTCTACCTACAAGCAACGTAATCAAGTTAACGTTTTTCTGGGTGTCTTTTAACTCTTGCATTTCCTGACTTTTGTGTGTCCTTGTCTTTGGTTTTGTTTTTTGAGCCAAATCCTGTTCTTTGTAATCATGCAAAACCATAACTGAATTCAATGGGAATCTTGCACGAGCAAGGTAAGCAGGATTTGGCCATTCAATTGAGCAAACTTAGTACAATATTATCTGAGGTCCATGGGCCTGATCCAAAACCCACTGAGATAATTGGAAAGTCTTATTGACTTCAGTGCATTTTGGATCAGGGTCATAGGCACTGCTTTAGCACAGTGCATGATGTACAGAGGAGGAAATCTGCCGGGAAAAAAACATAGTGGGCTAATTATGCACGATCGGGTCCATCAGCACAACTAGTCAGTATCCAAAGTGTGGTAGGCTTCAAGAGCCCTGTTGTCTACTAGCACTGCCATCATTGCTCTCTCAGACTGGGAAGGGAGAAAGTGCCACAGAGGTTTACCTTTTATATTTTCCCCTTCTGCACACTTTTGTACAGTAGCAGGCCATATAGGACAAAGTATTTTGTGGTGTGTGTGCACGTATGTATGCATATAGTAGGCATACTTCAAGTTCCTTCCATTCAGACTTTAGGACCTGGTCCAAAGCTCATTAAAATGTAAGCAGAGTCAGGATGAGCTCTAACCTGATATCTGGTGGTGAATTATGGGGAGTGTGGAAAGAATTTCAGGGAGTGTGGAAAGGAATTTCAGGTATGTGCATTGGCACACCCACCTCACCTAGCATAGCCCACGGCAGTCTGGGATGGTTATTTTGACAGCTCTGGGATCCCCAATTTCTTTGTTATTGGGGCAGGAAGTATAAAGTGTTGTCACCCTGATTATGTGAATGAGGAACTAATGAGACTGCTGTATGACAGAAATAACTCAACCTCAATTAAATAGTACTTGCTAGATAAGGGACATGGGTTCCAAAACCCAGTGAACTGAGAGAGGTTGGGGACTGGTGTGTGTACCTGATGGTATGGGCCCCTTTTGAGGGCCTGGAACACCAATTGCACATCCTCCCCTCTCCACTGTTTAAAGAGTAGAGCTAATTTTGATTCCATTAGGAGTCCATCTAAAGGCTGCTGAGCTGAATTCATTTTGGGTCAATGGTGCACCAGCACCAGGGCTCCCCTACTGCAAGCTGAAATTGCTAAGAGGTGAGATCAGTAAGTGCTGTGTTAACTAGTGGGGGAGCCTGAAGGCCTATTGCTAACCCTTCAGAGCGGAGCAGTATGCAGCATGTTGGAGCAGCCCATGGAACAGTGAGTGGAGTGGAGCAGTTTGCGGGGACGGCTGGAGTGGCTCATGGGCTGGCTGGAGGAGTGGCACAGCTGGTGTAGTGGAGCTTGTCGTGGTGAAGGCTGCAGCAGAACTCCATGGAGAGGTGGAGCAGTTGGCCTTGGACCACGTAAGGTGCCCCTTACCACGCTTGTGGGCCCCACCACCCTGTATGGGCCCCCCCATCATTTCCACCCAGGCTGAGGGGGTAAAACTCTGCAGATAAACTTTTGAACTCTGGGGTGGCACTGACCAGAGTCTTTTGGGTTGTTGGACTTTGGAGTGATTGGACTTAAGACCCTAAGGGGGAAAGTACATTGCCAAATGTACTTGGAGGTGGGTTTTTGTTATGGTTTGTGGTGTTTTTCCAATGGGATGCCGCATTGTTTCCTTTCTTTATTAAAAGGATTTTGCTACACTCAGACTCCGTGTCTCGCGGAAGGGAAGTATTGACTCCTTGAGGTGCGTGGGGGGGGGGGTGGTATGTAAGTGTCCAGGTCACTGGGTGGGGGCTCGAGCCGGTTATGCATTGTGTTATTGAAACGGAACCCCTGGATACTGACATCGGCCCTTGTTGCTGCCAACTCAGAGGGGCAGAAGGGTTACAGAAGATTCCCATTGACTCTGAAAAGCTTTTAATTTGGCCTTTAGAAAGATCCTGTGTATTTGAAATGGCAAAATAGGACAAGAGCTGGCAAGTATGTCCACTTTGTGTGTGTGTGTGTATTTAACATATATTTCTTGTGTGATAAACTGAGTGTTGTATATTTTTAGAATAGCGTAAGAATTATTCTTTTTACTTACACTAGATTATATTAAACTATTAAAATTAGGCCAAATAACATAACAATCTGTATCTGGCTTAAAGCACTTCACAAGTTTTACCAGACTAGTATAAACTCCACAAAGGTCAAAGCACAGGGACCTTCTGATCCAGAGAAATGGAAGATAATTGGAATCTCTCCTGATGTATGTTCAAATTAGGAAATTCTGCTGGCTATTATTGAAACAGGAAATTTAGTGTCAAATATCAGCATTCAGCAATTCTGCAGAACTAATGAGTTAAGTTGTTAAAATATGAAGGCCCCTGTTTACCAATGGGGGGCGGGGGAAGGAGAAAGGGAAGAAGATTACTGAAGCATAGGGAGAAAGGTAGTGTGGCTGCCGTGAAGAGTGCTCACCTATATTAATGCTCAGTTGCCATGAGCAGATGTTACCCAGCTGTGCTGGGCACATTTTAAGGAGTCAGTATACAGATTAATAAAGTATAGTAAGAATATTTGACTACAAGAGAGGCAGGAAATCACAGCTGTACCTAAAATGCTAGTACAATAATTTTTACCAGGCAAGAAATACAATTAATCCTGTAAAGTGACCAAGCAAAGGGGTAGCAAAAATTTTTTTCCTAGTAAACTACATGGGCTTCAAACGTCACATAAAATTGTTGGGCCAGAACATCAGCTTGTATAAACCAGCATAGCTCCACTGAGGTCAAGGGAGCTTCTGTGTTTTATGCCAGCTGAGAATCTGGCCCATGATAAGGCTTGTCTATTAGAGATCCTGGTGTAGCTTTCACTGTCTATCTTCCTTCCCTTTGTCCTTACATTAATTCTGAAATTAAAAACAGGGAGGAATGAACCTGAAGAACTTTTGGTTTTGACAACAATCCTTTGGAACTTACAAAAAAAAAGAAAAGAAAAAAAGGGAGAAATGACTCAGAATGCAATTAAAATGTTTCTCCAATGACAAGGGTCACAAAAACCTCAGACTTGTGTATAATATGCAGTCCCACTGTCTGAATATAACTTTTAGGTTTAGTTAGAAATGAAGCTCAATGATTTTGACTTTCTACCATAGATGTTCTCTCATACTCTCCCCTGTTCTTTGCTGTGCTATGTGATGCTCTGAAACCCTCCATTATGTGACACTCTCTCCCCATGTGAACCAATTGAAACCAATTAAAAGACTCCTATTTATATTTTAAGTGAGCTCTGTATTGAGCACTTTCACTCTTCAGGTGCTATTGTTGCCAAGGTGGCTATCAGCCCAGTCTGAGATCTCTAACTCACTTTTCTTTCTCTTTCCAACTTGCAGGAGCTCATTTCTCTTAGCTGTCATTCAAGTAGTTTCAAGAGGAGAACAAATAAAAGTACGCCATGAAATGTAGCACAATGACATAATGAATGAGGTACTGTAAATGCCCCTAGCATAAAACAATTATGTACCTGCTGTTGTCAAAAACACTTAACGTTCTTTGTTGAAAGCTATTGATTATTCACTGACACTGAAATGGGTTTTTTTTGGTTGTTCTCAATTAATTCTTCCTTGAACATCTCTAGATATTTAGCCGAGAACAGAAATTTACATACAGAGATTTTGGTTATTTCATGGGATCATCAAGAATGTTCAAATTAAAAAAAAAAAGAGAGCAAGACTATTGATGTGCAGAGTCCTGAAGTCAATTAGTGTGGGTGGCAGTTCATCTACACAAAAGCAGCTGCAGGGCCAAAATTGGGCACACTTTTCTTTATTTTCAAAAGAAAAGAACATGAGTTGATCACTGAAGTAATTCAGAAGACTCATATGGTGTTTCATTTGGTTCAGGAATGGAACCCAGCTCATTTCAGATGTTACAATATTTCAATTTTTTTCTAAAGATGGGCCAAATAAGTGTGACGTTTGACCAATCGCTATTGTAATGATCCTATAAAACAGCACCAAGCTGCAAAAGCATAAAAACTCAGGTGTTCTGCATCTGCTAAAGGAGAAAGAAGCCATGTTTTTTATGCCTTTTCTGTCTGTTTCCTCCATGTCTGCACACAGAGTCAGTGCTGCAGAGAGAGGCATTTCTATCTAAATGTATAGATTCAGAGGTTTTTAGGACAGAAGGGACCATTGTGAATATCTAATCTGACCTCCTAAATAACGCAGGCCAAAGAATTTCACTGAGTGACTCTCACATTGAGCACATAACTTCTGGCTGAACTGGAATATGTATTTTAGAAAAAACATCCAGCCTTGATTAAAAGGCTCCCAACTTTACCTGGTGCCCTGAAAGCCCCTTGTCAGAAGCTAGAAGTTGCAGTAAGACAGAACTATATGCTTCTCCTAGACCATGTGTGTGGAACAGGAAGAGGAAATCCACAGAAATTTGTAGTGGGAACAAAATGAAGAGATACATGCAGTGCCTGGTCTCATATTTCCCATTTTTTCCCTGAAGTCCTGCCTTTTGGAATCATATGATCACGTGAGACTCTCAGCTTTCATTTTAAAAATGAAGGCAATATATAAAATTTCATATAGGACCAAATCCTATTGTACATAATGGACTTGATTCTATATGAAAATGCCAAGGAACTGAGGAACCAAATCCTGAGTCCCAGCTGGCTGACCTGTTTATACAGACAGGCATTGTCCAGTATGGAAGGACGTGGGGAGGAGCATCAAATGTGAACCCAGACTCCATTCCATATGGCTTTGATCTGCTCATACATATCACTGGGGACAAAGTTAACTTTAACTACTCAGGGAAAAGATCTGTGCATTACTGAGGGCAGATCAGTTAAAATCTGTGTTCAGTGTGCAGCACAATCAAAAAAGTAAACCAAATAGTAAAATATAAAAAGAATGGAACAGAGAGTAATGAATCAGTGGTAGACACTCACTTGGAATAGTGTTTTCCAATCCTCAATTGCCAAAAAAGCAAAAATAGAAGAGGTTATATTAATACATAGAACAAGAGGAAATTCAATGAAATTGAAAAGTAACCCATTTACAAGTGATAAGATGTATATTTTTAAGGGAACATATGACGAACTTGTGGGTCTTGCTGTCACATGGTGTCATTGAGACCAAAAACTTAACAGGATTCAGAAAAGGATTAGACACTCATGAGGATAATGAGAACATCTATCTGTATGAGATGTTTGCAAATCATGAATATAAACCCTCATATCTTAAGGTAATAGCCAGCCATTGATTGACAGGATTTCTTGTACTTTGAATCATCAGGTACTAAATCCTGTCAGACAGGATACTGGAGTTGATGGACCAGTTGTCTGATCTAGTATGACAATTCCTATATTTCCAGCGAACGGATCTTCATGATGGATGGATTCATTGCCTTGTGCCTTCAGCATATCCCTGCTGCAGTGCACAGGGTTCCCATGGACCTCTCCTCCATGGTAAGCCTGGAATTCACCCTAACTTAATGAGTTAAATGTTGACTCAACAGAAGTCAATTGCAAAACTCCCAGTGAATTTAGTGGGGCCAGGATTTCACTGAGTGTCTCAATTTAATTTTGGGCCATGTGAGTGGAGGGCAGGACTCTTCCCTTCGTGTAAAAAAACAGGTCAGGAGTCCATCCTTTATTTTTTCCCCTCCCAGGGCTGGCTCCAGGGGTTTTGCCGCCCCAAGCAGCCAAAAAAAAGAAAAGCCGCAATCGCGATCTGTGGCAATTCAGCAGGAGGTCCTTCGCTCCGAGCGGGAGTGAGGGACCCTCTGCCAAATTGCCGCCGAGTACCTGAAAGTGCTGCCATGCTCCAGACTTGCCGCCCCAAGCACCTGCTTGATAAGCTGGTGCCTGGAGCTGGCCCTGTCTCCTCCAGACTGACAGTTTAATAAAGATTCTTATAGCCTTAGTTCAGATTGGAGTATCTCTTCCAGTTCTTGGATGAAAACTATTTGTATTTAGGCCTGTTTTGTTCTTAAACACGCGGTTTGTACTAGTGAGACATGACATTAACCATTGGGATACAGAATGAGAAGTATGGTTTGGCAACAAAAGAACAAAGGAGAAAAAGCCGTCTACATGAAATGTTAATAGTTTTTTGCTTGCAATCACTTTCATTTGTCTAAATGTAACTGATCATGATTATAAATCATACACAAATGTGCTACTTAATAATTTAGATTAAAATGTTGTTTAAAAATAATTCTCCTTCCAGAAAAGCAGTGTTTAATTATTAGTTGCTTAAACAAACACCCAGAGCTCAGAAAAAACATTTATAGTAACAATTATCCAGCAAATAACTATAAAATGAACAGCACATCAAGTCTAATCTACTGAGATTCTCCAATATTTGTGTATGGCTATATAGTAAAACAAACTATAAAACATTACAGAAACTGTCTTCCTTTCTGAGTCTCTGAAGGTAGTGTGTGGGGAGAGAGACTGAATTAAAACGTTCTTTTGACAGTTATGCAAGATTTTCATGTTAATACAAAAGCTTTATTTATCAAATGTTTCTTCCTGATGTTCTCTTTAACCTGGTTTTGGGTTCTTGACCCTTCACTTTTTTATTTCTTCTTTGAGATGCATGCATGTGAGTTTTGTAACCGTTAAGTGTAATTAATAGCAGCACACTGGTAGAAAGTCAGACATAATTGATTTTCTTATTTTTACTGTGCTAAAGATCAAGGGGCTATATCCTTCATTCACCATTATGCACACACAGCAATAGGAGAATACTCTTTGGGAGAGTTTTAACATCCAATACAGTGCTATCTACCGGATCCTTATTATGAAAAGCTTTCTAGCCTTGCCCAGCCATGGAAAAGCTCCTGCTGAAGTTACTGTAAAATTTGCAACTCTGATTCCATATTACCAGGGCCGGCTCCAGGCACCAGCTGAGCAAGTTCGTGCTTGGGGCGGCAGATTCCAAGGGGCGGCATTCCGGACGCCCTTTTTTTTCCTTTTTCTTTTTGGATCCCTGCTCTGGCCACCCTACGGAGGGTGGTGGCACGGAGGAGAGGACTGCCCTGCAGCAAACTCAGCAGGGCAGCCCACGTCCTTCCCTCCCAGCTGACCGGAGTGGCACAGAGCCATCCTGGCAGGCGGCGCAGTGGGAGGGGCTGCGTGGCGAGCGCCCTGCTGAAGCCCTGGCTGCCACCCTTCTCTCTCTTCCCCCGCTCCTCTTGCTAGACTGGGTGCACATTCCGCTGCATGTCTGCAGCACAGGGAGTCCCCTTGGCTCCAGCCACCCGGCGGTTTTATTTTTTTTCTGCTTCACTGCTCCGGCCCCCCTGTTTTTTTTTTTGTTGTTTCTTGGTTTTTTTTTTTTTTGCTTGAGGCGGCCAAAAAGCCAGAGCTGGCCCTGCACATTACACATCCGGGATTATTCAACACATAATTTTGAATATCAAATGAATGAAAGAAAATCCAAGACTCTGTGTACAATTTGTGAACCGTGACCATACAGATTAATTGGATTACTTATTTACTGTGGATTATTGAGTCAACTGTATTTGTCACCATTCTTACTGTGGTATGCCACAATCCTGCAGCAAGCCTACATTTCCCAAAAGGCCATAGGCCTAACATCAAAATCCACAATATACTTCCTGATATAAAGAGACTCGGATGCATCTTTGTTTTAGAGAGACCCAGGCTACAGAGGACACCCAAGCTAACTAATAGCTCATTATCTGACTGCCCATTAAGAAAATCCAGGATTTTTTAAAAAGGTTTCTTTAAAAATACATAATTATAAAATTTATACACCTTTTTTTCTGGGTTACACAATCTGACTTCAATTTTGTAATCACTCTTATTTATTCATTCTCTCATATAGAATGAACAACCATTCTCTAGGTGCAGAGGCTTTTAAAGCATCATCTTAGAATCATAAGGTTAGAAGGCACTGAAAGGGTCATTTAGCCAATATAGGCTGCACCGAAAGGTAAAATGTTCCTATTAGAGGATTTCTTCAGAACATGCAAAACAAATAGTTACATTAAATGGACTAAAAACTGGTTATATCAAAATGTAATTGTAAATAGGGCAGCATCATGAAGCATGTGTTTTTTCTAATGGGGTCCCATGTGGATCAGTTGTTGGTCCTACATATTTAATATTTTTATCAGTGCCTTGGAAGAAAACATAAAACAACTTAGTTTATAGGTAGCACAAAGATTGGAGGAGGGGTAAATAGTGAAGGGGATGGGCCACTGGGATAGAGTCATCAGGATTACTTGGTAAACTGGGTACAAGCAACAATGTGTTTCAATTCAGCCAAATGTCAACTGTCACTGTAGTAAACGTCTGTCTCAAATCTGGACTTAGAGTTCAACATCTGAGTGTTTACTGTGAACCTCCCCCAGGCTTATACCCAGCTTGGATCTTATCTCACTGCCACCAGACAGGAATACAGTGCCTGCCTCGCTCTGGTCCCCCCAGACTTTCCCTGGAAGACCCCCAAGACCCAGACCCTGTCTTCCTATCTCACCCCAGCTCCCCCCCCTTTCCTGGTGAAGCCTGGCGATGCTATATCTTCACTCCTTTGAATACAACCGAGAGGCAATCTAGCTTCCCCGAGGCTATGCATTACAGTCCGCTCACACAAGAGATTCCCCGCTCCTTTGTCCCGTAGCTTTTTCCGGCCCTGGGACAATAGAAAATAAGACACAGAGTTTGGGCTTTTCTCCCCCTCTAGCTGTACCGATATAACAAGAGCTCTGGCACAGAGATTCCTCCCCTCTGCCTCACAGAAAAGAAACTTTCACAAGTTTTTAAAAGAAAACTTTATATAAGAAAGAAAATACAAAACAATAATACTGCTTAGAGATCAATAACAGGCCTCTTGCTTATAAGAAAATATGAAATAACAGTCTGATTTAAAAAAGAGAGCCCAATTAAACCAGTCCAGCAAGTACAACACACAGTAAGTACAAATCAAAGCACATCACAGCCGATTACTTTGTTTCCTTTTGTACTCTCAGATGTTCGGAGAATATTTGAAGGAAAATGAGTTAGAAGAAAAAGCTTGTTACTCCACAGCCGAGAAAACAAAAAGACCCCGAGTTCCAGTCCCCCTCAGACTTTAAAAAATCCAGGTTCTGATGGTCCTCTGGTCAGGTTTTGGTCCCCTTTACAGGTAAAGAAATTAACCCCTATCTACTTATGACAGTCACATTAGCGAATAAAGACACAATACTACTTATAGCATTACTTATCTGAAGCAGTGACTCTGAAAAAGATGTGGGATTATGGTCGATAGACAGGTGAAACGACGCTCCACAGCATGACGCATTGGCCAAAGGGGCAAATGTGATTCTTGATGTATAAACAGGCCTATGTTGTGTAGCAGTCAAACTAATGACACTGCCAGGTTTTTCCCCACTTTGAATTTAGAGTAAAAATGTGGGGACCTGCATGGACCCTTCTAAGCTTAATTCCTAGCTTAGACCTGGTAACACTGCACCAGCCAGAATCTGTTCTGGCACCTTCTGTTCCCCAAACCTTCCTGAGAACCCAAGACCCAAGACCACAACTCCCTGGTCTTAAAACAAGGAAGAATTAACCACCCTCCTTTTTCCCCCAGACTTTCCCTCCTGGGTTTGCCGTGTGGGAAGCTTCACACCGAACCAAACCTTGATCTTAAACAAAGAGAATTATCATCCCCTCTCTTTTCCCCACCAATCCCTGGTGAGTTTAACCAATCTTGGATTTAAAGCAAGGAAAAATAATTAGGGTTCTTATAAAAGAAGCTTTTAATTAAAGAAGAAAAAGGTAAAATTATCTCTGAAAATCGGAAGGAAAATGCTTTACAGGTTCCATCAGTAGAACTAAGATAGGCTCCCAACTCCCTAGCCTGAGATCAATAGTTACAGCAAACAGGTAAATCCTCCACAAAAAGACACATTACAAGTAAAAACAAATACAGACGTAATCCACCTTGCCTGCTATAACGTACAATTTTAACATAAAGACTGATTCAGAAGATTGGGAAAGTCTGGTAATCTGGTCCTCCTTTAGCTCCAAGACAACAACGTAACAAAACAAACAACAAACAAAAGCACTTCCCCACCAAGATTTGAAAGTATCTTGTCCCCCCCATTGGTCCTCTGGTCAGGTGTCAGCCAGGTTCACTCAGCTTCTTAACCCTTTACAGGTAAAAGAGACATTAACCCTTAACCATCTGTTTAGTACAATCACAATGGTCCCTTCTATGCTTATAATCCATTAATCTATAAACTAAATTGAAATAACTGGTCTGAACTAAACTAAGACTGTCCACACAACCTTCAGCACCAATTTAATTAAACTGGTTTAAAATATCACTGTTATTTACACTGCACTGGTTCAATTATCTCGTGTAGAGAAAGCCTTAGACTTTTCTGTCCGATGGAAAGACCACCTGTTGGACACTGGGGAAGGCTTTTTATAATCACATTAACTATGACCTAAAAGCTCATTAAACTCTTAATTAAATCCAGTTTATAATATGAAAATCTCTTTTCACTGCTGAAGCTACCAGATGGAATTCTACAGTCTATAAGAATGCTGCTTTCAGATTAAGAATGTCTAATCATTAAATGCATCCTTTACAGGGGCATCGGGCAGGACACAGTTCTTCACTCTGTCCAGCCAGTGGAGTATACTGGAGGGAACATTTGTTTCAGATCTTAAAGTCTTTTGATTACCACCAGAGAGGTAAGTGCTGAAATAAACATCAAATCAAATTATCCTTGCAGCAACTGAGCCACTTATTAACTAAAATATTCTGGTAATTTGAGATAGCAGGTTTTGCAAATGGTTCCTAACTCATATATTGAAGCAATGTAGATGAGCTCATGGTTGATAATTTAGCCTTTTCTTCCTAGCATCATAGGGGCAGGGTGGGATATTGTGGCTTCTTTTCTGTCAGATTTGCCCATGGAGCTTTTGGAGCTTACCAGAGGGAGAACTAACTGTGTGGAGCTTGCTTCCAAGCCATGTCTCCAAGAAGGTAAAAGGATCGTGTGAAAGTAATAGTGGATGTAGGCTTAGATGGATATGTCTGAACCTCCTGCAGATGATGTGGAAATTTCATTGTTTATGGGACTGCTTAGTAGCCCTGTGATAGGTTAAGAAAACCAATCTTAAATGGGCACCTGCTTGTATTTTGAATATCTATGGGTTTTCTATCGCATGCATCATTGTAGAAGGTAAGTGCTCACTTTTGTTGACAAATTTGTATATTAGTTTGACTTGGTTATTAAACTTTTGTACAGAGTACATTGCTTTGCACTGAAGATTTAGGTCTCTGATTGTGGCGTTAACAAGAACATCATACCAGTTCAATTCCACTTCTATGTCTGCAGACAAGATGAGGGAAAAACTCTGATTTTAGTGTGGCCCCTCCTCACGCTGACAGAGGGGGATTAATAAACATAAACTTTTTTTAAAATTTTAATTATTAACTTTCAGGGTTATTTTCCTTTTTTTCTCCTGAATGTCTGTATTGAGCAGCCATGGGTGAATGAGCCAAAGTGGTATACAGAAATGATGAGTTAAATACTGGTAGTGCAGATGTGGCACTATTGCAAACTGACCAATTGCCCGCTGGCAGCATTAGTCGCTAGAGTGGCAGATTGGGAGAGGGAATGCTGGGGATGTGAAAGTATTCCCTGCTCTCTGAAAATACTATTTAAGACGTTTAACTGCCATCAGGATTAACATGAGAGAGGCAGAGTAGAAAGTGTACTGGGCTTAACATCTCAACTGCAGTATGACACCTCTTACAGTACAGCATACATCCCATCCCTCAGTACTGCAGTAAAGTGTCTGCAGAGGGTATGAAACTCACTAACCTCAATGATCCTACTGTTAGAAATGCTTACTACTCAACATGCATCATGGGTTAATGTATGTGGCCCGTAGAGGGTAAAATTTAGACTTTTGGAATGGGGTCAAAAAATGAAATGTTATGACCATCCACTGCAGCACTCACTAGTGGCTGACTCAAACCCTGGTGTTTGGTCTAAGAGGAAGCTACTTGACTACTCTTCTGGTTGGATGAAATCCACCATGTCGATATTACTTTCCTTTTAATAAAAGAAAAAGGAAATTCTGGAGGTGTGTGTAGAAAACAATCCCAGAATGAAAAGGCAGAAAAAACAAAAGATCCAGTCTGAACTGACTTTCAGGTTGGAGCAAGGCATGAAGGATGAAGACATCAGATTTCTGATAATATAGACAGCCACAAAATACTGTATGTGTCCAGATTCTTATGCCACATTTTTCCATTGACTGCCTTGGAGGGATGAATTTGGTCCATTGAGTTTAAAAAGAGATAGGAAGACTATGTAGATACCAACAGGAAACGAATAATAAAATAAATGTCAATCTATGAAAAAGACCTTGATGTTCTCTCTTAAAATTCATGAAGTAATATGAAAAATTTTATTCCCTCAAGACGGCTGAATATCCATAGGGAGAGTGGTGCTAGTTCGGACAAAATATAGTTTCAGGTTTAGATTTTAATGCATTTCAGACAAATACATCAAATATCGTGTTTTCTTTGAAAATATAAAATGTTATGGTATTTCTGATGTGATGTCTAATGAGTTTTAGCCATCATAGTACAGCTTATATAATTGAAAATGATGACATCAAGACATGTCAACCATACAAACTATAGTCTCTAATTTGCTTTCCTTTTTGTAACCTGAAATATACACTTGGAATAACAGTTCTGTCAGCTAAAAAATGTGCCAGAGTTGCAAATATTTAGATTGTGAGCTGTGCAAAATAGATGTGTTTCTATATGACTGCTTAAAATGTTCTAAGATTTTACAATCTGCAACATGATAAATGCACAAGATCTATTTTAGCTAATTCACTTGCTGGTGGAGGATGCATATTTTTGGAACACACCTTTCAGCTTGTTGCAGCTGTAGAAGAATCTGGGGTGCTGAGTGCTGTGAGGTAGTAAAGTAAAGTAAAGACCAAAGCAATAGTGTCTGTTAATTTTTAATGTAATCAGGTATTTCTAGTAAAAAATTATTTGCATGCAGAAGATAAATACAAACATTGTGTTAAAGTCTGCCCTCATTTACATTTGTGCCACTCCGTTGCTATTAACAATAGGGTTTCAGGTTTGTAACAGGTAAATCTGGCCCATTTTTTCCCTTCCTGATGATTAATGGAGTGCTCATTTGGAAAAGTTTACAATCATTTCTGAAATCTGGACAAATTTTTAGTCTCCATTTCACCATGAAGAAATCCACAGACATTGTTCTGCCTCCATGCTGACTTATTCGTGTAGCAATTACTCTATATAATGTAGTGGGCCTGATTCTCTGGACTACTCACTAGTGTAAATGAAGAGTAACTCCATAAAAGGCAGTGGGGTTGGACAGGTGAATACCAGAAGAAACAGACAAATGCATGTAATCTTTTTGATGACTAGTAACCAATAGTTCATGTAACTTGAAGGCTAAGTCCATAACTGAATTACTTACTAATAGTCCTTTTTTTTTTTTTTTTTTTTGTCATTCTTAATAAATGAATGTTTAGAACTTAGGTCCAATAATTTCTACACTGAAATTTTCTTGAGTGGTTCTTTAGATTATGAATTAGCAGGACTACCAGCATCAAAAGCATGACCACAATGTCATTGCATTGCAATTGTAGTCTAACACTATCTTACACAATGTAATAATACTGTAATACAAAGTGCAGTAGGCTATTTTTGCAGAGTTAGAAGTGGACAACAGAAGGGTTGATACTTAGTACCTGGAACTCCACCTGATTCAAAGCCATCACTCATGTAAAGTGCCTTTGGAAGGTTTGGGGTCTGATTCTGTAAACGTGGCACTGCCAGAGCACTGTGAAGAGGTGTTAGTGAAAATAAGAATCAGGATTCAGGACGCTTTTGTAATTTCAGAAAGTTCATTTGGTACAAATCCCATAATCTGTGCTAGGACCAAGTGTGGCATGGCCCTAGCGTAAGTGCATGTGGAAAGGATGGGGCGGGTGGAGAAAAGAATATGGTTAGCGGCTGCAAAGAAGCCTGCATCTCCCTTTGCTTTCTTCATACAGGCCAACAGAATGGCAGTTTCTGCAGTTAGGAATGACGGGGCCATCTCTTTCTTTGTCTCTCCTAGGACTCCCAGGGATGCAAATCACTCCTGAGAGGCAGGGAGGGAATGTGACCGTGGTTCTCTCTTTTGTTTCCATGAAGCTACCAAGGCCTGCTGGGGGAGCATAATGACCCATACCAAGTGTGTTTCAGCAGGCATTCTACCTCTGCTCTCCAGGGAGTTCAGGGAAGGATTGTACACACCCCATCCCTCTACCCGGGGCAGAGCATAAATGGCTACCCTCAGTGCCTGGGTTGCCAGTATTCACAAACTGTGAGCTTGAGTCTTTTTAATTAACAAGACAGAAGGCCTGAGCAGTGGCCTCTATGACACAGCTGGGACCTTGAGCTGAGGTTTTCTCATTATAAAGAGAATAGGTAGAGAATTCTCCATGAGGGCCTCTTCTCTTTCGAACTCACTTCCCCTCCCTTTGTCCACTAGAGCCCTGATTTGTGAAACCTTGTGGCCATGCTGCAAGGCCAATCTTTTCCTCCCAGACACTCCAGAAGACAGTAGTCTGAGGTGGCTGGGTAATTTGTTTATTCCTCTAGAGCTTTATTTGTGTCTTTGGGGAAGTGAGGTTTTTATGGAGGGATGAGTAGTTTATTACTATTATGTTGATGAATTGGTTATTTTAAGGGCACAGGACAATGCATCTTGAATTGTGCACATTTTACCTAAATCTAAATAAGTACAATAAAGAAAGCCCAAACCTGTCACTCCACACTTACAGAAAATCCCTCAGGCATGCTCTAGGTCTGAAGATTTAAGGCAAAATACACTTTAAGAATAACCATCAAGAACATGAAAAAGACTGTGAGAGTAACTTTGTTATAGTATATTTACTAATTACTTGTTATGCATAATTACAATATATATAATTTGTCACTACAGCTCAAAGTTATAAATTACAGCTCTAAATAATTAGTTATGAAATTGGAAACAAATTAGTCTTGGAAAAGAGAGAAACTGATTGGCTGTTTTTATTTTATTGTTATCATTTAAGTGCTTGGATAGATTAATTGAATACCAAGGATTTTTTAATTTATTGCTAAATTGATTACTATTACTTAATAGTTTGCCATTGAGATGTTTGAGAAACAGTTGCTGGTAATTTAAAATCAATTAGTTGAATAAGAAGGCATTATCCTTTCTTCCTGTCTAGAAAATAAAGTTCTGGGACCATGAAAATGCATCATGTTTTGGAATTAAAATCTATCTGAGAAAAATGATGCCAGTCACACAAGCAGAGAAAAAGCTTCTGACTAAAGATAATTCTATAATATTAATTTACTGGATAACTCCTCTTGGGTCTGTTCTGAAAAACTGGATCAAAAAACATAATCACTATCTAAACTGATGCTTTGTATTTGCTCTTGAACAGTGTACGTTGTCTTTTAAAAACCCATTTTTCTGTGTTCTTGCCTAGGGTCATGAACATACAAGAATGGCTGTAGTGGGTCAAACCAATGGTTCACCTAGCCCAGTATCCTGTCTTCCAACAGTGGCCAGTGCAGAGAGGCTTCGGAGGGAATGAATAGAGCAGAGCAACAATCAATCAATCACTTGCCACCCATTTTCAGCTACTAACAGTCACAGGTTTAGGGACACCCAGAGCATGGACTTGTGGTCCTGACCATCGTGGGTAATAGCTATGGATGGACCCATCCACCATGAACTTATCTAATTCTTTTTCGAACTTTTGACCTTCATAACATCTCCTGGCAATGAGGTCTACACGTTGCTTGTCCTTTGTGTGAAGAAGTGCTTCCTTCTTTTGTTTTAAACCTACTGCTTATTAATTTCATAACACCAATTCCACTGAACCAATGCCAGCAGCAGTAAGAGCCCTTGTGTGGACAGCTTGCTGGCTGCCAACCTCACTTGCAACACTGCCTTAATTGCTCCCAGCAGGTTAGATGGCGCAATGCTGAAAATGGTGCTAGCTGTCCATGCCAAAGCTCCCTGCTCTGCTAGTTTTCATTGCTTCAAAATGACCTTTTTTGGGTTGGTTTCTTCCATGTTATCAGGTCCAATGATGGACAACAAGGGGTCAATGATGACTTGAAAAGTTAGGGCAACCTAGGAAATAAAAATCTTTTGGAAGTTGAAGGGGATGGAAGGCTTTGTGATGTGTGCTCTGAAATGGACTGTGAGCACTTTCTGGAATATGTTTTTCTAAACAGTGTATTAGTCCTTCAGAAGGGATTGCTTGTGGAGGACCATTCAGGATTTTTAGCAAAAGGTAATGGTTGAAATGATGTCCATTCAGGCTATGGTGACAGAGGCCATTTGTATGTATACAGATTTGACTTCTCTAGTGTCTTCAGGCATGTTACATGAAATCGGAGGGCAAATATTTTTCATGCAACTCCAGTGGTTTCACATGTGTACCCTGAATATGCATGGCATGTGGCTTGTATTTGGCCAGGGTACAAATCAATTTAGTGTGTAGTGATAGGCATCGCAGGAATAGCTAAGATGAACAGATAGGTGGATGTATAGATGTACAAACATATATCAGTCCATTCCAGGTGAAGGCTGAGCGAGCTGTTGTAGGTAAAATAACAAGTCTCTCAAACCTTTGCCTCTTTTTAGAGCCAAACTGAAAGGGAACCTTTTAGGTTATAAAACTAAACTTTCTCTATGCTCTTCTGGCTTATGTTGCACTAGTGAGGATATTTGACAAATTTCTGTCTAGTGCCAGAACTGGAAGTTCTAGAAATCTCATCAGAAAGTCTGTTTTTATGACTTTTTTTTACTCAAAATATTTGGATAAGCTAGGAATAAGCACTTAAATACTTATTCAAAACAAATCCAAACTCTCCAGGTTTACCTATCACTGTTCTTTATGCACTTTGGTTCAGATTCTGATAAAGTGTATGTTACATAGTTGATAAGTTATGTTTTTGAGGAAACTATTCTAGTCTATTATTTCTGATTTGATAAATTCTCATGGTATTTTATAACTGAGAAACAATTGTAATCAGTTACATCAAGCAATTAATATTTCCAGTATTGGATGAAGAATATGAAATAAAAGAAGAAATCAGTGATCTGTAGTCATAAGTGGATGGCTGTTTTTGACATTCCTTTGACCATATACCAGTGCTACTAAGTGTCATGACCTAGCTGTGTTTTTCCACTGTATGTAGAAGGACTGGCTCAAGATAAAGAGTGAAACATCATGAGATGTGCTGCACTTCATACCGGGCAAGGGGTTATTCAGAACTGTGCTGCACTTTCTGAAAATCTATAAGCACAGTTTGGTTTCCTAAAAGTGTTTGATATTTCCTTTTTTAAAATAGATTTTTAAAAGAGTTCATACCTTCTGCCCCCCTCAAAAAGATTTGGCTCATGTTATTCCATGATTAAATTTTTCTTAGGCAGTTGCAATCGAAAAGGTGGGAAGGTTTGGACACCTCCCATCAACTGTTCAGTTTTTATATATTAAGGTGTCAAACTATAGATTTAAATGTACCTGAAAACTCTGAAGCCAATGTCTTTGTATACAATCCTTCTTTACTGGCCACAAATAAAACAACACTTCAATTTTGTTATAAATTAATAGATGATATCCAGGTTCTTGCTGTTAAAAAAATAAATAAATTATAATCTAAAGAAAGTATTTTTATTTCTTAAACCTTGAACCCATTGGGAATTGAATTGGTTTCTTGAGGTAATTCTAGCTTAATTTGAAAGCAAATGTATCTTGAGAACAACAAGGAGGCCGGTGGCACCTTAAAGACTAACAGATTTATTTGGGCATAAGTGTTCATGGCTAAAAACCCCACTTCTTCAGATGCAGATGTCCCCCTGGTTATCCTGGGGATCCCACATACCCTTTCTGCCATGGCTTATGAAACCATATGCTGATCTCAGAAGTTCTGGCAAAAGAAGGTTTAATTACTCTCTCTGTGGGTGTAGAGTGGGAGGTTTAATGTGCGTTTAGCAGATTGAAATCCCACTGGTACTGCCTACAGACCTGTTCTGATTCCATTGTCATCAGTGCTGTCCACATTACTGGGGCTTGCTGTGTTCTTCACAACCTTTGTGAATCCGAAGGTGAGCCATTTCCCCCTGAATGGGCTGCGGCAGTGATGGATTGCTGAACCAGTACATTTGTCCAGAAAGTGAACCTGTCACAGCTGGAGCAGGATACATGTGTGCAACAGAAATCAGGGATTTTCACATAGATTTCACAGAATTTAGAGGCCAGAAGGGACCATTAGATCATCTACTCTGACCTCCTGTGTATTACAGGCCATTAAATTTAATCCAGATCCCCTTACAGTGAGCACAATGACTTTTTAGTTAAGGTAAAGCATTTTACTCCTTAGGAGAGCAAACTGTTGAGGGTCATGGGGAGATAATAGGAGAGACAGAAGTGCCACAATGCCCAAGACCTGTGTAACAAGAGGAAACAAATTAGGTGAGGATATTCCCTGATGATTCTAGCCAGTGATTCACATCATATGCTGCAAAAGAAAGTGAAAAGACCCCAAAGATCCCTGCCAATCTGACATGGGGGGGGAAATTCCTTACCAGCACCAAAACTGATGATCAGCTGGACCTTGAGCATGTGAGCAAGACACACTAGCCAGAAATCTAAGAAAGAGGATTCTTGGTGTCACATCAGAACCCTGGTCCATATCATCCAGTGTCTCAGCTCCAGATGTGGCCAGCCTTTGATGCTTCAGAGCAATGAGAAAATAAACTCAGATTGCACCTGGGCAATTGTGTATCAAGAATAAAGTTCCTCCTTGACCCCTGCAGGCAACAGGTTGAACTCTTGATCTGATCTGTTTTAAGGCAGAGCTGCAAGAGTTCTGAACATAGTGAGGGCAATGCAAGAAATCCCACTGTCATTGTGATGCCTCTATGAACTAGACTGAGAAGCTAGCCCACTATCAGATATTGTGCCCATGTGAAAGTATTTAAACACAGTGACTAAGTGACTTCTCAACTAGAGCTGTGCATGGGACTATTTTTTTAATTCCACTCCTGTCCTGTCTTGCAATACCCACTTCCACTCCCACCCAATCCCACGTTGTTTCTTGCATTTTTATCCCACTCCCACTCCCACCTGCACAAACTTTAGATCCCACAAATCCCACCAGAGACAGATTTCCTCATGCTACTTAAAATAAAATAAATAAAAAAGTTGGTTAATGTATTTTATATATAACTAAATTCAGACACAAATTTTACAATGAAAAGAATAAAACAATTCTCACTTAACCCATGTAAAAAATACTTTCACTCCTGTTTAAAAGATATAAAATCTCTTTCTATCCCTCACCTAAATGTGAGTATTAAAAACTTTATTTAAAAAGAAAAAAGAACCTTGCTCTACGTTGCTGAAATTCTGTCAGTGCTGCGAGCAGTTTTTCTGTTAAATGTTGTTCAAAAAGCAGTAATAACCCTCACATATAAATAACTTGAATGGTACTTTTCAAAGTTCTAAAAATGGTGCTTAAGCTGTTTAAAAATATCCAGTTTTTTTAAACAATTCACTTGTTATATTAATTACCTTCTAAGGTAAAATTGTGGTGCAATTTGTTTGATGTTCCATGTGATATATACATGGCAGCAGTTTGTCATAAACAGAATTTCAGCAACGTAGAGCAAGGTTTTCTTTTTTCTTTTTAAATAAAGTTTTTAATACTCAAATTTAGGTGAGGGATAGAAAATAATTAGCAATTTAGTGTTTTCCTGAAAATTGCTGCAATCTGTTCTTTTTGCCCACTCAATCCCGTCTGCAACAAAGCACATTTTATCTGCTCCCACTATTACGGCAGTGGGTCCTGGGGGACCCGTGGGCTCCCAATCCTGGTGCAGGGCTCTACTTTCAACTTTCTCTTCGATAAACTCAATACATTGAGCTCCTTGAGCATCATATGGTAAATCTTGTTTTTCAGCACCATGATAATTGTGGCTCTTCTTTGAACTCTATCCTCCTTGAAGTGTAGACACAAGAACTACACACAGTCTTCTAGAAGTAGTTTTACCAATGCAGTGTACAAGGGAAAGAATCCTTTCCAACTTCTATTTGATATTGCCCTTTTAATATAGCCAAGGATCATATTAGCCATATTTGCCATAGCATTCCAGGAAGACCTCATGTTGTGGCAATTATTTATAATGATCCCTATGTCTTGCTCTGAGTCACTGCTTTCCAAGACTGAGGCTACACTAGAAAGCTTACAAAGCCCACTGTGTAACTGGTCTAAGCTGATGGGAGAGAGATCTCCCACCGGCTTAGTTACTCCAGCCCGCAGAAGCGGTGGTAGAAGGGAGAAGCTCTCCTGCCAACATAGTGCTGTGCACACTGGTGCTTAAATTGGCATAAATTATGTTGCTCAGGGGGGTGGCTAATTCACACCCCCAAGTGACATAACTTATGTTGACTGAAGATGTAATGTAGCTGTAGCCTGACTCTCCCATCCTGTCGATATCACTGCATTGGAGTGATTTATCCAATCTCATGTAGCAAGTCTGTGTCAGTGCCAGGAACTGAACTGAGATCTCTTGGATCTCTGAATAGTGTGTAACTGCAACACCATCCACTTGTCCACCGCATGCTTTGTGCACCCAGACTGTGGACTTGCATGGAGCAATGGAAGAGGGAGAATAGTACATTTATGGATGTATTTGCACAACACTTTTTACAGTAAATGAAGTACTCTTGCTGTATGCTATGAATGGAGGTGGTGAGTGATTGTCATGAATTGCTAATTGTGGGTGAGATGACTGCTCATACAAAGTGAGGGGGAACAGTAGTTTCTGGGATGTGAATTGTGGATTTTCATTACAAATTTATCTCAACAAGCACATTGAAGAATTGTGTTTGGATACAACTTCCCCAGTTGTACCTTATCATGTCTTTACTTTATTCTTTGAAATAAAGTATAAGATGTGATGCAGTAATGGTAATATTTTTAATAAAACAAAAGCCTTTATTTGTGAACATAACTATTACAAAAAAGATATTAAAGCATTGTTGGGCAGGCCAGATGTCATTATAAGACCAAAACACCAGTAATAAACCATCAGGGCTGCCCAGAGGATTCAGGGGGCCTGTGTCCCAGCGGAAGGACTCCCGCTGCGGGTCTTCAGGGCACTTCAGTGGTGGGTCCCAGAGCAGAAGAACCCCCCAGCCACTGAATTGCCACCAAAAACCCGGAGCGGAAGAAACTCTGGGGGCCCAGGCCCCATGAGAGTTTTCCAGGGCCCCTGGAGCCAGTGAAGGACCCTGCTCCAGGGCCCCCAAAAAACTCCTGTGGGGGCCCCTGCAGGGTCTGGGGCAAATTGCCCCACTTACCCCCCCCCCCACCTCTGGGTGGCCCTGTAAGCCATCACAAATCCAATAATAAAATAAAGTGCATAACACAAACATTGAACAGTGAAACCAATGCAAACAAATAAATTCCCTACTCTCACATATCTACGGCCCCCTCATTCTCCTTTTCCTTTCTAGCATATTTAGCATGCATTTAGCACTGCTGCACTGGGATACAGGACTGCTGTGGGTGCATTTGTCCTGTCCAACTATGTTCTGTCTTGGTTGCATGGGTCACCCAACCATGTTACTATCCAATGCATTCCTAGTCGTCATGGAGGGGGCTCAGAGCGCAGTATGGGTGGAGCAGAAGCTTGAAGTCTTGTGGCCATTAGCCCAAGCAGCCTCTCAGACAATTCTTTCTGGTGCGTTCTGTGATGTTGCACTCTATATGATTTTATGAAAATATGCTAATGAGTGTGAACATAATGTAACTGGAATATGCTTCCTACGAAAGATCTCTAGTAAAGTATTGTTACAGAGCTTATAATCTACTGAATGTGGTCATCCTATTTGTATAAAAGTATCACTCTTGTATCTGAAACTAGAAATATGAAATATAACTCTGAGGTCCTATTGTAGTTATGCAAAGTGTGGGCCATTAATGGTGGTTTGGAATCTTGATGGCTCCCATCAACCAGGACAATTGATTGTGGATGGCACTGTTTGCTTGCAGGCCTTCCTCTGAGCCAGGCTGGGAGGAATGAGGGCTTGGAGTCTTATAGTGACATATGATCGTGTCCCCTGAACTGGAATTCATCTTTAACCTGGTGCTTTTCCATTTAGAAGGAGGGGTGGGAACCCAGAGAGGGCCAAAGGATTCCCACCTTATGCAAAAACTATATAAGGGGGTGGAACAGAACAAAGGGGGCGGTAGTCATGAGGAATCTCCTAGCTACCACCTGAGTTGGAACAAAGGCTGTACCAGGGGAAAGAATTGTGCCCAGACTAGGAAGGCGTCCAGTCTGTGATAGAAGCTTATTGAAACATCTCTGAGAGTGAGATTGTATCTGTATTCAGCTTTCTTACTGCATTAAGCATAAACTTGAATGTTTTATTTTATTTTGTATGGTAATTCACTTTGTTCTGTCTGTTACTACTTGGAACCACTTAAATCCTACTTTTTGTATTTAATAAAATCACCTTTTACTTATTAATTAACCGAGAGTGTGTATTAATACCTGGGTAGTGGTGGTGGCTTTGCATCTCTCTCTATCAGTGTTATAGAGGGTAAACAATTTATGAGCATATCCTGTATAAGCTTTATACAGGGGAAAACAGATTTATTTGGGGTTTGGACCCAATTGGGATCTGAGTGTTAGAGACAGGAGCACTTCTTAAGCTGTTTTCAATTAAGCCTGCAGCTGTTGGGGGACGTGGTTCAGACCTGGATTCGGCTTTGCAGCGGACAAGCGTGTCTGGTTCAAACTGACAAGGTTCTGGAGTCCCAGGCTGGCAGGAAAAATGGGTTAGAAGTAGTCTCAGCACATCAGTTGGCAGTTCCCAAGGTGGTTTCTGTGATCCAACCCGTCACACATTCTGTCTTTGACCCTCAAGCAATGTTCCTGCTCCAGAAACTGCACTGCAAGTTTCTTCTCGTGTGCTGCAATTCTCTCCTCACGCTTTGCTGCCTGTCTGTGCACTAGCTCTGAATCCTTTTCCCTGTGGTGTTTTATGTGCTCTTTGGCCCTGTCTAGGATGTCCACCATGAGTTTATCACAGAAACGCTTTAACCAATCTGAGACAGTTTGAAGTCCCAGGCTGCTTTTGGATTGTGCCTGGGTTGATGAGGTAGATGGGCCTGCAGAAGTGGAAGGGTCTGAAAGAAAACAAAAGTTCAATGCATTATTGTCTCAGTACTTCAGAAAAGTAAGGTCCAGTGCATCCTCAGAGAAAAGGGCCTGTGGAATCTCATGGACAACAAATGATACTTTGTAAAACTCAGCTTCAGTATAGTCACAGAGGAAAGCCTTGGTCCCCAGAAGCTCTGCGGACACAGTTGAGTTAAGCGGAGTTAAGAGTGCACACACAATGGTAAATTGAAATTTACAAATTTTATTTGTTTAAAATTTGCAGATCATTAAAGCAGAAGTGGAGGTGAGTGAGTGTGCATGCTGTGGTTTACCACTTAAGGCTTGTCAATCCTGTCAGGCATTCCACTGATTATCCTCAGTCCTCCAAGTTTCTGTGATGCCTATTACATCACTGTCCTCATTTAATGACAGGCACTCTAGTTCACCCATCTTAGTATTAAGACTTCTAGCACTTCTGTACAAACACTTGTGCATTTTGTCAATGTTCAGTTTGTCAGTGTTGCCTTCATGTGTTATTTTTAAATGGGACTCTTTCATTTGACTGTTCCTCATTAGTACCTACCTGTATTTTACCAACTTCTTTCCTATCCTCTTTACAAGGATACAGAGTTCCTCCTTTCATAGATTCATCCTAAAGATATGTCTCTGCCTGAACTGTGTGTTCCTCCACATCTGTTGACTTTCCCCCAGCCCTTCGTTTTAAAAAATCCATTTAATTCTATATGCCAGCAGTCTGGTTCTATTTTGGTTTAGGTGGAGTCCATCCCTCCTGTTTAGGACACTTCTTCCCGAAAAGCTGCCCCAGTTCTAATAAACCTAAATCTCTCCTCCCTGTACCATTGTTTCATCCATGCATGGAGACCTTGCAGTTCTGCCTGTCTTACTGTCTCTGCACATAAAACTGGAAGCATTTCAGAGAAAGCTACCATGGAGGTCTTGGACTTTACTCTTTTACCTAGCAGCCTAAATTTGTCCTCCAGGACCTGTCTCCTAACTTTCCCAATGTCATTGGTATCTACACGTACCACAACCACCAGCTCCTTCCCAGTACTATCTATAAGTAGAGCTCCATGTTTGTCATGGAGGTTATGGAAGTCACGGATTCCATGACTTCCTGCAACCTCTGTGACTTCTGCAGCGGCCAGTGTGGCTCACCCCAGGGCTGCCCAAACAGCTGGCTCCAGGGACAACTGTTAAGGTGTCCCCAGGGACAACCACACTGGCCCCTGCTGGAGTGACTCTGCAGCCAGCTGCCTGGGAGGGGCGGCTCCAGGCACCAGCGCTCCAAGCGCGTGCCTGGGGCAGCAAGCCGTGGGGGTCGCTCTGCCGGTCGCCGCTAGGGCGGCAGGCACGCTGCCTTCGGCGGCTTGCCTGCGGAGGGTCTGCTGGTCCCACGGGACCAGCGGACCCTCTGTGCTTGGGGCAGCAAAATATCTAGAGCAGCCCCTGCTCCCTGGGCAACCCCAGCCCCAGGCCAGCCGCACTGGCCACTGCTCTGGTGGCTTGAGGCAGCTGACCCTAGGAACTGCCCAAGCAGCAGCCTATGCAGCTGGCCCTGGGGACCACATGATCAGTGGTCCTGGGGGCAGACGGAGCCACTGCAGCTCAGAGGCTCCTGGCAGCATTCCTGGGTCGCTGGAGCAGTCGCTGCCCCCTCCCCCAGTTCTCCCCCCCATCACCAGTTCTCCCCCCTGGGGTTCCTCCCCAGCCCAGTGGGCCTTCCAGGATCCCACACACAGATGGTGCTGAGGGGCCCCCAGGGATCCCCCACACAGCAGTGCCCCCCCAAGATTCAATCAGGGGCATTTATGTTATAAGTCATGGACAGGTCACAGGCTGTGATTTTTGTTTCTTGCTCATGACCTGTCCATGAGTTTTTTACGAAAAATGCCCATGATTAAATCGTAGCCTTTCCTATAAGGCTATCTAGAATTCTTGTGAGATGTGTTACCCAGCAGGCAATTTACCAGGTGATTCTCCCCGTATCACAACACAACTATCTATATTTCTAATAATTGATTCTCCACTACTATTCCCTATCTCTCCCTAATAACTGGAGTCCTCCCTGCACCCCCAGAGGGATATTCTCTTGCACTGAGGGTATCAAGGTATCTGGAAGGTGGGTCCCACCTGTAGGACCCTTCCTTCTCTCCAGCTTGATGCTCCCCTGCCCCAAGACTTTCCTCCTCCTTAATGGCACAGAAGCTGTCAGACAGGAGGTAGGACTGATCTACTATATCCTTGGAAGTCTCCTCAATGTACCTCTGTCTCCCTTTTCTCTTCCAGTTTAGTCACTATGACCTCCAGTGTCATTACTTTGTCCGTGAGGCAGGCAGGTAATCACAGATATGCTACTCATTGAAATAAACTGGGTAACCGCTCCTGCCCTGCGTTGCTGGTCTTCTGCCTGCATTTTTACTCTTATGGCTTTTTTATTTAGCCTAAGTGAAGGGTATGTTTGCTAAGTGTGTTGGGTTTTCTTTATTCTGTCAGTTGTTTTTCTTGGGGACATGGTACCTTTCTCATTGTTAAATCCCTCAGACTCCTCTCCCTGAGCTGAACACTCCTTATCTTGGCCAGGTGCTGGCGCTTCCATTTAGGCGACCTCGGCGGTCGCCTAGGACACCAGGATTTGGGGGGGCAGCATTTTGCCGCCCTCGGCGATAATTCGGTGGCGGGGGGTCCTTCCGTGATCCGGGTCTTTGGCGGCATTCGGCGGTGGGGGGTCCTTCCGTGCTCCGGGTCTTCAGCGGCAATTCTGTGGTGGGTCCTTCACTCGCTCCGGGACCCGCCGCTGAAGTGCCCCGAAGACCGGAAGTGTGGAAGCCCCCCCCCCCCGCCGCTGAATTGCCGACCAAGAGCGCGGAAGGACCCCTGCCTACGGCGCCAAAAACCCTGGCACAGCTCCTGATCTTGGCAGCTCATTGAGTCACTCTGATGTGGGCTTTCTGTGCTTGAGAAGGAGCTCTCGCAGAAAGTCTCTAAATTAATAACTAGGCCACACCTCCTGGCACCTCCTATTGATTACTTGGGTCCTGGCCTTTACAGCATATCCCTTTGATCAAGAAGTATCACAGAGTGATTTACTCAGTTGCCACCTCCAAGGGGACTTTAAGTCACTGGTGAAGGCTCTTTGACCACATGTGGAAGTTAAGCAAGCATTTTTTAGTTATTAACATTCAGATATTTTGACAGATGAAATTAAAAACTAGGACATTTTAGGTGTCCAAAAGAAGTTCCTGGGACACAGGGACATCGTATAAAAAAGCAACTAAGTAAAACTGGGACATATTACTTTAAATGCCCTTGATTTTTTCTTACATCAAATTTAAGGCCTCATCTACACTGGAAAATGAAGTTGGCATAACTACATCATTCAGGGATGTGTAAAAGATCCATACAGTTGCCAACTTTCACGCGATAAATAAGCACCCCGACTTTCACAATAAGCCAAAAATCAAGCTAATCGCATTTCAAAACAAGGCAAAACAAGCCTGTCTCTAAGAACTCCAACACTCTATGTGACTAGATCCCCCGGCATGCCGTCTGGGACACTGGAGGACCCACTGTGCACTCCTGACTATCTCTCCCCCTCTTGACCTTGCTTGCCCCCTTACTCCTGCTTGTCCCTCTTACCCCTGCTTGCTTCCCTACCCCTGCTTGCTGGGAGCTGATCAAAAAAAAAGAAGCAACAAGCTACAATCCAAAAAACAGCCAACAAGCAACTCACAAGCCAATTAAGCCAAAAATAAGCCCAATTTCAGTGTTTTTTTCACAGGTTTGGCATGTCTGCTGTGAGTGGTACAGTTAAGACAACCTAAATGCTTGTGTAGACAGTGCAAGGTCAATGGAAGAATTCATCCATAGACCTAGCTACTGCGTCTCAGGGAGGTCGAATTATGTATGCCAACAGAAGAATCCTTCCCAACAGCATAAGTAGTGAGTAAATTCCTCCTGCTGCTGTAGTGTTTTAAGTGTAGACAAGCCCTAAAATATATATTTTGACACAGATAGACAAGAAGGACTATCTGCAGAAGCAAAAGGCAGTGATGTGTATTTCTGGCCACATAGGTTCTTAAGACAAAAGTTATGAGAGATTACGAAATATGCAACAAATATTTGTACAACCATACAAAGAAAAGGCTTAGACTCAGGAACTTTTTACTTGATCTGAGAGCAAATATTTATAGTAAAAGGTCACTTTGTCCCTCTCTGCCTTGGTTTCCCCATCTGTAAAAAGGGAATAATCATATTTTCCTCTTTGTAAAGCACTTTGAGATCTATACTGATAAAAATGCCATGCAAGAGCTAGGTATTGCTTGTGACTTCTGGATGTTCTCTGCTCTGAAGCATAAGATTGCAGTTGTTGAGTAAAGCAGTTTAGCTAAAACTCTGTTTTATTTGCAGCTCTGATCATTCTTTAGCTCCTTGATTAGAATATTCAGTTGATTTCCAATGACACTGAATTTTTTGGTGCCTGCTGCTTATTTCAAGACCTTTGGCTGCTGTAGCTTGATGGCTGTTGAGAGTAGTGTTCAAAGATGTTTCACTATTAGTGTTAGAAGAGCTGTTTGTGCCTTTTGATTGTGTGATTCTGAAGACTTCACCAGTCCAGTAAAGTGTTCAAAGGACTTTTGCCATCATTCTTGGTTTTCTTTAGTAGTCATTTATCTGTTTTGACTGCTGGCTTGGCCTTTCCATGTGGTTCACTCTGACTGACTGTATCAGGAATGCCATGGCAGCTAAAATACTCTGTGCTCTTTATTTGTGGTGTTGTCTTAAAGGGAATAGAACTTCCAGAGTAATAATCAACTGCTTTAAATTCTTTATCTCTTCTACTATAAACAGTTCCAGGGTAGCTTTGCACTTGGGTCATGTAAGATATTCCTGTGTCAAAAGCTGCTCTTTCATTTGCTCACACAGAAATTTTATTGTAAGTCTCTTGCAACATCTTTAATTTCAAAACCCAAGGGGCAAGAATAATCTTTGGCTTTTCAGAGACATGCATTTGCACGTGGGTGACTAGCATGAATTTTTACTAACAACTCATGTCTCAGAAATTTGGACACAATAACTCTGGATCCCCTTTATTGGCTTCTATTTTGCATACTTGTCTTCTCACAGTATGCCTAATATTCCCTAATGCTGGCACATGGAATCTTGAATTTCACATCTAGTCATACAGCTATGATTGTTATTTTTTGTATGTCTTTATTTGGGACATAGTGAAATTCAGCATAATTACTTTGCTCAATTTCTTTGATTCCAAATAATTTCAGTAAAAAAGAAGTTATCCAGGACTTGGGTATTTGATTTCCTGTGCTTTGACTTACTGTTGTGAGTGCAGCAATATATAATCAAGGGCTACCACGGGTGATCAGAATGGGTCCACAAAAGATGTCTTAAAACACTTTATTATTTAAATCGATTTTGACTTTCCTTTCTTCCTTGCCTGTGAAGCGTGGACATTGTGATAGTGGTAATGTGTTTGGTGGAGATTATGTAGCAAGGTCAACCATTTATGTAGTTGCTGGGTTATTTGATTTGATTGGACTTAATAGATTCATGTTTTTTCAAGATTGTCAGGCACCTAGAGCATGAGATGGGGTTTTTGTTATAGTTTGTAAAAATCCAAAATTTGACTATGATTAGGTACTGATCATGTCTCTTTCCTGGAAATAGTATGGTACAGTACTCCTTTTCCACTTAGTTATAGTGCAGGTCTGCCAGTGAAAGATCTCGAGGCACAGACTGTAGGCTACCCTGGCAATAGCAGGTTACACCTAGTCCCGTCTTCTTCACGCTGCAGTGAATTTGATTTGACCTTATACTAGGAACTTAGGTGCAAAGTGATTTTATTTGATCAATGGGTTTAGCATGTAGTGACTTATTTTTCTCCACCAGACACTCTCACAACTAGTTCTAAAGCTCTTAAAATAGAGGACTTCACTGGGAATGCCAAGCCAGCATGACGTATAGCTATATTTGCAGGCAGCATAAAAGGAGACAATAAAACCTATAAATCATTCATTTCCGAGAGTTTGGGCATCATGCTTATATTCAAATAACACTCACTGGGACAAATTCAGACCTCATATAAACAAATGCAGCTCATTCATTTATGTCAGTGCTGATTTCACCAGGCCTTGATTTGGCCCAACATGTCCACATGCATGTCACCAAAATGAGATTAAATGTGCAAAAACTTGAAGTAAGGTACGGCACTCACAGTTCATGAGTCTTCTGCCATTTCCCTTAGACAATATCAATTGCTAGATTCCACCCAACCCTAAGCTCATTTCTGTAATATTTATATTGTCAATTTGTCCACAACACTGGTGTACTAGAGCATAACTGCCAGAACTAGCAGTTACTGTACTCTGAAAATTGCATATTTTTTTTCTTTCTGGCACTTAACAGGCAATGCCATTGAACACAAAAGCAAGAGCATTTTCGTAAACAAGTGCTGTAAAATAAATGCTGTGCTAACAAAGGGAGAGGAGGGGAAAGTCCTAATCAAAGTTTTCACTCAGAGGGATTCTCAAATTTTTTTCTTAGGAAGCAAGACCTTTGTAGCAGGTGAAGCATTATTAGAATTTTTTAGAAAGATCAGAATGGCACATGTTTGTCTTGGAATAATACAGTTCGCATTTCTATTTCGTTTGACCTGAGGAATTAAAAAAATATAAAAGCAGTCTTCTGATTTTAATATTTAGCTCTGTTTACTATAGGTCACTTTTTCATTTAGCCCAAACTATACTAAAAAAAATAAATATTGTATGATTAATGCATTGATTTAGCTTCCCAATGTGTACTGCTGCTAGGCAGATTCAGATATTATTTATTTTTATTAGTTTATAATATGTCAATTTTTCTTGCTTATCTGTCAGCTCCCACAAAAATACATAAATCAAAAATATAGCATTGTGGACACTAACAAGGTATAATTATTGTAGGGTCTGTCCCCTTTTAAAGAAAAATACAATTACCTCCCAATATGTTGCTGGGATTAGGTCAGAATTTGCATAATACTGACTCATATTTTCTTAACAGTTTTAACATCAGACAAGAGGTTTTGCAAATCTATATTCCCTTCCTGTTTTCCAGTTTTATATTTCAGGCTAAAATAATAAGAAGCTCAGTCAAAACAAGATAATTATTGCAGTCTATCCCCACAGAAAACTTTAATTACTCCATGGGATATTTCTAGCATTTGGTCAGATTTTTATACGGCTGATATTTTTTTTATAAATAACAATAGGCAATTAAGTCTGCCAAACTCTAATTTATTGCAGTTAAATTTATTCATTTTTTCCACAGATAAATATTTAATAGAAAATAACTCAATCACTACAGGAGATTAAAGAAGAATTTTACTCCCAATATAATCTTAGAAAAACAGCAGACAGTTTTCTGTTCTTGGCTATAATACCAAGTAGCACCAACTTAAACGACAAGATGAAAATAGTATAAATTTTAAATCCAGTAAAATAATAGCTGCTAATTTAGAGGGTTATGAAACCCCCAGTAGCAGAATATGTAACAGAAAAGATCCCTCCTGAAATACTGAAAACTAGGGTTGGGATCTAGGGTTAAATAACTGTGATATATTTATAGAGGGCAAGGGATCACCATAAAATAAAGCAGCAAATAGTAAAGAAGTCAATGTAAAAGAGAGGCCAGGGATTTAGGGTATAGAGATCATAAATTTCCATCGATATAAACAGTCCATGTACCTCAGGAGTGGAGGTTTAGTTATAATTTCAGGTCTGACCTATAGGCTTTTGGTGTTCGCAGTGCATACACGATCAAGATGCCATCTGAGGAGGTGAAAAAATGTTTCAGATCTGTGTGATTTACTCCTTTAATCACCCCCAAATCCACCCCAAACACAACAGTACTGTGTCGAATATGAGTACTTCAGAGGATCTTATTGTCCCACTAAATTACATTTAATTCTTACTATAACATCTCATATAAACCAGAATAGTGAATGATTTCCCCCTCCCCTGCTTCCCCATGTGTTCTGTGGGTGGAGAGAAAAGATTCATAAATGGAATGCATAGATCCGTAGAAGGTCGCCATTTCTGTATCACTCAGCTCTCCAAAATATGCAGAGATACTTCCACTCGTGATTAATGGTTTTCTTTTTCCTACCTAAGGTGATATTTTCTTTATTATTATTTTTTTTTAAAAACCTACCACAGGAACCATTTGAAGCTTTTAGCTTTTTATGTAATGCCCTTAAAGAGAATTCTAAATTATTTCCAAATTACTTAAATGGTCTCGCTAAAGTCCTTATGTCTTATTTTCTGTAGGTTTGAGTCAAAAACTTTGGGTCATTATTAAATGAGTTTCTTTTTCTAGTTTAGGCAGATGACAGCATGTGAAGCCCCCCCACCACACACACATTCTCTTCTCTTATGTAGATACTCATTTAGATCCTGATCCAAAGTCCTTTAAAGTAAAACGAAAGACTTGAAACAGGCTTTGGATCGGGCCTTTACTGTGGACAGCATGCTCTTTAAAATGGAGTGTACCAGGCTATGATATTTGCCATTACTCCGTACTTGCAGTATTCCCTATATGTAGACTGGGAAATACTGTGGTTACCATGGCAAATTTAACTGGCCAGAAGAAAATAATTCAATTTTGTGAAAAACTTCAAGGGATTGAAATTTATTTTTTATTTTTTGTGGGGAAAAAAAAAGACCTTTCAAAATTTCTTGCAAAATACCAACCCAACCCAACCCACCTAGGGTGACCAGATAACAAGTGAGAATTATAGGGACGGGGGTGAGGGTGGGGGTAATAGATGCCTATATAAGAAAAAGCCTGCAAATCGGGACTGTTCCTATAAAATGGGGACATCTGGTCACCCTAAACCAACCAAACAGAAAAACAAGTAATAAAACAAACCCTGAAAGAGAGAGGACTTGTCTCTACAGAGAGTTAGTGTGCAGCAGGTTGGGGTATGAATCTACAGCAAACCAACCTGCCATATACAAACTGGCTGTGAACCCTGCTTGTGCTCACTACAAGTTCTGTAGAATGATCTGACACACTGCAGTTTGAATAATCAAAGGCACAACAGAACTTTTAATGCACAGTGACAGGGTCCAAATGAGCAGTGGGTTGGTGCACTGTAGATTTATACCCCAGCTTGCTGCACAGTAACTCTCTATATTGACAAGCCCAGATAAACCATCTCAGTTTGGAATAGCCCGGAGCAGGGACTTGAACCTGGGTCTCCCACATAGGCAGGATATTTGTATGGTTTTAAGAGAGACAGTCCTCTTTTTCTATGGTTTTGTTCCCTGTCTGGTACTGAGACAAAACTGAATATGGTTTTGACAGTATCACAGATGGGGAATGCTGTTTTGAAGAGTGCAATGCTCTCACACAAGTAATGTGCATATGAGGTCATGCTGGCAGAACTGGGGTGCTCTTCAAAATGGCATCTTCTGAGCGGCATGACCTCATGCACATGGTGGATGTGAGGTCATTCCAGTGGGAGCATGTCAGTGCAGTTTTCAAAATGGTATCCTCTCTGTGGCATGACTTCACATGCACCATGTGTGTGGGGTCACGCCATTCTCAGAAAAACTGGAATGTCCAGTATTCCATGGATGCAGCAGTAGCCATCTTACTCCCACATCCCAAGTGAATGCCCTAACCATCAGTCTATAGATTCAGACTCTCAGTCTCTCTTCTTGGAGTGGGTCTACTTTGTATAAATAATTTATTTGCTGAGCCAGTGAAAGACTTTTTATAGCACAGGGGTTAGTGTACTCACATGAATGTGGGAGATCCAAACTAAGTCCCTGCTCCAGGTTATGCTGGGTCTGTCTCTCTCTCTCTTTCTCGTTTCAACCAGAAATTCCATCCTGGAAAAGAGAAACATTCCCTGTAAACATTTAATCAGAACTGTTACATTTCTGGACAAAGTTTCAGTTTCGACTAATTGGCATTTTCTGACCAAAAGCCCCCAAAACATATAGTTGAAAAATTCCGGACCAGATCTAGTCCACTCAGAATAGTTAGAGATGACTTCAAGAATGGAATGTGCCCTTGTTTTGATGCTGAGAATTGCTTGCTGAGGGCTTTGTAATTTAGGGTCTAGTCCTGTAATCCTTCATCAGGAGAGAAATCCTTACTAGTGTGAGTAGTCCCATTCTTTTAATTGAGGACCACTTGTGTAGGTATTGCTCAGCCTGAGTAAACATTGCTGGGGTAGCATAACCCAACACCCTTCTGTCATTTAGCCTCCCAAAATTAATTGCTCATATTAAATAAACTTTTTCTAAATGGTTTGTAGTTAATGAAGAAAACTCCATCCTGTACCGATCCTAATGAGATCAATGACTTTTAAAAGAGGAGGGTTTGATGGCAGTGCTGTTTTTCAAATAATGAACTGCCTAGAAGAGATGTCAAAGGGCTGGCAGCGGGCTTAGAAATGATAAGCGGGCTTCTGTCTGCAGCCACTAGATTGCACTGTTGTATAGTGAACAAGCTGTCTGCTTTGCAGAGCTGCATAAGAATGGTTTCATGCTGTGCAGAATCTTGTAAATACTGTTCTACTGTTTTCACTAACGGAAGCATATGAGATCAAGAAAGGAAGAATGGCATTTGGAAATCTTTGCTTTCTCCTCAAACGCAGGCTCAGGTCCTGGTTTTAGTTAGGTGTGTTTATTCTGTGAAGAAAACTCCATTTTGGAACTGGGTTTTTTTTCATGGGTGTGGGGACCAACTTGTTTCTCTTGAAGAATTCTTGTCTTGATGCAGGCATTCCAGAAGACCCTTTCAAAGCTGTCATGGACCACCTTATATACATAAACTTACAGCACATGCTTCCTATTCCCTCCCTGTTTTGGTACCGTTCAGTGGTCCAGACAGTGCAAAAGAACCACATCAATTACTTCCCTGTGTATGTTACTGACCCTGGGCAATCACGAACTCTATGTACTGTTCATGTGTGAACAATTAATTACAGTTACATTATTTAGTCACATTTTCCACTCCCATTGTCCAAAGCAAATTTTCCTTTAACTGTAATGTGGTTTTAATTTGGGAAGCAGGGTTTCTTTAACCTATTTGACATTATGCAAACCATCTTAAAGGAGGTTTCATGCTATTTCCACTCCATCTGCTAGCATAGCTCTCCGTCAGAATATGAGCTGTGTTTTATCAAGCAAATTACTTACAGAGAATTTTGTTCAAAAAGACTGTGGGTTCATTTCTTTGCCTATATTGACTCAGCTCTGGTGTAAATCTTTTTGTATTTTGCTTCATGGATTAGCACCTCTCTCATCCTCCCACTGCCCCTCTCTTTAGGGCAGTAAGCTGAGACAATAATAATGAGGAGCAGAGCTAGTGGCTCTCTCCATACCAAAGCTGTGGGAGGGAATAGGTCATCCCAAAGGACCTGAGTCTGCAATTGGTTAGTTTAGTTGGCCTGGTATAAGCCTTACATTTGGGAACTATCTGCCTCTGGTTTTGAATCTTTCAGTAACAACTTTTCTGCCTGCTAATTAAATTTCTTACTGCTGCAGCACCGGGGAAGACAAGCAACTTTCCTTCAAAAGGGCACATAGGCAAAAACAAACTCCACTGATTACATGAACGTGCATTGCATACAATTAACCTGTAAGTGAGTCCTGGCGCCATGCACTGGACAAGAGAAATGTGATCTGAGACAAACAAGAAGAGACACTTAGCAGAGTGGAACAGAATTTTATCAGTTGGTCACTAAATCTTTTAATATTGGGGTAGGAAACTTTTTTGCCACTGATTAAATCCAGGTGATCCTTCCATCTGCTCAAAGCAAGCTGGTGATTCTACTTCATTTCAGAGTAATGTCTATTATTAATGTGTATAAATGATATTATTTGTATAGCATCAGATATGTACCTAACACCTTACTGCAGTAAAAATTAGAGCTGAGCAAATACTGCAAATTGTCCCACATTCATTTAAAAATGTGAGTGAACTACAATTTGCTTTGGCCAGACACCTTTTTGTTGGCATTTGTTCCATCAGGTTGTACTGCATGAACACTCACAGAAAGTGAATTTGAAGTCAGATTGGCAGGTATTCACAGAAACAAACATTTAACTTCAAATGTGTGAATACTGGTGCTTGTAAGTCCTTGCACTCTCATCTATTCAGAGAACAGATAGATCTCATTCGTCTGTTTCTGACTAGTTGCAACTAACCAGCTGCAGTAGAACGGTGAATACTTGCCGAAAATGATTTGTGAAAACATTTTTCAGAAAAATATTTCTAGATTTTTTTTATAACAAATTAAAAAACAGGATGTGCTTGAAAAATAAGGTTATATTATCCATTGTGAATGATGTGCTTTCTACAGAACTAAAAATGTGCATAAGACAGTATCTCTGCCCCCCCCCCCAAAGAAATGGCAGTCTAAAAACCTGTTGTGGGTGGTACAGGCAACACCCAGAAAAGATAGTGGGATTGCAAAAGCAGCAAAGAATCTTGTAGCACCTTATAGACTAACAGACGTTTTGGAGCATGAGCTTTCGTGGGTGAATACCCACTTCGTCAGATGCATGTCTGGTGGGATTGCAGTTGGACAGTTTCTGAATGGAATAAGTTTTTAGGCCCTGATTCTGAAAGAACTGTGCACTGAGTCCTATTTATTTCAGTGATATTCTCCCTTGTTAGTGTCAGCCTGCATAGTTCCCTTTGCAGGAATTGGGCTTTAGTTTTAAATGAGCTCAGTGGTTTTGTCAACTGTGATCTTCCCCTCTACATCTATGTTGTACTTTGTAAATATCCAGGAGTTTTACACTTTCTGTTTTAAAATGTGCTGTAATAAAATAAATAGTTATATTTTCTCCTAGGACAGTACTAGCTGTTCCTGGATTCTGTATATACAGTAAATAGAATAAAAATAATAGTGTATCTGCTGACTTCATATCTAACTTAGATACCTACTGTTCCTACTCTTCCTTAAACAAAAATTGGGAATCCTAAAGCAGGAAACATTTTGGTGGTTGTGCCATTTTTGTAGCACTTTAAAAATGAAGCCTTGAGTAATTTGTGCCTAATACAGATACAGAAACAAAAATAGCATATGTGTTCACAAAAATGTTTCCTCCAGGGTTACACAAGACGTTGTGACACTGTCTTTTGTCTAAATTTTGCTGTACTTCAGGAATCAGTGGTTAGAGAAAGAACATTGGAGGAAGCCTCTTCACACATGCAGACAAACCTTGTTAATAAGTGAATTTGTGGGGCTTAAACCTTGTGCTTTTTCTCTCTGTACTCAGAGCATATAAAGAAACTATTTATGCTATAGTGCTGTGTACATACACACACAAATAAAATCTGGTCTCTCTCTTTTTTGTAATCTTTAAACTGGTCTGATGAATGAGAGAGCTTTGCCACTCCATATTTGTTTAGAATTAATTCTCTTTGACATTTACAAGCTAATACAGTACCAACAATATATGAGGAAAAACATCTCTGCAGAGCATATAATTGCTATTAGATAGGACAACAACTACTGTGTTTAGCATCAAACACTTTTTATATAAAAAGTCAAATATGCAGTTATGAGAAGTGGATACCAGATATATGTAACTAATTATATTGCAATTACTACAACAGATCATGTGCTTTCCCCTCCCCGTCACCCTTCCCAATCTCCCTGGTATAATTTCCTCTGGCTGAAGCCAGTCTGTATTTATTATAATAACTCTCACTCTCTCTCTTTTATTCTCTTTTAGTGGGAACAATAAGCTGACTGATGGCTAGAAAATTAGCCCAGGGAACTCTCTCTATTTTGTGCTCTCTCTTTCTCTCTCCCTCCCCTTGTTAGACTGGGGAGCAAATTTAACCTGTGACACTCTCTCACACTCATCATTAGACCAGGATATTTCAGTCTCATTTTTTTACTCTACATTGTGCATAAGATGTGATTGCAATTTCTCATTAGAATTCAAGGGGGGTACAAGTATGTGTATAGAGCACTGTGTATATTATGCATACAAAGTTATTGTTCAAAAGATTTCTGCAGTCTATTCCCTTGTAACACCTCTATATTTGAAACCTGGTGCGGTAACGTGCTTGTACCAATCAGAAAATTGAGTGATCATAACCTCCTGCTTACATCTAAGCAAAAATAATATTTCAGCTGTCGCATCAACAGAGTAAATCCCATTTTACTGAGTATACTCAGCATTTAAAAATAATAAATATTAACAATTAGATGTGATCGTGTATGTTTTGCAAGGCTTTAGAGTCTGAGCATTTGGGACTATAGTCTGCCATTGTATCTCAGGCTTAGAAAAAGAAGAAGCAAATAGGCATGTTTTGGTAATTAACCCATTTCAAGATGACCAGCCAAATGAATGCCTCCTGTACCTACTGCATAAATGGGAAGTCTATAGCACCTAGATATTTATTCTGCTTCTATAGAAAACAGACTTCGAGAAATTTTGCAGTCCCAGAAATTCCACCTACATTGTTTGAGGGCAAATAGTTTGGAAGTGGACAAAAAACATGACCCCATTCCAGCTACAAAATCTGGTATTTATTTATATGTGCACATGGAACATCTTCTACCTAATCCATTCCCTTTGAATATCAGAATGCGGAACTGCAGAGCTAGTGCATCTTTGGCATGCAGCATTACTGAATAAAGGCACTTATCAAGTAATTTACATGCCATTAGGGCCCTGCACCTAAACCTAGTTAAAAAACCAAAAAAACACCACCAAACCCTTCAGGTCCACTAGGCCTTCCTAAGAGGAGCTGAGTTCCTGCCATCTTTCCAATGGCCTCACCCAAATCTAGCCCACCCCAATAGTAAATGTCAGCACAGATGGGAAACCACAGGACAAATGTAACCCATCATAGGTGCTGGGCTGGAAACATTTACTAGGCACCTGAGAACTAAACCTTCTAGCCTGAGGCAGATCTGAAAGAAGGGGTTGTTGAGGAAGGCCCAGAGATATCGCCCTGGTGAGAAACACTGCCATCTTGCTACCAGCTATGGGAAAGGATGAGGGTGACAGGATTTCTATCGGGGTGATATCCCTGAATCCTGTTTGGGATTCCCTCTTTCATAATAGCCTCTGGCTAATGCTATAGATATTTTATAAACTGAAGCTCCACCCTTACTGCTCAGCTGGCTGCTGCAAGAGGGAAGGTCTCTACCATACTAGGCTACCCCAACTCCCTGGTTTGCAGCAAGTGGGGCAGGGGGAATAAGTCACTGATATTCTCCCTTTCCCTTCATCTCTGGTTTTTGGATCTTCTCCCTTGTGAATAATGCAAGTGCCTGCTCATGTAATCCACAGGTCACTGTGTCTCTGTCTGTGCTTTGCCTTGGTGAAGATATAGGAGTCTGTTAAAGGCCCATGCTGCAGAGACTAGCTCTTTATCTCAAGCAGAGGGACTTGTGGTTTCTGTTCTGGAGGATCCCAGAGTTGGCTTGAATGGCATCTGTCACATAAGTGCATCAACAAAACTTAGGAGAGTATCTAATTTCACTCTGTGCTGCTCTGCAGATGAGTGGCTGCTGAGGCACTGGTGCACTCTCTCTTCAGTCTGAGAAAGATGATGCTGCATTGGTTGACAGTCTGTTCACAGCTAGAAGGTGATCTTAGCAATCCTAAGAGCTAGAGACTTTTAATTTATTTTACAATGAGAGCTTAGATTCTGCAAAAGCAGCTGATGTGGTCCCCTCACTTACCCAGGCAAAAGCAGCAAAGAGTCTTGTGGCACCTTGTAAACTAAAAGACATTTTGGAGCATGAACACGAAAGTTCATGCTCCAAAACGTCTGTTAGTCTACAAGGTGCCATAGGACCCTTTGCTGCTTTTACAGATCCAGACTAACATGGCTACCCTTCTGATACTTACCCAGGCAAGCTACAACTCATGAGCAGTAAGTGGATGCATGGACTCTTCAAGCCCTGCATGTGTGCAAACAGTTATGTGGTCTCACAGGCCTGGTCTACACTACGTGTTTAAACCAATTTTAGCAGTGTTAAACCGATTTAACTGCGCACCCGTCCACACTACGAGGCCCTTTATATCGATATAAAGGGCTCTTTAAATTAGTTTCTGTACTCCTCCCCAACGAGAGGAGTAGCGCTGAAATCGGTATTACCATATCGGATTAGGGTTAGTGTGGCTGCAAATTGACGGTATTGGCCTCCGGGCGGTATCCCACAGTTCACCACTGTGACTGCTCTGGACAGCAATCTGAACTCGGATGCAGTGGCCGGGTAAACAGGAAAAGCCCCGCGAACTTCTGAATTATATTTCCTGTTTGCCAAGAGTGGAGCTCTGGTCAGCACGGGTGGCGATGCAGTCCCAAATCCAAAAAGAGCTCCAGCATGGACCGTACAGGAGATACTGGATCTGATCGCTGTATGGGGAGACAAATCTGTTCTATCAGAGCTCCGTTACAGGAGACGAAATGCCAAAGCATTTGAAAAAATCTC
>NC_133770.1:247146550-247177782 GCF_003597395.2 Chelonoidis abingdonii | reverse complement strand
AGTAGAGAGTACTTCATGCTCATCAATGGGGGGGGGGACACTGCCACGGTATCCCAGGAAGGTTGGGGAGGAGGGCAGCAACAGTTGGTTGTTTGGTCAGGGGCACCTCACCGTGGAATGGCATGTAGCTCATTCATTTCTTGGCGGGATCTGACACGGTCTGCAGTCTTGTGGCTCTCTGATTTACACTGGTTCTTACACACTTTGCTCCCAATATTCCAGAGGACTTGACTCTATTAGCAACCATAAAGGAGGGATTGACGCAGGGATCATTTTGCCTTACGCCCCCGGCCGATCTCCGCCAGGGCACCCATGATAGGCAGCAGACAAGTACAGAAGGAACGAATACCGTCAGTCTTATTGCCGATTTAGCACGCGGCAGCAGTACGGTAACAAATGACTGATAACACGTCTCTGATCATGGCAAAAGCCAATGAATTGCTGCTGTGTAAGCACTGGACTTATCGCCTGTCTTGGCATCCAGTACAACAAAACGGTGACTGTAAAAAAAAAAAAGCTGAACCGGGCTCCTTGGTTGCCCGCCCGTTTTGGGCCCTTTTTTTATGGGGGGGGCCCCCCCGGGGGGTTTTGGCCCCCCCGCGGGGGGGCCCCCCAATCCCCCACAGGGGGGGAAAAAAAAGGGCACAAACATGATTGTCTGCCGTTGCTATTCCCGGAGGAAGAATGACGACTGACGACATTTACCCAGAACCACCAGTGACAATGATTTTTGCCCCATCAGCCACTGGGCTCTCAACCCAGAATTCTAAGGGACGGGGAAGACTGCGGGAACTATGGAATAGCTACGGAATAGCTACCCACAGTGCAACACTCCAGAAATCGACGCTAGCCTTGGACCACGGACGCACACCGCCGAATTAATGTGCTTAGTGTGGCCATGTGCACTCGACTTTATACAATCTGTTTTATAAAACCGGTTTATGTAAAATCAGAATAATCTCGTAGTGTAGACGTACCCACAGATGCTTTCTTGATGTGTTTGCACAGCCACTCAGAGTCCCCAGAATAATGGAACAAGGGTGACCTCAGTAAGCAGCAGAGCCAGATCTATTTATTACTGGTGGAGGGTACAAAGGCAGTGTCCAGCCTGCTGCTGGTGTTGCTGTAAAAAATGGTTTTCCTTCCCTCCACCTCTGAAGCACATCCCACCCTGAACTTGCTTAGGGAGTTACTTCCTGAAATAGGGGTCCTTCCCTCATTCTGTGAGAAACCACACTCATTAAGGTTGGCTGTGGGAGTGCCAAGAAAGACTCCTTCACCCAGCCATCAGAGTACCTCAGATAGAATATATACCATATCTTTATTAGCAGAACCTTGCCAGACAGATGTTTTCTCATCTCCCATTTATAGAGCAAATGCCCTCAGACCCTGCAAAATAATTACTAAATCTATAAATTATCACCCCATTCCTAAATTAGGAAGATTCTACAGTACAGTGCCCACAACTAATATCTGAACATGTTTCATATTCCTGGACAATTATGACACAAGGGTAGTTGGACTGATAATGGGAGGTTTTGGTGTTGTGAGCCAGGCTGTGGGGAAGAAAGGAGTTAGTGCAAACAGTAGAAGACCCATGAAAGAGTGGGTTTAAGATTAATAGAAAACTTGATGCAGAGTATTATTTTCACTTCACGGTAGTGACGGACATATCTTTTTTATTAATAGTTACATGTGAGTTAACAGCGTCCCCCTTGCAGATGCCCCTTATTCCAACATTCTCTACCAATGAATATAAATGACTAATCTAATCAGTTTTCCTTAACCACCTCAACATCTCTTCTCCTGAAATTGAAATGCCTCCAGCCAAATTTATTTCAGTGCTTGCACTTACCCCCTCTGACAAACCTTATTTTGAATCCTAATACTCCTGCTTTCCTGGCTCTTATTTATTGGCTTTATTTTCTATCGTGTTCATCCCCATAATATCTGAGCATCTCGTTTAAGTTAATAAATTTCCTTTTACAGCCACACCTGTAAGGTAGGCCATGTCATTTTATGGATAGGGATTTGAGACACAGAGGGAGGACATGGCATGACCAAAGTCACACAGGGAGTCTAGATCTCCACCCAAGTCTAAGAAGTGCCAGTCCAGTGCCTTAAGCACAGTTCATAGACTCATAGATTCTAGGACTGGAAGGGACCTCGAGAGGTCATTGAGTCCAGTCCCCTGCCTTCATGGCATGACCAAATACTGTCTAGACCATCCCTGATAGACATTTAGTCAACCCTACTTTTAAATATCTCCAGAGATGGAGATTCATAACCTCCTAGGCAATTTATTCGCAGTGTTTAATCTACCTGACAGTTAGGAACTTTTCCTAAGTCCAACCTAAATCTCCCTGCGCCAAGTTTAAGCCCATTGCTTCTTGTTCTATCCCTAGAGGCTAAGGTGAACAGTTTTCTCCCCCCTAATACACCCTTTTAGATACCTGAAAACTGCTTATCATGTCCTATCTCAGTCTTCTCTTTCAAACTAAATAAACCCACTTCTTTCAGCCTTCCTTCATAGGTCATAGTTCCTCAAGACTTTTATCATGTCTTGTTTGGCTCTTTCTCTGGACCCTCTCCAATTTCCTCCACATCTTTCTTGAAATCGGTGCCAGAACTTGGAACCATACCTCCCACGTTTGAGGCCTAAACGCAGCGCAGAGTAGAGCGGAAGAATGATTCTTGTTGTCTGTTTACAACACACCTGTTACTAGCACCCAGAATCACATGCCTTTTTTGCAAACAATAATCACACTGTTGACTCATATTTAAAGCTTGTGGTCCACTATAACCCCTAGATCTCTTTCTGCCATACCCCTCCAGACAGTCTCTCCCATTCCTGTGTTTGTGAACTGATTGTTCCTCCGTAAGTGGAGCACTTGCCATTTGTCTTTATTGGAACTTCAATCCGTTACCTCAGACATTGTCCAATTTGTCCAGATCAATTTTGAATTTGACCCTGTCCTCCAAAGCAGTTGCAATCCCTCCCAGTTTGGTATCGTCTGCAAACTTAATACGCTTACATTTATTCCCAACAGAAGTCATCGAGAGGGGGGGGGCTAGAACTCCTAAGTCTTTGTGAACCTCACCATTGCCAGCATGGTCAACCACACCTGCGAACCCCCCACTTGTTATAACTTCCAGCCAGATTGGGAGCCATAATAACTACACTCTGAGTACGGTTCACCCAGGCCATTATGCACCCCTCCTTGATAGGTAGCCCCATCAAATTGCATTTGCCTAGTTTTTTCGATAAGGATATCATGCGAGACCATATCAAATGCCTTACTAAAGTCTAGGTATACCACATCCACCTCTTCTCCCTTATCCACAAGGCTCGTTATCCTATCAAAGAAAGCTATCAGATTGGTTTGACACTATTTGTTCTTTACAAATCCATGTTGGCTATTCCCTATCACCTTACCACCTTCCAAGTGCTGTCTTTGCTTTCAGGTATTTCTCTAATTGGCAAGTAGGCATGTAATAGCACTGAATATACAAACTTATGAGGAAGGTCAAGACGTGAAAGACATCCTGAATCCTAAGAGCATTTATAAAAAGAAAGAATACAGCTAGGGAAAATAGCAAGATGAAGTGATCCATATTGGCGCACCTCCATCTCATAGAAAAAGCGTTGAAGGGGTAAGGCACACCTGGAAAGGACATCAGACAAGGGGAAATTGTACCAAAATGAAGTCTGTCTCCGATAGTAGCATGTCCGGCTCAAACCTTGTCAAAATAACCTTGTCAAACGTGCAGTGATAAATGGGAACATTGTGATTAAAAAGGTGCTGGGTAGTGAGGATAAATGAAAGGTGTTCATTTTTTTCTATAAACCATACATTGTAGAATTATGTGTATTATTCATATACTATAAATTATATTATACTAACACAGTTACCTTTATCAACCAAATTTGTAATCTCATAAAAAAAATGCCTCTGAGGTCTAAAACATATTTTTAAGAAAAATGCTTTCAGAAGCTTCAGAATTTTTTTTTCTAGGCTTAGATTGTGGCTTCAAGTTTGTGGGGCCTACAAGACTATACCAAATCCAGCACTTGGTAATGACAGTCTGCCAGCCTTTGATTTCACATTGTATGCTCAATCCCTGTGGTTGTAGGTGTCTATAGGATAAAAAGCATGTCTGAGAACTGGAGCGAGAGCTTGGAGAAAAACAGAATTTTGATTTTCTGACCATTTCAAAAAGTTGGAAAAAAATTATCTTGGGTCAGACCAAAAATGAAATTTTTTGAAATATGGTGAATTAAAACGTTGTGAAACAATTCACTTTGGATCAAATGAAACACTTCATTTCAACAAAATTGAACTGATGTGAAGCAATTTTAACCAATTTTGGGTATTTTAACAATGAAATTAAAAGGAAGTTTGAAATGAAAAGCCATTTCAAATAGAAGCATTGAAACATTTCATTTTTAAAATCTCAAAACTCGCCATTTTGATTTTTTTTTCAGATTTTCTTTCTCCTAAACAAAATATTTCTTTCTCCTAAACATCAACACGTGAGAAACATTTCAGTGTCACTGAATCTGCATGTTTCATCAAAAAAAGATTCATGTGAAAAATTTCTCCCAGCTCTAACCACAGTCTTTAACAAATGTTCTCTCAGGTGAAGTTTTTTTGTTTCTCCAATTCATATGCCGCTAATTCAAGCATTAGAAGTTTCTAAGTGAAAATCCGTAGCTATACCTAAGAGGTTTAGATGTTTTATCTTGTTTTATTTTTCTAAGTGAAACCCTGCAAGAATCTGGCTCTGAGAACAGACAAATATGAATTTTACTGTACTGTTTGATACTGCAGACCCTCTTCCAGAACCTAAACCTTTCCTGGCTTTGTCCAGTGTGGTGTGGATCAGTAATCAGACACTGAATTATAGTTATCACTGTTCACTGGGTTTCTTTATCTTCATTCACTCCAAACACTTTCAGTGCATTACTAAATAAGTCCCTTCATATGCCTGAAAGCAATTTGGAAAAGCTCATACATCATTCATCTGAACAGGAGAAATAAAATAAGAAAGGGGAAGTGTGGCTTAATTTCTTCACAAGGACTGAGAACATGATGCTAAGAGACTGATAATAAGGTTAACATTTAGAAAAAGCCATTATTACAAATGCAAATTCACAACAGCAAATGCAGAGTATCTCTCAGTTTGGAAAGTCACTCATGCTAGATTTACTTACATGTATATTATAAATGTAATCCCATTAATGAAGATACTGCTTCTAATGAATTGGAGGAGCACAAAATATAAAAGAGCTGCAGTCCTTTTTCAATGCACAGCCATCTTTTCATCCACGTATTCAGAACTCTCATTCAGAAAAGATGCATTTATAACATCATGTGGCAGAGCCTTGGCAATAATATCATCTCAATCGCCAGAATACACTTACAGTGGGTGGGTGGATGGGTGGCTCTGGCTCTAAACACTCAATTAAGTGCATTTTTTTTCACACAGTCCCTGTGGTACATTAAGTTTTACTGATATATAATAGCTTCAGCATCTCTAAGGGAACTGGCCTTGATTTTATTAACCTAAGAGATTGAAGAACAAAAGGCATATATTGCTGACAGGTTAAAAATTCCTTAACAAAGGTATCTTTAATGGCTTTCTTTCTTTTTTTCTCCTCAGTACATGCTGTGGTAACCTACAATGCTCATTCAGAGAAAGATTATTTTTGGACTCGGTAATTTTCCATGAAGGATGATTTTTAGTTTTTATGGTTTTTATGTCATGAAAGACTTGAACAAAAAGTTGTTGACTGTGTTAAAGGTTAGAACCTTTCTCTCCCCTTTCAAAAATCGTTTATCTATCTGCCTTGTTCCTTCTCTGTCTCAGAGTGACTATTATAGCTAAAGTAGTGTAAAGTGATACATACGTGATAACCAACAACTTTGGCCTGAGAGCTTATCTGTTAACAGTGTCAAATGCTATCTGATAATCAATATCACTGCTCTTGTGTTATGTGCACATGTTTCTGGAGGCGTGACTGTTTGTTTGCAAAAGCATGTTGTGCTTTCTGTCCTTTTGCCTCTTGGTGGTTGTCAGCCTCAGACTCTGTGTCTGTCAGTAAGTTGTTTTTTTATTTTTATTTTTATTTTTTTTAAACCTGTCCGCAATCACTGGAAGTAACCCACAGCTTTTGGGGCTGTAGATGCTCACACAGATGTTGTAAATCTATGGAGGAACAAGGTCATGAAAGGTCCATGTAAAATCCCAGTCCTGTGGGCTAGGGAGTTGTAGAACAGAGAGCTTGTGAGATCCCTAGTTTAAAACCACCTCTCTGTTCAACCCTCACCTACCCCTGGCCACACACCTGTTGTTTGAAATTCCCTAGAATTGGAAGTAACGTTCAGACAATGCCCCAAGAAAAGGGGCAGGTCGCAGCTAGTCAATGGGTCATTTTTAAAGATCAGACTGATCTAGTGCATGTTTGGAGGGAGAGAGACATTTCTCTTTCCCTCAGTGCAGTTTCAGGGTTGGGAGAGAGCATCCAATGGGCTCAGTATGCTTATGTATATTTATGGAAGGGAAGGTGTAGGAAGCTTGTTATGTATTGGTGTTCAATAGCTTTTCATAGAACAAATATCTCCACCTTAAAGAGTTAACACTTTCAGCTACTGCATCTGCCTGTGAGTCTCCCTGCCAATTTTAAAGTTAGGTTGTTTAAAGTTACATTTTTCTTGTTTGGTATTTAATGTTTCATCTCCTTTCTTCCTGTGGGAAAGACCCACACATACAACAGGGATGAATGACTGACTCCCTATGAAGGGGAAACAGTAAAACCTGAAGTGCTGTCAGATTCACAAAATAACTTGAAAACATACAGAAATAATTTCCCCTTGTCTAAGTTGTAGTGAATCTAGGCTCTGATTCTGTGTTGTGTAGTGTGTGAGCAGATTGCAGCACCTGGAAGAATGCTGAATGCACAAAGCAGTTTGCCTGTATGCTACACAGTGCAGGATCATGGCCAAAGAACAATAGGTTAAAAATGTTAGATGTGGGAGTGAATTTTAAGTTGACAGTGTCCCTTAACAATGCATCTTAAAGGTTATGGAATGACACTGACCATTTTAAGCAGGAATGTGAGTGTTTTGTTACTGACCTGTAGCTAATCTGCATATACTTCACTGTAGTGTGACCATTTATTTGATATTTTAAGGGACATCCCTTGTTTGGTTCTTACTGTCCCATATCCTGCATCCCAGAGGATGCTACTAAGAAACACTTCATTAGAAACAAGTTTTAAAACAGTCATGCAAAGGACATAAACTGATAAAAATGTATGATTTGCCCCGTGAACAAAACGTGGGCTAGTGTCTCATAAAATTAACTTTATCCATTATTTTTCATACAGTTTTCCTTTGTTTTCTTGAATTCTGCAGGAGTTTGATATCTACAACTGAGAGTTAATTTCCAAACTTAACTCAACTCCCACACCACCAGCCATCATTTGGTTTGAGGGAGAGATGCCAGCATTAGTAGGCATAAATTTAATGAACCCTATTCTTTTCCCTGGCTGAGCGCTTCTAAATTCCTTCCATAACTGAGAGTAAGAACCTGCTCCCCAAACTGGGATGTTAATACAGTGCTCATGTTGGATATAATCCATAACTTTTTCTTTGGGTAGCAGGCATTCTTGGGCACCAGCATGATGCCCATGTGATTGTTACTGAAATAAAAGTGCCCCAGTAGAATAAATGTCAGGTGCTGCTGCTGCAGCATAACCGAGGAGACTTCCAGTGCTTCTACTGGCCAACAGCTGCAGAGAAGTTGCTCTTTGCTTTCTTCCAGACACATTCACTGTAACACATCAGTTTCTACACACACACACACACACACACACACACACACACACACCCCCTATGATTAGTATGGTAGTCTTTTAACATTGACCTCTATTTAATTCTTAGTGTAACATGTTTGTCTTTGGTGAGACAGAAGTTAATTATAGAATAAACTCATTAACCTGTTAATTTTAATTCACTCCCGCTGCTGTACTTATTCTGGGCCTGATCCTCCTCTCTACGAAGTCAATATGAGTGTTGTCATTGACTTGAATGGGAACAAAACTGGGCCCACTCTGTATCATGTTCTGTTTCCCGGGTGTAATCTCTGGGAAGGATATTTCAGCAGTGCTAATTAAAACGCCCACTTCATGTATAGAAAAATGGAATAAGGAAGTGTGAGTTATTTTCAGCTACGCAACAATTGGCCCAAACCTTACTCTTTCCGTAAACTGAACCCAATCATTCTCACTGATCACTTAAGGAACAATCCAATAGAACTTAATAGAAAATAGTAATTTTTCAATAAATTCTTGACGTAATCTATAGAATTTAATAGAGATTATCTATCCAGATGCTATAGAATTCAATGGAATTGATTACAAATGTATGGAAAATATATAACTCTCTCTTAAAATCTGTCCTATAGAGTTTTTAGAGTAATTTCTATAGAATAGAAAATAAGGGGTTTAAAAAAGATTTGTTTGGAAGACCTTGCCAGTCATCAGCCCTCCAGCAAAAACGTGCTGTCTGTGCAGCTCCCTGCCCTTTTCTTTTGGTGAGGGTCCACTTCCTGCAGGGCTGGTAACCTCCCTGCTGGGTTCTATGCCACTCCTCTCTGCACTTTTTTCTCTCCTTGGTCACATTGTCTGGAGCATCTAAATTAGGCTCATGATGCTATATGACACCAGTGAAAGATGCGCACTTCTGCATCGGTGTGTGCAGATTGAACCCCCAAAGTGCGTGCAAAGATTTAAAAAATCTCTTTGCCTTTTTCTGGCCCAGCTGAAAGTAGGAAGCAGTGGAAATCAATTTGCTAGCCTCAGAATTGTTTATCTAAACTAAACCATGCAAACCTTTGGAAGTAGTCACATCACTATTTGGGATCAAGGATACATTAAAACAAAACCTCATCCATTTCACCTCATTTTCTTGAAATTAACCATTTCAGTGTCTGAAAATGTTTGGATAAAGGAGCTCTTTCTCTCTCCGATACCCTGCCAAACCATAAACAAATTACCTTACACTTTGCAACCTCCAACAGACATTCTATTCTTTTTCATGTGCCCCACTCTGAAAACCCCAGCCATTGTAAAGCATTACAGTTCCCGGCAGCCACACAGGATGGAGGAAATTGTGAGCATAAAAAGATTTCACTGCAAAATGGGTGGGCAAAATGTAATAAATTTGACAGAGTGATGCAAAATTTTCATTATGGAGCCCCAAAGGAATATTTGGTTTGTTTTAGGTTTAAGTTTAGAATTAAAATCTTAAACCTAGGTTCATCAAAAAACTTTTTCAGGCTTGCTTTTGAACAGAACTTAGGCCCATTTTGAGCAATGGGCTAATTTTAACATAAATCAGATAATACTTAGTTGATTGAGCTGAATATCACTTTGAAGTTGTAAGTCAGTTTGAAACTGAATAAAAGGTTTTCAAGCTGTTGCCAACTAAAACTGCAGAATTTCAAACATCTGCATTTGGCATTCAAAGCAGAACTAGAGCATTATTTTGACTTTTTAAATGATTTAGTGTCATATAAAAAGAACGACCACTACAAACAACAAGCAAATTGTGAAATTCAACATCCGATTATTTGTTGTAATATCTGGTATAATTGAAAGGGGAAGGAGAATAGCATGTAAAACCTTTAGGTTTGGATTTTCAAAAGCTCTCAGCATTGGTTAACTTAGCTGCCTTTGAAGTCAATGGAAGTTTCTTCCTCTGACATCACTGGAAACAGTGCTGGGCATTTTTGAAAATCTCTCATAATTAAGGCTAAGATTTTGTCAGGGTTATTTTTAGTAAAAGTCACGGACATGTCACGGGCAATGAACGAAAATTCATGGAAGCCATGATCTGTCTGTGACTTTTGCTGCTGTAGCTCCATGGTTTCCCCCGCCACCATCGTGGCTGACAGCTGTGAGGTTCCCCTCTGCCCATGGCAGCTGGAAACTGCAGGTTGACCATATTTCCCAAAGAGAAAATGGGATACCCCCAGTTGCTCGCGTGAGGCATCTCCTTCCCCCTACCTCCTGCATAAGGCTGTCGCCCGTCACTGGAACCCTGAGGAGGACCCCCTCAGGAGTCTGTCACCTGTCGCCTTTCACTGGAACTCTGCCAGGGCCCCTGTCGGGGTCTCTTTCCCACTTTGAACTTTAACGTCCAGAAAGTGGGGACCTGCCTGTTCCCTTCTAAGCTTAATTCCTAGCTTAGATCTTATCACGCTGCCACAAACCAAAATATAGTGTTTGGGTACACTCCCTGTCCCCCAAAACCTTCCCTGGGGGACCCAAGACCCAAACTCCTTGGGTCTTAAAACAAAGGGAAATAAACCATTCCCCTCTCTTTTCTTCATCCCAGATTTTCCCCTCCCTGGGTTACACTGGGAGATCACTGTGATTCAAACTCCTTGAATCTTAAAACAAAAAGTCTCTCCCCCTCCCAGACTCTCCCTGAGAGAGACACACTGATCCCAACTCCTTGGATCCTAACACAGAGAGAAATTAACCTTTCCCTCCCCCTTCTCTCCTTTCCCCCCAACAATCCCTGGTGAGTTCAGACCCACTCCCCTTGGGCCTTACACAAGAATAAAAAAAATCATTCAGGTTCTTAAAAGAAAAGCTTTTAATTAAAGAAAGAAAAAATAAAAATTATCTCTGTAAAATCAAGATGGAAAAATGTTTATAGGGTCTCAGCTTCACCTAGACCACAGGGACTCCCCCTCCCAGCCTAAGTATAAGTTACAGCAAACAGAAGTGAAATATCCTTCCAGCAAAATATACATTTGCAAATAAAGAAAACAGACATAAATCTAATCCATTTTCTATCTATTACTTACTATCTGGAACCTGAGAGACTGTTCAGTAAGATTGGAGAAATCTGGTTACATGTCTGGCTTCTCTTAATCCCACAAGAGAACAAAGAACAGGACAAAAAGCACAAAACAAAGACTTTCCTCCACCAAGATTTGAAAGTATGTTGTCTCCCGATTAGTCCTTTGGTCAGGTGTCAGCCAGGTTCACTGAGCTTGTTAACCCTTTACAGGTAAAAGAGACATTAACCCTTAACTATCTGTTTATGACAGCCCCGCTGGCTGCCAAGTCCAGAGTCCTGCAGCCTTTGGAGCTGAAGTGGAGAATGTCAGGGAGGTCTCTGGAAGTCACGGATTCCATGACTTCCATGATCTCCATGACATAAATGTAGCCTTACTCATGTTACATGAAGATATTTGTGTTCCAGTTATCATTGGGTAGCTTTCTTCAAGAATCATATGGGGCAATGGTAAGTGCTCCATAGTTAAGTCTTAAGCAGCTAGTTTTCCATTCTAATGTTAATTTGTGATCCTATCCCCCACTCCAGTTTTCTCCAAAATATACTGTTCCCTATGAAATTTTGCATGCTGCATTCTATCACAGGGAAGTTTTCCTGCAAAGTTTGGTAAAAATCTGAGCAGGACATTTAAAATGAGAAGAACTGATCCTCAAGTTCCGCCAAGCTGTGCTCATTTTCTGCATCATTAGCCAGCCCACCAATATTAAATGGTCCAAAAGGTGAATGTCCTATTATCATTAACATCGAGAGGAAGAATTCTCAGACTATGCATTCTCTTTTGAGTTTTAAAAAGTGGGATTTTCTGTTTTATTTGTTTGATAAAGCTCTGCAATGAGAGGTGAATGTGTTCTGAGTTTCTTCTTCATTCCTCTGGAGGGGATTTTGTCAGCCCAACTTGGCACTAACATTTTTTTTTTCAGGACACCAAATTGTTTCTAATTGTTTTCCTTTCCTGCCACATTATTTTCCTGCTTTTGCTCATTTCTGATATTAATACCTTACTTCCCCTCTTCTGTCTAATGATGTATATGTCAAAGCAGACCACCTTTCAAAGCTACCCATGAATGAACTGGGGGAGGGTGCAAGTCAGTGACGGTCATTCTTTGAAACACTGAAATAGAGAATTTCTAAGTATAATGGCAATTGTCCAATTAAGAATGAAGCCAGCAGCAATTGGTGTAAAGTAGGTTCTATGCTGTGTGACAAAGAGAGTGGAGGCTTCACAGTTTACCAGCTTAATCACATCATTTTTACTACTGCTTTTCAGCCGCTGCTTCTAACCTTATTTCTAGTTTAAAGAATAAGGTTGACTTTGTTTCCCCCAAAACATTCTTTAATAGAGTATTCGTGTTTGTAAGTATGGCCTTTTGGTTTAGGAACATCCTATGCTGGAATTATCACAGGACCATGTTCTTTACTTCCTATGTTTAAATTAAACGTAAGAAGGATAACATGTTAAAATTCAATTTCTGCACTGCAGACAAAGGGACCCCAGTTCCTCTAAAATCTATGTGCTGTTACCTTACATGCTGTCCTCAAAACTAGTGGTAATTTTGTAGTTTCATGCTTTTTGAACAATATAAAATGTGACTGTAATATTACTCTTTATTTGTATTACAGTAATTGGGACTGGGGACCCTCTAGGTACTGTAAAAACCCAGTCTTTGCCACAGGAAAAAGTTGCAATTTTAGGCACTAGTCTTACAGTCTGATTCATCTGGGCAAAACCATTCCATCCCGAGCCCCACTGAAGTCAATAGCATGCTGCACAGGCACAGCGGTTCACTATAGGGTTACTGAAACTAAAGCAAGGCATCAAAAGGAAGTGTTCCAAATAACAGGTGGGAAATGAGATAGGAAGGCAAGTATAAAAGTAATAGCAGAATTCTGAAAGAGGGAGCCGAGGCCTTACAGCTCAGTTCCAGCGTTACGGCTATAGGAGACAGTATGGAAGAAAGCATGGAGAAATCATTTGTGACAAGGGTACTTCCAAGCGCATTATTGGCAGAGTGGAGGGGGCTAGGGATGATGCAATAAGAAACTGGTAGGTAAGTACACCGGGTTTAAAGTAAGGAGGAGAAGGAGCACCACAGCTCTCCCTTCTCCTCTGATAACAACAGAAATTAAGTTGCCTTTCTTCCCCCTAGCTTGGGGGAGCAGTGCCCCTCTGTAGCACCATTGTCTCTCTGGCTTGCGTCACGAGAGAGGGCTTCTCTCCTTTTTTTTCCAATCTACTTTAACCTTTGAGTATTTTTATTATATGTAGCTCGGTAAATAGATAAAGTAAAAAAATCTGCTGGCCCATCCTTCTGTGATTCTGCTACACTAGCAGACAGGAAGTGAGTGCAAACGTGGAAGGTTAGGACCTTTCCAAACTTAACCAGTGTTTCAGAGAAACCTGAACGGTTGCCAATGTAACATGAAAAAATATTAAATTGTATAATTGAAATATTGCTTATCTCTGTCCTGTTAACAGCAGAAATGTGAGAATTGCCTGACTGGATTAAACTAATGGTCCATCAAGTCCAGTATTCCCTCTCCTATCGTGATCGGTACCAGTTGCTTCAGAGGAAAGTTTAAAACACCCATAATAGACAATTTTGTAACAACATGTCCCTGGTGCAATTTAAAGGTTAGAAAAATATTGTTTATTAGCATTATGGTTGTGGCTCTCTTAATTTTTTTTTTGTCCCCACTATCCTTTATCTCTTTCTCACTGTTTTCTTTTCCTCATCTAGTTTCTTGTGTCTTTCTTTCACCAGGCACCCCCCTGGCCTTTGCCTCTCTGGATTTTTTTCTTTCTTTCCTCCATGCACTTTTCTTCATTCCTATCTTTTTTTTTTCCTTTTCTGTTTTCAATTTTATTTACTTCACTTTTCCAGTCTAATCGTCTTCTAAATTGTCACCTGTAGTTTTCTATTTTTCTTTCCTAGTCTTTTTGCCCCTTTCCTGACAAAGTGATGAGTGCCCCTGGCTCCCATTGAAGGTCACTGAGGATTGAGAAAGCTCATCACTTTCTGGGGTTGTTCAGCTGCTTGAAGACTCAGTCTCTTTGTTTCTGTTTCTCTTTGCTTCTATATTTGTTATTTTACAGTCTGCCTGAGCTGCTCTTCCTTTTCCTGTCTCTATAGCTCTTTTCCTACATTTACGTTTCTTCTCATTTCCCTCTGCAGTTCTCGTTTCACTTTTCTCCAATTCTCAGTCTCTCTCTCTCTATACATATATGTTTCTTGCACATCTCTAACTTCCACTATGGGCATGGTGTTATAAAATTGTTTCCTACGGGAGTTTTATCTATTCCTCTCTAAGAGCTAGTCTACACTAGAAGTGCTACATCAGAGCAGCTGCATCAGCTGTAGCGCATCTGGTGAGCCGTTATATGCTGATGGGAGAGAGCTCTCCCGTCAACATAATAAATCCACTTTAGTGAGAGGTAGTGGCTATGTCCGCAGGAGAAACTCTCCCGCCAACATAGCACTGTCCACACCAGTGCTTAGGTCAGTGTAACTTACATTCATACCCCTGAGAAACATAAGATACACTGAAGTAGGTGGTAGTGTAGTCCTGGCCTCAATTATCTGATACTGACCACTGTAAGAGACAAGATCCTGAAGGAGATATACCATTGGTCTCAAATACATGACAGTATCTTTGTAATTTTATTTAATTGAAAGGACTGTAAAGACAACCCATTCTCACAGCACTTTCTTATATATATATAAATACAACTTTTATTGTGCCTTTTATCCTGAAATTTCACTGTTTTCAAAAACATGAATTAATTTAGCCTTACTATTGTATTGGTAAATATTATTACTCCTATTTTACAGATGTGTGCATAGCTGTGAGCCTGTGTTCTATACATTTAAATCAAAGAATTCTCCCTTCCTATATGTCTTCTGGGGTTGTCATAGTGCTGGGAGTCACCAAATAGAGGTATTACAGTTCATCTTACAACTTCCATTTAAGTGAACATATAAGCAATTAGATCTTGGAGAAATGGTTGTTAATTCTGATGCAGTTCTTTTTAGAGGATGGGCATAAAACTTGGTAATCTCCTCCTGAGTCTTCAGTGTTGCCGCCTCCTGTGATTTTATCACAGGTCTCACCATATTGGATTTTTTTTGTAAAGTCCTACCTCTGGGGGTTACGGATAGTGTGAGAAATTAAGCTTTCATTTTAAAATAATGTAAGTTTCTAGCTCTCATGGTTATGGGGAAAATCTTGAAAACGTGATCTGAGTGTACCATCAAGGCTGAAAACACAGAAGGTAAATAAAAAGAACCAAACTTTATTATTTTTTAAATCTTTATTTTTAATCCAGCAACATGATTTTGGGGAACCTAACCCATGACTGTAAACACTTTGGGTTCACTCTACTGAATCACTTTTGAGTTTAGGGCTGTTACAAACCCACCCAAATGAAACAATATATGATGAGAAAACTAGAGATGTGCTAATAACAGACTTTTCAATTTGCTGGAAATTCCAAGAAATTAAAAAAATCATTTTGAGTTGAACCAAAAATGAAAAATTTGAATTTTTTTGGCAAATTGAAAATCAGAAAATTGGTTTGAATTTGACCATTTTGAAACACGTTGGTTGTTTTAAAATACAGGAAATTTTGAAGCAGTCATTTTGGACCAAAAAATTAAAATGTTTTGTTTCAAAAATATCAAAATGAAATGTTTTGATTTATTTCCTAGAATGTCTTAGTTTTTTTTTTAACCAAAACAATTTGGTGAAATAGACATGAAATTGTAAACAGGTTTGCTGTCACCAAATCAGGATTTTTCACCAAAAAAAGTTTCAGCTGAAAAATGTTGTCAAGCTCAAGTGAAAATGGTCCAAGAAACAGTTTCAACATATTGAAACCTGTGGGAATCACATGGCTTACTCTCCACACAATGCTTTGAAAGGTTAAGGTTGTTTTTGTGCCACGCTGTGATGGAAATATTGGACACTTTTTGTTGTTGTTTTGAGGCTTTCATTTCAGCACCTACCTACACTGGTGATATGCATGTTAGACAAAATATCCAAGGTACCCACCTCTCCTGAACACCACAGATTCAAAGGTAACAAATCCTGGGGTTGCTGCATAGTTATCATTAGTCTTTATTTTATTTTTCACTGTAAAGGAAAAATATCAAAAGGAAACTAAAGCCAAAGGAGACTGTATTAAAATAGGGAGCCCCTGTAAAATAAAACCCTATGAAATAGGTAGAAAAGTAAAACCTTGTACTTCTTAGGTGTGTTCCCTGTGGATTTCTTTTTTGAATTCTTTGTTGTTGCAAGTTAAAATCAACTACTTGAATGTTTTATCTAAGAATTTAAAATACATATCTAGATATCTTTAAGTAGGTTACCTGTGAACTAAAATTAAAAACATGTATGTTATCTATAGAACCATGACATTAAAAATATGGACCAGAGTTCAGATCTTGCAGGTCTGTGCTGCAGTCTTGTTATGAGTCCGGAACATGGAGAAAAGAAATTGAGCAATGATTAAGAGAATGCATGGGTCCAGAGAGTCTCATATTTTGAAAAGTAAAAAAGGTGCTCATTTGATCAAAGAGGTTAGGCTAGGCAAATGAAACTATCTCAAAGATTACATTTTGACATTAAAACTCTGTAACCTCTGGAAATAAGAAATAATGAGGCCTTTTAGTTCAGGTATCAAAAGTGGAAACTGAAAACATTTATTTAAAAAGAGAGAGAGAGAGAGAGAGGCAATGATATGTCATTCACACAGATTAAAATATTGTACAATATTGAGGCTGTGAATTTTTTTAAAATTTCTTCTCTGAAAAATATATGTGTGGGCAGGGGAATACACTTTTTGACTTTCCAATCTGTTGTCAGAATGCAACTAACATCTTCTGTTGTGATTCTGTATTAGATCCTTGACAGTCAGCCATCCAAATAACATTATGATAGTTCAGACACCTTTTTTTTATGGTCAGGCTGTAGGAAAGATCATTGAAGAACAATTTTGTACCAGAGCCTGGAAAAATCATCAGAAATGACACACGTCAAATAGGAATATTTTGTTTGCACTGCCATAATAATGTATCCCTTGTTGTGCATACTGAGAAACCCCCACAAAATTGTCTGCTAAACGTTATATTTTCCAGGACCAGCAATTTCAGCTTACACAGCATTTGAGATGGAGAAATAAAATGTAACTGGATTGTCTAGACTGGTATGTTCACAGGCCACTATTAAGACATTTGGCATTACAAAATGGGCTGGAGATTTTGGAGTGAAGTCCTAATCCTTGCCGCATTAAAGTCAATGGAAATTTGCCATTGCTATTGATCTCAGCAAGAGCAGAGCTGGGCTCTAAATGTCATGAGGTTATCCATTTAGATTGATTTACGGTATACAATTCTGGTCTGATTATCTCTGGAAGGTATGTACTAATCATTTTAGCCTATTTTTGGGTACTTTGCTTCTGTCAATAGCTGAAAAATAATCTATGCGATATACTGGTGCAGCATATGCTCCCTTTCTGCTGCAGCCCATCACAATCGGAGCACATATACTATAGGTGGGAATTGGTACCAAGTACTTTCTGGCTTTCAATCTCTTAACTATCAGCAATTTACACTGACATGGTATCTAAAAGCAGAAAACATTAAAACATACCTAAGGTTTAGTTTCATCAGTTCATTCTTACTCTACATATAGACTTTTTAATATACTTATGAAGGAAACTGTACTACAGATCTGGGAAAGAAAAGACCATAAAATTAGAATTTTAAAATGATCAAGAGACCAGATTAAATTTCTTCCATTCCCTTTTCTTGCTTTAGTCTTTGTCACTGAAATACAAATGTCATGAACGTAAGAATAAAACATCTCAAGCATTAGGATTCTATGATAGCTCATTCACATGACAATGACTGCACTGAGAACAGAACATTTCACAGAATGTAACCATTCTTGTGGCAAAGATTATAATGACAGGGAGAAACGGTGCAAAATTAACCAGTTCTTGCATCTTCACATAGTCATCTCACAAGTCTCCTTGTGTGCTGTATAATGTGTTATATTAGATGCAGAAAAGAAACGTTATACACCTTGGGTCACAATTAAATTTAGCAGCTTAGCCCCAAAATGAGAAGACCACTCTTGACGCTGTAAGCCGTTGTCTGTAGATGCCACTGTAATCAGTAGAAAGTATGCAAGAGGGCTTGAAGTATAAGGATAATAGCCATAAAACAAAGTAAAGAACATGGTACAGCTCGTTATGCTCATCCCAGTTCTGACATTAAGCTGCTGTGTGACTTTGGGCAAGTCACTTCCCCTCTGCGTGCTGGTCTTTCCCCTCCAACTCTTTGCCAATTTTTCTCTATTTAGAATGTGAGCTCATCCGGGCCGGGACTGTCTCCTACTCTGTGTTTATACAGAGCCTCACACGACAGAGCCTGTAGCATGGTGAAGACCTGGCCCTATGAATAATAACAGTGGCTTTGGTAAGAACGTATGAGGTGCTGAGTGCCTCCTGGTATTGAGTGCCCTTGACTCTCACAGAAGTTACTGTGAATTGATCAGTGAGAGTTGATGGCACTCAGCACCATGCAAGATCAGGCCTAGGTTCAATATGTGACAAGATAAGCACGCCATGCTATCAGGTATCAATTTTTCTCTTAAAATAGGGTGAACTCTTGCCTTGGTCACCAGAGTATAAGACAGAGCTAGGTAATAGTGTCCCAATGATACAAGACAGCTAGTTCTCTTCCTCTAGGCTTGTGGCTTTCCTTGATGTGGATTGTTTTTTAACCCTTGCCTACATGTTAGCTCCACTCATGTTGACATTTTGGGGGTTGACAGAGTATGAGGAGGACTTACATATGTGCTTTTCTGCTTCCACTCTGGGCTCCTATATGGGGCAAGCGGGAATGCTGATTTTAGTGTGTGTACACATTAACTTTTAGTAGACTTACTGCTATTTGCCTGGGGATGAAGGAGCTATTCATGGCGCCTCACCCCACCTCCAATCCATTTTGGCCCCCTCTAGATGTGTGGCTATCTGGATTCAAGGAATGCCTCTTCCTGAGTCTGTTTTGATGAAGTAATGACTAAAATGAGTCAGACAAATTTCAATATTTTTTTCCACTCTCTCTTGATTTTTTTCATAAGTGTTCTAAGTGCTTCGCTCTATTAATATTGTCTAATTAAACTCCAGATTTATGGTATCCAAAGCTCTATTAATTAAGGATTTCTAACACAGCTGCATTGCAGCATCTCCATCCAAAACTTAAGGGGATGCTTGAGCATTGCTTGAGATGTCAGATAGGTGATATGTTTAGCTTAGCTGAAACTTGTCTTGTGAGCACAGAATTTTTTCATTACATAAGAACGGCCGTACTGGGTCAGACCAGAGGGAGTGAACCTAACAGGTAATGATCAAGTGATCTCTCTCCTGCCATTCATCTCCACCCTCTGACAAACAGAGGCAAGGGACACCATTCCTTCCCCATCCTGGCTAATAGCCATTAATGGATTTAACCAAAATGAATTTATCCAGTTCTCTTTTAAATGCTGTTATTGTCCTAGCCTCCACAACCTCCTCAGGCAAGGAGTTCCACAAGTTGACTGTGCACTGTGTGAAGAAGAACTTTCTTTTATTTGTTTTAAACCTGTTGCCTATTACATTTGGTGGCCCCTAGTTCTTGTATTATGGGAGTAAGTAAATAACTTTTCCTTATCTACTTTCTCCACATCATGATTTTATATACCTTTATCATAACCCCCTTAGTATCTTCTTTTCCAAGCAGAAAAGTCCTAGCTTCTTTAATCTCTCCTCACAAATGGTCCGTTCCAACCCCTAATCATTTTAATTGCCCTTCTTCTGAACATTTTCTAATGCCAGTATATCTTTTTTGAGATGAGGAGACCACATCTGTATGCAGTATTCAGATGTGGGCGAACTATCGATGTATATAAGGGCAATATAATATTCTCCGTCTTATTCTCTATCCCCTTTTTAATGATTCCTAACATCCTGTTTGCTTTTTGACTGCCTCTGCACACTGCGTGGATGTCTTCAGAGAACTATCCATGATGACTCCAAGATCTTTTTCCTGATTCGTTGTAGTTAAATTAGCCCCCATCCTATTGTATGTATAGTTGGGGTATTTTTTCAATATGCATTACTTTACATTTATCCACATTAATTTTTGTTGTTCTTATCACTTAATTTGTGAGTATCTTTTGAAGTTCTCACAGTCGCTTTGTCGAACTATCTTGAGCAGTTTAGTATCATCTGAAAACTTTGCCACCTCACTTTTTACCCCTTTCTCCAGATCATTTATTAATAAGTTGAATAGGATTGGTCACGTAAAAAAATAAGAACAACCCCCCCAACCTTCTAGTTTGAAGAGGGAATATCCATTGTATTGTTTAAAAAATAATCCACCAGCCATTACCTTATCTTCTTTTGAATTTCTCCTTTAAAGCCTGTGTCTGCAGCTATGCCTACATAGCATTACTCTCTGGCAATAGTTCGGCCAAGAAGAGAGTCTGCTTTTCTGTTCAGTTCTTCATTTTATTGTTACTTCTCCCTCCCAGCCAACACCAAACCATTTGTCTGTTTCATCCACCTATTATGCCCTATTTGACACCTAGGGTATGTCTACACTGCAGCTGGAGATGTAATTGCATCACATATAGACCTGAGCTAGCTTTAACTTAGCTAACACAAGTACCAATAGTAGCATGGGCTAGCCAGGCCAGTAAATTCCCAGAGTCCTGTGCTGAAGCCTGTTCTTTCACAGCTTCTCTGTTAAACTAAGCTAGCTTGGGTGTGTCCACACTGATTGCAGTTACTTTGTTACTTGTCTGTAGATCCTTGCTTGGGGTTCCTAGGTAGTACCATAATATAAGTAATAAATAACAATAACAACAATAGCCCTTTGCAGAGATTTTTCTTTAAAATTGGTATTTTGTAGACCCTACTTTTTTGTGCTCTACTCTTACAGAGCCTGTAGAGAGCGTATTTGTGTGGTATAGCAGTTGGAGACACAGGACCATTCACAGAAGGTACAGTGATTTCATACCAGCTCTGGGTGTCCTTACCCCTTTCTGGTTCTCTGATACGATACTACCAAAACTTTCCCTTCCCACAGCTGCTCCTGGAACCTCACTTTTAAAAGTGGTTCTGTAGTGCACTGGGTAGTGCATGAAACTGTTAAAGTCTCCTCAGACTGCATGAACTTTTTAAAGGATCAACTGCTGGATCCAGGGGGTATGATGTATTGATTCCCTCCCCACTTACAGATCGCTAGACCCACAGAAGGCCCACAGCAGAGTATAGAGAAATTGGAGAGAGCACCTTCAGATAGCTGACCCATTCCCCCTGTATACATACAGGAAGGGAGAGATCCATGTGCCATGGGGACAGGAAACAAAGCAGACTCTTACTGGCATGTCCTCCTTATTACACAGAGCAGGGGAAATCAATGGTTGCCAAATGGAAAAGGACAAGATTCCTAGGAAAATACATTTAATTTACCAGGCTATAAGAGTTTATTATAATCAGTGCAAAGGGCATGTATGTGTAATGGGTGGGGGGGACGGATAAAACTGTGAAAAAAGACATAGCTGTGTCCTTTTCAGCTTTAATTCTTTTGCAGTGTTAGTTTGCAAATCTTTATTTGGAAGTCTTTCCGTTAGTTTTGGCTCTGTCAGTATAAACTCAAATAAATTGCTTATTTTGAGATTTCATTATTCACTCTGACATTTCACATTCTGTTACACAGGAGTTTTTTGTGCTTTGAATTTCCTTGTGTAGCCTTTAGTCTGATATATATATATATAAAAAAAAAAAGGCAAGCAAGATTTTTCTCAGTTTACTTTGCTTTCTGTTGAGTATATAAATTATATTTATCTCAAAGCTTTACCCTTCCACTTCCAATGCTAATCTTTGGCCTTCATCACCTGAGAGAGGCTCTACTCCATTTCTTGATTCAGATTATCCCTTCATTGTTAAGTTCTTTGGCTTTTGGTAAATTACCAAAGTTTAATTCCTTCACTCACCAACAGATAATATTACTAATTTACACCACCCTGTTTTGAATTAAGGTCAGTGCAAAACCATTTGCCATTCAGCTTCAGAATTGTCTTAACTAACTATCAGATTGAGAATGAATCACAGTCGGTTTACTGGACTTTAAATTTATTAGGGCAGGGACTGTGGCTTCCTTTGTACAGTGCCTAGCATATTTTGGGTGCTTCAGGAGACAAACAATAAATAATAATAGCGCATAAATTGTTCTACACAAAGTTAGAAACTAAAATGTGTGTCTCACATGATACTCAAATGCTTTTTCGGCTGCTTGTGAACTGATCAGTTGCTGATACTTTCCTTCACCAAATTATTTTCACTAAAATATACGCCTGCAAAAGTTCTTTCTGTCATTGCTTTAGACTGGTTTCATTTCACGTTTAATTTCAGTATCCTCAAATTTAATTATGTCTTGCTGTGTAATCAGGTACTTCAGGGACTAGAGCTACTGTATGCTTAGATATAAGCGATCACATGTAGACTAAGGGCTCGGTTCTGCTCTCTGGCACACGCAGATATGTGAAGTAACTACACAGAAACAATGGAATTGCACCAGCGTAAGTGAGAGAGAATCAAGCCTGTGATCTGTCCAGCCTTATATATGTAGATGTCATGTAGACTGTTTTCTGCACTTCAAGAAAAAAATGATGGTCTCTCTCCAATGTACCTGTTTCCCTGATTTATTTATTGGAAGGCCAGAAAATTTCTCAAATTTGAATCCAGATAAGAAAAAAATATTCCTTTTGATTGGACCTTAACCCTGTTCCTTCAACTATCTTCCATCACTTTAAAAGTTGGCAGTTCTCAGATAGCATCAGTTCCAGTGGTGTTATGTTTGACTCTACACTGTCTCTTCTGACCCATGTAAATATTAAACTGTCTTGTTCTCCCTGAGAGAGATATTACAGCTTAAATCAGTAATATCTGTTGAAGACACTCAGGTGTTAGTTAGGGCTCTTAATGGGATGTGTGCATGTGTGTGTATGTGTGTGTGTGTGTGTAATTCTCTAATTGTGAAATTATGTCAACCATCTTCTCCGCATAGCTGAACTTGATCTGTATGTTTCCCTGAACTCATATTAGCTATCCATAAAATGTCATATTGATTTTTAAATGCCATTTGTACCCGTCATATTGTCCATAACCTGGATGCTAGAGACTTTAGGGTCAACTGTTATCTTCTATTCCACTCACTTATTTTTTTATGTACTAACAATAACCCCTTGCTCAGTTGCATGAGACCCCAGTAGATCTGGGATTCAATGAATGTGCTTCAACTATGTTCAAGCTTCTCTTTGTGAAATTTCAAGCAATCATATTTCACAGTAAATATGTTAGCGGAAAATGAATTTCATGGTCATGTGTGAGTTTTCTTGGAAATTAATTTTTAATTAACATGCAAACTTTTGTGTCAGCAGTGTTTTGTGCACACTCATCCAGTCAAGGTGCATATACAGCTTAAATTCATAGATCGCAAGGCCAGAAGGGACCAGTGTGATCATATAGACCTCCTGTATAACACAGGCCATAGGACTTCCCTGAATTAACTCCTGTTTGAACTAGAACATATCTTTTATGAGGGGAGGGGGGAAATCGCATGACTCATCTGACCAGTCACAACTAATAATATATAGAATACTAATAGTGCATAGAATACATTTTTAAAGATACTTTTCAATGGATAAAATCAAGAGAATCTTGTTTGGCTCATAGTCCATGAAAAGCAAAGGTTAGAATCAGTGACTATGTTGTGCTTTGTGAATTATTTACTCAGATCGAGAAGGCATAATTTCTTTACTCATATGCAGTTCTTGGAGCCTAAATATAAACTGTGCTAAGTATAGACCCGGTCTTTCAGTCCTTTCACAAGCAATTATTCCATTCAAGTCAACGGGAATTTTGCCCAAGTAAGGTCTGCCGGACTCAGGACCTGTACAACTCGTTTTGGGTTAAACTTGGAAAACCCTGATTCCTGGCACTGTCTTCACTCCTTTTTCAGTAAATAAAAAGAGTGGGGAGACTTGATGACAGCAATGCCAAGTTGAAAATGTAATGTCGCCATCACTTGAAATAAAAAACAGATGTAAGTAAATATTCTGGCATTGCAATGTTAAAATTAAATCCCACTTCAAATAGAAATCTTTAATTGGGACACATCCCAAGAACAAATACCTCACTTTCCAGCTAACCCAACTATTATGCTAATTGGTATGGCCCCCATACAAGCCTTGGGTGGATCTGAAGTAAGTAGTTGTTATTCTGACCTGACTTTCCAACCACACTCTATTTTGCTAAATTGCATTTCTCTAAGAAAGTGGGCTGATGTGCTGCAAGTGTTACTAATTTTATTGAATCACTTTTTTCCTTTTAAACAGAAGATCAAAACCCCAAACCACTTTCTATATTTAAATTACGTATTTCCATAAACAAAACTAGACATTTGAATATCTGCCCTCTTAAGATTAGGTGTTCCTGAAAGGGGGCCGCGTTTCTCCACAGTTATTATGGACCACAGTACTAAATTATGCACATTTATAAAAGTATGTGTAAAAACACCCCACAACTATATCATTTAGCTGGTTTGGGATTTTTATTTTTAATCTACAAGGATGATTTTAGTAATTACCGAGGTAAAGATTAAACATCCGTTTGGATTTGAAACAGGGCAATCAAGAGGACATATGAAACCTAAGGATGTTAATGAGCCCATGGTCCCTGACATTAAGGGTAGGAGAACCCTAAAGAAGGTGCTGGCCCTAAATTCTGTACAATAAAATCAAATGATTGAATAGTTCTGTTGTGTTTTCAATCAGAATCTTGGTGGCATTGTCCTCATAACACACAGCAAATTATTCATGAATCTTTAGTTATTAAATATATGAAACAAACCCCACTGACATTTTCCTTACCTTCGCTGCTTATTGGGTTGTCATTTACTTTCCATCTTAATGTCTTTCTCTCCAGATTCCTTCTTTCCTTCCTTTCTTCCTCTTTTAAAATTTAAAATTCTATTTTTGCTTCATTTTATCATCTTTCTACTTCTGTATCTCTTGTTCCCGTTCCTTTCATGTCTTGATTCTATACCTGTTTCTCTATATTGACTCATTCCTTTTTGCCTTTCTGAATCTCCTCTCTTTGTTTGCTCTCTACCTCTCTCCCCCCGTTCCTATTTCTCCACTTTCACTGCTCATCTTTCTCTCTGTCTCACACTCTCTCCTTCCCTTTCCTGTTGTTTTCCCACTTGTGGCAGCTGACCAAGCATCATTTGAACTATTCAAAGAACAATTTATTTTCCCAATTTTTTTAATTTAAAATACTTCACAAATAGGAGTCTTTATGGGAATGTATACACAACCCTCATTTAAATCAACTGGCATTCCATGTTAGGAGGGCTTGTAGGGTCAGGCTTCACTCACAAAGAAAATTCAGCCACATGTTAGGTGGATTGTGGAAGTTCTCTAACAATGCATAACAAAATACTCTTCTACCTTTTAGGGTAGGAAATTCACAATTATCACTACTAAATAAGCTGAAAATTTTCACTATGGCTTCATTCCTTTAACCTGACACCAAAGTAAAGTTAATCCAGAAAAGTTGGAATGATAACTTTTTGACTTGGCAGAGCAACAAATCTTCATGATCTGTCATAGCAAGGTACTCATCACACTAATGAGGCTTGTCCAAGGCAATCTCATGCTTCTGAAAATAAATCCCACATTGTAGGAAGTATTTTTCATCATAATCTGTCTACATTCAGTGTATTTTCTTTCAGGAACCCTTCTGTGGTATTGCTTTTCTTATGGTATCCTCTGTATCACTGGACTCATCAATAATCAGAATGATTACATTTTGTTTCTTTTTAATTCCACTTCTTCAAGGACATTGCTCCTCAACCATCCCATTATGGAAAAAAAATGGTGTCTGACAGCAGGAATGCATGGATTTTCCTTCATTATCTTGACCTATCACAGTGTCCAGAAAAATAGGGTTTCGGTACCTCCTAGAAAGCACAGAGCATACTCTGCTTTAGCACCAGCAAATGGCTTCTTATGTTTCCTTAGTATGTGGCAAATTTCTTAAGAAGCTTTGCGGACAGTCAGTGGTTCCCTCATTTGTGGCTAAAACATTTGTTGCTTTTGCAATTTACAGTGATTGCTTAAGAATGGAATGGTTTGTTTTTAGAAGGCTACTTTGAGTTCAGTGAGTTCTGTGCATAGTTAGCTACACTGCCTTAATTTTGTGGTGGGTGGTGGTGGGGATGGTCCAGATTGTGCTTCCTGGAGACATTGCTGCATTCTCACAAATTACACATGTGGCAGGAAGCCTTCTTTTAGTTTATATCATATTTAAAGTAACCCCCCTCTCCCTAGTTTTATTAGATCAAAAGCCAATTCCTGGCTTCTGCTCCAGGTGCTTTGTGCAACTCTGGTGGCAAAAGACAGCTGGAAAATAAGCAAATCTTCTCCCTGCAGATTGTCTGACCAATCTCCAGTAACACAGGACAGACATAGTGGATCCTCATGCCACCTCATTACAGTGCCTGGGAATGCGGAGTGTGGCTGGGATGCCGCTGTAGCCTGCTGTTTCTCACCTACCAGTAAAGCTCCTATGGGTTATCAACCATGGGGCAATGCTGGGGACAGGCCCAGCCACACGGAGACCAAAGAAGTACAAATGTGGCTTAACGCAACCTTTGCCTTTGCTTCTTAGTCATCTGCCAAGTGCAGGTCAGTCAAAGCAAAGGATATGTTCCTTTATTTTTTTAAAAAAATTGTATTACCCCTCTTTAAAAAGCACAATCCTGTGATATGAAACACCAAAGACAGAGAAAACGCCAAACAGGGTCATCTCAGAAAAGGCTGCTGAACTTGGAGCCACAAAAAGTACCTGCATAGTTGGGAGCCTCATCTACCAGGAAATGCTAGTGTATTAATTACTGTTTCCCATGCTACCAACCATCTTCACTGAGGCTAGTGATTAAACTGGGGGTTCCCAGAGCTGAAAGCATAAGTCTGCAAGCATATGTCTACACAGCCCATGACAGTCTGCAGAAGGGAACCTCCCAACGACCAATCCAGCGGGGATTGATTTATCGTGTATAGTCTAGACACGATAAATCAATCACCGAGCGCTCTCCCGTCAATTCCTGTACTCCAGCTCGGTAAGAGGCGCAAGCAGAGTCGACTGGGGAGTGGCAGCAGTCGACTCACCATGATGAAGACACCACGGTAAGTCGATCTAAGTACGTCGACTTCTGCTACATTATTCACAAAGCTGAAGTTGCGTAACTCAGATCGATTCTCTCTCCTTCCCCCCGAGTGTAGACCAGGGCTAAGATTCTAAATAATGACTGGACTAGAGAACCCAACTTGGAACCTCCTTTAGAGATAAATTTCTGGGAAAGGTGTTTCAGAGATACTAAGATGCACAGAAAAAAGTGATACCCCTGGTTAAGAGAGAGATAAGCTCCAGCATACCTCAGGAACACTGTAGCTAGAAGACTCACAAAGTGATCATTCTAAAGCTCCCAATATGAACTAAAGAAAGGCTCTAACCTGCCAACCTGTTAAGGTGCAACAGTGTTGGGTACCTTGCCTCACTGCAGAGCCTCTATGAGGCATTCATGTGGTGTTTAGCCATTTTATTAACTAAAAGTAATGTGAGTTCAGACCTTGTGTTTATAGAGTTTTGAACTCGCAGAGAATGAAGCTCCCTTTTTTTAATCATTTTAAAAAGTTAGTTTTTCTATGGAATTTCCTATGTTAACAGAGAGTTAAGGTGAAGCACTTGGAAATAAATATCAAAGTTAAGGTTGCATGTGGAACTTTGTACATGTCTGAGACAGATGCAGGTTCGAGTAAGTATTTGATTGAGAGATGAAAATTAAAACGTGACGGATTGAAATTTCAAACCACGTGGCTGTTTATTAATGGGAATAAGTTACCACTTGGGCTGGGGAGAGGCAATTTATCAACTAAAAATACTATTCAGAATAAAACCACACACAACTCGAAACAGTCTATTTACATCCGACAACAAGAGACCAAGCGATTTATAATCAACTGCTCACTAAAATCCAGAGCACATACACAAAACTAAGTAAACTATACACACATTAACTGAATATTGTAAAATACACCAACCAATCACAATAACAATCAGTACAACAATTTGACTTTCATATACTGTATACACAACTTTGTACCAAGTAAGAGAGAGAAAGAAAGAAGAAGGAAGGAAGAGGCTGAGCGAACAGATTATTTACAGAAAACAAAATGCACATACCACACTCCAGGCACAGATGACCAGCAGTACAGACACCAAGGGCATGATGAATTGGTGAGAAGTAATCAAAAGAAAAATCGACACGACACAAGCCGGCAAAATCCAGAGGAGACCCTGGCTGAAAGGGTGATCAGGCCTTTCAGCTAACACGTGGATACTCCTGCCGTTTTTGGCGCGAGCTATGGTTTTATTTGAAGACTTTTACTCGTGTCAGTGTCTGATTGGTCCCTAGCTCTTTCACCTTCCAGGTTCCGAGCTGGTGCCCTCTACGTCAATAGGAGTTGCACCCGGCACACGACTTTTTACACAGAGCCCTATACTTTTTGCACACAGCCCCAACTTAAACTTTTGACCAGACAGAAGGTTTGAGAATAGGCACACGGCACTATAATGTAGCACACTGCACCATAGGGTAGCACACAGTACTACGGTGTTGCACACCGTACCAATGTGACCTTTTGACCGACAATTGGCCATACAGACACCATGTTTGAGCATAGGTTTAGGGTTGTGACAGTACATGTGTATTATGACAGTTTTTAATTTCATACTATTTCTGACTTGATACTTGATCACTTTTTCCATCATTTAAATACATGTATAGCATTACATAGTACTGTGATATTCTGTGTATACCACACTAATGGCATCCATAAAGTCTTCTTTATGAAAAATACACAGTAACTCACACCCTGCATACTACAAATTAAGTAACAGCATATTAAATATTAAAATTAGCAGCTAAATTAGTTATGCATTTAGATGCTATTCAGTGATGAGGCAGTTGAGGGAAACCGTGCTTTTGACTTAAAAGAAAATGTATTGTACATGGGTACTACCTAGATAATTAAAATATATAGCTCTGAGATAAGGGAATTTGCCATATACAAAGGTTATGTCAATAAAGCTATACAGAACCATTTTGAAGATAGTTCAAAAATACAAGATTTTTTTAAAATTACAAGATTCTGCTAGACATTTGCTTCTAAGATAGTAGAAAAACGTGCTATATTTATTTGAGTTATTTGCATTTTAACTCAGATCACAGATTTTTGATCAGATTTATTGAGCATTAAATCAAGGTAAACAATATTTAAAAGAGAGCAGTTGGAAAGAACTTCTCATAGAGTCATAGACTTTAGGTTCAGAAGGGACCAATAAGATCATCTAGTCTGACCTCCTGCACAAAGCAGGCCACAGAACCCTACCCATCCACTTCTATAACAAATCCCTAACCTATGTCTGAATTATTGAAGTCTTCAAATTGTGGTTTGAAGACCTCAAGCTACAGAGAATCCACCAGAAAGTGACCCATGCCCCACACTGCACAGGAAGGCAAAAAACCTCCAGGGCCTCTGCCAATCTGCCCCAGAATCGGATGAGATATGGAGGTAGTATTACACATCTGAGGTAGAAGCCAAACTTGAACAGCTTATGGACAAAATCGGAGGGCCCAGATAACTTCATCCAAGAATATTAAAGGAACTGGCACATGAAATTGTAAGCCATTAGCAAGAATTTTTAATGAATCGGTAATCATGGGTTACCGTACGACTGGGAGAATTGCTAACATAGTTCCTATCTTTAGAAAGAGAAAAAAGGTGATCCGAGTAACTATAGGCCTTTCGGTTGAATCTGTATATGTAAGCCTTTGAAAAGTTGAAGGAGAAAGTAGTTAAGGACATTGAGGTCACTTGGTAATTGGGACAAATTACAACATGGTTTTACAAAGGTAGATCGGCCAAACCAACTGATCTCTTCTTTGAGAGTAACAGATATTTAGACAAGAAATGCAGTAGATCTAATTTACTTGATTTCAGTAAGCATTTGATATGGTTCACATGGGATTATTAGTTAAATTGAAAAGATGGAATCAATATGAAATTGAAAGGTGGATAAGGAACTGGTTAAAGGGGAGCTACAACGGTCATACTGAAAGTGAACTGTCAGGCTGGAAGGAGTTACTAGTGGAGTTCCTCAAGGATAGTTTTGGGACAATCTTATTTAACCTTTTTATTACTGACCTTGGCACAAAAGCGAGAATGTGCTACTAAAGTTTGCGGATGACACAAAGCTGGAGGTATTGCTAACATAGAGATGGACGGGATAATACCGGAAGATCTGGATGACCTTGTAAACTGCATAATGTAATAGTGAAATTTAATAGTGAAAAGTGCAAGTCATGCATTTAGGGATTAATATAAGAATTTATTATAAATTGGCGCATCAGTTGAGCAACAGGAGGAAAGACCTTGTATTGGTGTGAAGCAGGGTCTAGAGCCCAATGCGATATGGCGTTAAAAAAGTATGCATTTAGATGCATCAGCGAGCTATTTCCAGCAAAGATAAGGAGGTGTTAGTACGTTATTAAGGCACGGGTAGATTCATCTGGAGATACGTGGCAGTTCTGGCTCCCATTTAAGAAGGATGAATTCAAGCTGGAACAGGTTCAAGACGGCTATAGGATGATCCAAGGAATGGAAAACCTGTTCTTATAAAGAGAACTCAAAGAGCTTGGCTTGTTTAGCTAACCAAAGAAGTTGAGGGGATATCTGCTCTTTATATATTAATATATAATAATATATAATAAAATATATAAAATTTTTATATAATATCAGAGGGATTATTATAGGGAGGAGAGGATTATTTAAACTTAGTACCAATTAGACATAAGACAAATGGTATTAAATGGACACTGAAGTTTAGACTGAAATTAGACAAAGTTTCTAACCATAGAGGAGTGAAGTCTGAACAGCTCCAAGGGAGTATGGGGCAAAAGATATATCTGGCTTTAAGACTAAGCTTGATAAGTTTATGGAAGGATGGTATGTGTGGATAGCTAATTTTGGCATTGATCTTGATTATCAGACAGTAAGTATGCCAGTGGTCTGTGAGATGTTAGATGTTACTGCAGAGAATTCTTTCTGAGTTGCTGGCTGTGAGTCTTCCACATGCTCAGGATTTAGCTGATTCCATATGTTGGTGTCGGACAAATTTTTCCT
>NC_133770.1:247134774-247143041 GCF_003597395.2 Chelonoidis abingdonii | reverse complement strand
ACAGGGCTCAGCTTCTCTCCCAGAACACTTCCCCTAGCAGCCTCCACACATACAAACTACACAATACAATACACAAAATACAAAAACCTGCTCCTCCAAGAGAACTCCTTCTGAAACTCCCCTGTTTACAGCTCTGTTTGCTGGCTGCTGTGCCGCTGCAGCTGTCTATGCTGCTGCCTGACTGGCTGGCTACTTTTATAGGACCCCTCTTCTGAATATCATCTGTAAACTTGCAATGGAGACTAGCCTTCAAATATTTTGTTGCGGTTCTATAGAATGGAGGTTTTCTCAAAATATTGCATTACTATCCTATGTGCAGTTTTATCTTTAAATTTTATATTAAAAGCCAGATTTAGTAAAAGCCATCTCTTCTCTATCAATAGGAATAGCTGTGTGAGGTAGCATTAGTTTTCAGTGCCTCAATGTTTTGCAGAATTTTTAGTGAATGTAGTGCTCATAATAGACTGCATATTAACAGCTATGAAGATTAAAGTTCACCCTATTTTACCAAAAAAGAGATGTAATAGGAGCGATATAAAAAAAAGTAGGGCCAATGCATGCCTCACATTCCCTCTTGCATGCAGCCTCCCCAGCCACATACACCTCCACATCACCAATGTATCTAATCTATATCCTAGAAGGACTATATCAGGGAATGAAATAGTACTTTTGTCTCCCTGTCTTGTTGCTCCATAACTGCTTTACTGATATTGCTCAACTAGTACCACTTGTATTCATGGTGCTTTTGTGATGTGAACCATTGTGGATAGTTCTCTGAAAACATTCACTCAACTTAAAGCTACAATCAAAAAAGCTAAAAGAATGTTAGGAATCATTAGGGAAGTGATAAATATCATAATGCCATTATATAAATCCATGGTATGCCCATACCTTGAATACTACATGCAGTTCTGGTTGCCCCATCTCAAAAAAGATATATTAGAATTGGAAAAGATACAGAGAAGGGTAACAAAAATTATTACGGATATAAAACAGTTTGCATACAATGAGAGATTGAAAAGACGGGCTGTTCAGCTTAGAAAAAAAGATGACTAAATGGGGGCAGGAGTATGATAGAGGTCTATTAAATCATGCAGGGGAGGCTCCAGGCCCCAGCATGCCAAGCGCGTGTTTGGGGTGGCAAGCCACGGGGGGCGCTCTGTCGGTGCCGCGAGGGCATCAGGCAGGCTGCTTCGCCTAAGGCAGCCTGCCTGCTGTGCTGGGGCAGCAAAATGCCTAGAGCCACCCCTGAACTCAGGGATGGTGTGGGGAAAGTGAATTAAGAAGCATTATTTACTTCTTCACGTAACGCAAGAACCAGAGGCCACCTATTGAAATTAATAGGCAGCAGGTTAAAACAAACAAAAGAAGTACTTATTCACGCTGTGGAACTCATTGCTAGGAGATGTTGTGAAGGCCAAAAGTATATCTGGGGTCAAAAGAGAATTAGGTAAGTTCATGGAAGATAGGTCCTTCACTGCCTATTACCCAAAATGGTCAGGGATGTAACTCCATGCTTTGGATGTCCCTGAACCTCTGACTCCCAGATGATGGGACTGGATGACAGGGGAGGATCACTAGACAATTGCCCTGTTTTGTTCACTTCCTCTGAAGCATCTGCCATTGGCACTGTCTGAAGAAGGATACTGGGCTAGATGGACCATTGGTCTGATGCAGTATGGCCAGTGTTATGTTCTTAGGTGAAAGGTAGATAACCTGGAGTTTCTTGGACCCTCTCTTTTAAAGTTCAGTGAATCTTTTAAATGGATTTTTTGAAGCGTCTATTTCCAGCTGTGAGATAGGCAACGTGGAGTCTGTTTTTCATATATGAAATTGAAGAGTTACTAACTGCAGCATGTAACCTATCACTTAAAGCAGCCCTTGTACCAGATGACTGGAGAATAGCTAATGTATGACCACTTTTTAAAATGGTTCCAGAGGTAAGCCTAACTTCAGTGCCAGGCAAATTGGTTGAACCTATAGTAAAGAACCAAATTATTGAACACTTAGATGAACTGCTGGTTCTTCCCCTGATAAGTTGTGTCTGCTAAAATACAATTTATTTAATTCCAGATCCTTCTTGTATAGATGAATGAACGTAAGCCATGTGATTGTTAATCTCCTCCCCAACCCTGATAGTGTGAGTTTTGCCTCCACCCCTTGTTAGCTTGATGGGTCTGCTTATGCAATATGTATACACATTCTCATTGTCTTTCAAAGTACTATGGAAGTAACTCTCAGTGAGGGAAACCACATTCCTTTCCTGGGACAGGGTAATTCCTGCTTGGCTGGCAAACGCACTTTAAGAATTATAATTTCTGTTTATGTCCATAACTTTTCATCAGTTGCTTGCTCCTACATTGTGCAATGATATTAATAATTACTGAGTCATGAGCTTTTCATTGACACCTTGCACAAAGCTTATCAGATATATTTCATGACATAAAAGAATTGGGGTACATTTGAACTGTTTAAGACAGCTTCAGTTCATTACCAGATATCTACCCTCTGCCTTGGGCTGTTCTTAATGTCACAGTGCCAGCTTTATTCCATCTAAGGATTCCCTTGTGCTGCAGAAATCTTCAAGTGCCTGCTTAAGGCAGCTCTGTGCCCTTCGCACCACTGCAACAGGGTAAAGGCAGCTGAGAGCTGCCTGTACTTTTTTTAACTTAACAAACAGTTTACATTTAAATTGCAATCTTTTAAGGCCCATTTTCTAGTAAAATAGTCCTTTTGAATTGCTTGGGGTAGGCCTGGTGACATCATGCCCAATGACATACTGTTGGCATATGGCAGCTGACTAAAATGGGTAAAAGTGATTCAAAGGCATGTTAACACTAACGCCTCTTTGCTGCTTGCTGCTCTAGGAATGCAGTAGAAGAGGAGACATATGTAGTTTATAGAAGAATTGAATGTATTCCAGATGTTAACCATGCAACCAAGTCTTGTATATACAAAAAAGGGTTTTCCCAATGCCTATATTTAATTTCCACATGAAAATATGGGCTTTCTAAAACCCTCCCCACTATATGTCTGCATAAATCAAAGATCTTTTTCATAATGAATCACATATTTGGAAAACAACACCCACCCATGTGAGCACTTATTTATTTTTTATTTTTAAACATGTATTTATTAATGAGAAAGAAAGCTTAAATGATGGTTTAAACCTAATAACCATAAAATTATGAGCTAACGCTCTTGTCCCACTCTTAAATTGTGCAATGTGCTTAGGACATACTGATATATCAGAACAGCATGGGATTTATTTGGTAATGGATCCAGACCCAAAAATCATCACAGCTGAGTGACCCGATCAGAACAGGGATTTGGATCAAGATGGAGGCAAACCTAGGCCTGTTGTGTGACACTGTAAGCTATATGCTTGGGGAACTGTTATTCACCCATCAGTGGGCAGTGACTTTAAGTGAATAAATTCGATTACCATTAATTGTAGTTAGAATTTTGCAGTTTCATACTGGGCCAAATTTAACCATGATGAAACTTCCATTGACTTCAATGACAACTCACCAGCTAACAACAGGGCTGAATTTGGCAAATGGAGGCTAACTAAAAGGTCATTTTCTATTGTATTTATATGTGTAAATAAAGAAATGTATTAATGTTAAATATTTATACACACTATGTGACTTATGCATCCAATCCAAACTAACTGATGTAGCTCACATTTCAAATATCCAATATTCACAATAAACTACTCATGCACAATCTACAGTCCCAAAATGAAGTAACTGAGATAATTGGTGGAATAATGCTGAATGAGAACAAACTCAAGAGCATTGTTAACTGTTTGCAATGAATTTTGTGAACAGAAACAGAAATGAAATTCATCTAATTATTCACTGAAAATTATTTGCTCATCTCTGTTTATTATTATAGTGATACAATATACATGCTTCCCAATGAGTAATAGGAATTTTATTTTTAAAACTTGATGTGTGTGCTTAGTATCCAGTTTGAAAATGTTAAAAACTTGGGGCCCAATTGTCCCCTCCCATGGAAAAAAATGTGTGTGGGAGTAAATGAGAAGACTAAAGAGGAAATCTTTATGACATTCTGCTCATGGAAATGTGTCTCCAGTTGTTTTATTAGGGGTCAATAAGCCATGAACCAGTCCCCAACCTTATATGTCATGGTTAGGGTTATCAGTGTGAGCCAACAGCCATGCACATAGACACTCTGTGGCACTTGCTATCTCTCTCCTCTCAGCTTCTGGTCAATGCATCTCTAATGGAACTATGTGGGAAGGGATTTCATTCTCAGCCAGTAGCTGCTCCTGGGTCTGTGTTTTCTTACTTGTAGAATCAACACAGCATGTGCTGGGGTAGGGTATGATGCATGTTCCCTTTCAGTCCACCCAGTATCCATATGACAGGGTGAATGATGATGTGAACATGGAACATTTTTATATTATTTCTATTAATATTATGTGTGCCTCAGTTTACCTGCTCAATTTCATATTGCTGTCTACTTTTACTGAAATGTTTAAGTCAGACCTGAGCTATGGTCTAGAATGTATGTAGACAAATTATGACTTGAGATGAACTCTATCGCCATATTCAAAAGACAATACACACAGGAATTCCTTTAAAGGCTCACTCCCCCATTCCCCATTGGAACCTCGCTAGCAAAATCAGGAGAGAGGAAGTCCCCTGCTGAGAGGCATGAACCGTTCTCCCTAGATCAAGGACAGATGAAGGGCCTAGGAAGGGGAAGGTTGAAGGGAAGATCTGGAAAAAAAAAAGACCTTTGAACTGGATAAAAGATCAACTTTTGTCACACAGGGAAAAGAAGGACTCTGGGAGATCGTGACAGAGGCAGGGGTAGGAACTGCAGGTGCATTGGCTCTCCCAACCCAAGGCTGAAGTCTTCCTGGTCTAATCAGGGCTACTAAACTATAGAATGAGAAACTAAACGGTTAGGTAAGAATAATGCATATAGGCCTTCTTTGTTATTTTAATCCTTGTCTCTGACTACTGTATTCTTGTAGACTAATCAATGACACTGTTTTGAAAAGGCTGAACCGCTTCACTGCATACATTTGCTGGCTACAAGAGAGAAGCCCCCTGCAGGGACTGAAGCCATATTGGCTCTGCTGAAGGAGCCATGGTGTGGAACAGTAGTGCTGAAGCCTAGGGACCCAATCTGAGAGTGGCAGAGTCACGGGACTCCCCTGGGAGTGAAGTGAAGGCCCCGGGCCTATCATTAGGAAGAGTGCACTCTGAAGAGACTGCATAGGTGTACAAAACATAGCATGCTCTGGGATTTGTTGTAGCTGCACAGAGGATTGGGCATATGATCAGGCCCTTGGTTATTTTGGGAAGTTTTTTTGGAGTAATTAAAGTCCTTAAAGGCTACACACTGAAGTGAAAATCTCTTTGGCTAGGATGGGCAGGCTGGAAGGTGGTTTATTTCAGGGTTATTCAGGAAAAATGCTCTATGTTCACCTGGCCCTCTGCCTGTGTAGCACCTCAGCCTCCTCCTGGCTATTTGTATTTAAAAATAAATCCTGACCACCTCCAGTTCAAGGTAAGGAGTCAGAGCCTGCAGCATTTGTATTAAAGCACATTGAGCACAAACTAAAGATATTGTATCAGAGTTAACCCATATTTATAAAACAAAGAAGAAAAAGCCTTGTGATTTGTGAACCTTCACCAGCAACAAAATTCCAAGTCCGAGTAGCACGAAAAACTGAGAGTATGAGAGCCAAAGGCTTTCACTTTAAATGTAGGGTTTGACAGGAGACCAACAGGGTAGGACCTGAGGGAATGACTAAGCAAATAGTTAGATAGGAGGTCTGTGAGGTAAGCAGGACTAAATTGGCGTATTGCTTTGAAGGTCAGCAATGCAATTTTATATGTAATACTAGATTTAATGGGCATCCATGACAGAGCCCAAACTACAAGACTGATGTGCTGAGAAAACTTAATACTGATACAAGTAAGAGCTCTGGCTGCAGCACTGTGCACTGAGAGTAACTGAAACAGAGATCTCTTTGAAAAACACCTAAGCAAAATTAGATTTAATTGCAGCAAGGTGCTTTCGGCAAATCTAGAAAGATAGTATGTTATCAGTCTTCAGGGTCCACCAGCATTTAAAAATGAGAGGAATTTTATCCCCTATTTTAAAAGGCACTTGAATATAGAATTCTTTTTAGTAGTAGTTACCACAGCGAATGTTTTTTGTCCTCTCTGCTTTTAATTCCCAAGTACAAGAATATGTTTATATTCACTTAAAGTATGCCAGGAGATTCCAGTTTGCAACATTCACTCCATTGTAATAAGTACATTCTTTCAAAAGGCTTTTTTTATCTTAGATACTGAAATGCTTGAAGAAACTGCCATTTTTTCCCCATTGACTGTGCATAAAAAGTATATCCCAGCTAACAGGACTGAAGCTCTGTTTTTCTGAAATCTGAATAACTGCAGTAATCATAACAAAATGAATATCTGTTCATATCCCAATGGATTTCTTTCCTGTTTCAGTTCTTCCTCTGATGAGATGATTTTGTGTCTATATATAAATAAATACATCTGCTTGAGATCCCATCTTTCGTCATTGACATCACTGATAATAATGTATTTGTCCTTCAAACCCATGAAATAGCATCCTTAGGCTCCAGATATTAAATATTGGCTACTCTGATTATTTACTTTAAAACATAAATTAAATTATTACCATCGCCCTCTATTTTCACATCTTTTATAAATTCCTGGCGGAAAAAAGAGACAATAGATTAAGAGATACTTAAATCACTTTGCTACCCTGTAATTAGCACATGAGAAAAGAACTTATTGAAAACAATAATTCTTCCGTCATTTGTCTTTATTTTATTTTTGCTTTCAAGCCAACATATTTTCTCTATAATTTCATTAGCAGCCATTTTGTAAATGAGCTTCTATCTTGTAAGAGCCAACTTCAAGTACTGTAGCAAATTAAGATTTAACACATTTTATATGACTCTATATAGTTTCTTCTTGCAAAATACTTGTGCTGTAGCACTCCCAGTCTGTAAAGCATCCTTTTTGCACCAGCTTGTGACTCTGGGCCAGACTCCGTACAAGGGAGGGAAAGAGCACAAGAAGTCCCTTCCTCATTGCACCCCAACACAAGAGCTTCGTATGGCAGTCAGTATGTTCAGGGAAACTGAAGGTTCCACAGGGCTCACATTCCTGATAGAACCTGCCTATGCAAAGTGGGGTGGGAAAGCATGGAAAGCATCTTCACACTGAGCAGAGCAGGAACTTCAAGGATAGCACAGCAGCTGTGTTTCCAAGCACTGTTGTAGGAACTGAGGTTACCTGAGAATAATGCCTCCTGAGATTTCTTGGGTACATAACACCTAACATTTAGCCAGTTGTGGCTAAATGCTGTTATCCAGCTGTAACATTCTAAAGCTAGAGCACTTGGAGGCAGTGATGAGCTCCCAAAATCCTAAGAACCAGTTCCCTACCGGGTCCTTGGTGACACTTTGGTCATGGTGATGGGGTCTTCACTCGCTCTGGCTTTTAGGCATCATTTTGGCAGTGGGTCCTTCACCTGGAGCGAGTGAAGGACCTGCCACCGAAGTGCCGCTGAAGACCTGGTAGGGAACTCTGCGGTGAGTACAAGCCCCACGTCCCCATCCACCCATCCAACTGAGGAGAGTTGGCAGTTTTTCAAAGGGACACTATTAAAGGCCCAAAAGCAAACAATTCCGCTGGGTAGGAAAGATAGAAAATGTGACAAAAGACCACCTTGGCTTAACCATGAGATCTTGCATGATCTAAAAAATAAAAAGGAGTCATATAAAAAATGGAAACTAGGACAGATTACAAAGGATGAATATAGGCAAACAACACAGGAATGCAGGGGCAAGATTAGAAAGGCAAAGGCACAAAATGAGCTCAAACTAGCTAGAATAGCGTAGGTGGGAATGAAAGGAAAATAGAAGACTTGTTTCAATTGCTATTAGAAGCTAATGAGGATGATGCCTTAAGAACAGGGTAGGCCCATCTGTCGAGTTGAGGATGAGTTAGGAGAACTAATAAACAGGATAGCTTGAATATGGCGAGATACTTAAATGATCTTCTTTGTTTCCCTGGTCTTCACTGGAGAGTCTGAATGAAGCCTAACATAGTGGAAGCTAGGAGGTAGGTTGATGTAAATAAAAAAAGATTCAAGTTAAAAAATCACTTAGAAAGTTAGATGCCTGCAAGTACCAGGGGGCCTGTGAAAATGCATCCCTTATCGTCTCGTCTTTGTTT
>NC_133770.1:247040956-247130950 GCF_003597395.2 Chelonoidis abingdonii | reverse complement strand
ATACAGCCAATATTCATAACTTCAACTACAAAATGATACAGACATACAGACAGCATAATCGTAACCAGTAACCCGTAACCTGGTCTTAGACACCTTATATGACCCTCTTTACATAGGATTTGGTGCCACTACAGGACCAGTTTATATCAATAACTTCACCCCGCCCACTCCCTGTCCCCAGGACTCCCTGCCCCTTATCCATCCCCCCACCAGCCTTGGCCCCTTATCATGCTGCTTACCTCCACCTCCCCCCTCTCCCGGAGCCTCAGCGCACCACGTCCAGGAGTGGCCCTGGACAGTGCTGCAGTGGCATGGCTCCAGCGGGGCCTGAGCTCCCACCGGTCAGCCTGGAGTTTGCAGCCCGCCCCCCGCTTACCATGTCGCTCAAAGTGGTAGGAGCTGCAGAGCTGCGCTTGCGCCGGTGGCTCAGCATGCTGCAGTTCTGCGAGGGGGTGGGGAGCAGGGCCAGCTTTAGGCCTGTTCCACCAATTCCCCTGAATCGCGCCCCGCACCTAAGAGGGCCCCATGCCCAGTGAGAATCCCTTCCCTGGCTAGAGGCGCCTTTTTAAATTTTATTAATCTGGCAGGGCCCCAGGTCTTTGGCAGCACTTCAACGGCAGGTACTTTGCTCGCTCCGGGTCTTCGGCGGCACTTCGGCGGCGGGTCCTTCAGTGCCACCGAAGACCTGGAGTGAGTGAAGGACCTGCTGCCGAAGTGCCGCCGAAGACTCGGAGCACCGCCTGGTTAGTACAAGACCCACGTGTTTTTTTTTAAGTCATCTCTGCCAGGGCCCCATCGAAACTGTTCAAATTGGGCCTCGCACTTCCTAAAGCCAGCCCTGGGGAGAAGCCTCCCCAGCTGGGAGCTCAGGCGGGCCAGACGGGATGGTCCCGTGGGCTGAATGTGGCCCACGGACCGGAGTTTGTCCACCTGCCTGCCCTTTAGCAACCGGTTCTACACCAGTTTCAAAATTTAACAACCAGTTCTTGCGAACTGGTGTGAACTGGCTCCAGCTCACCACTGCTTGGAGGCTGCCTGAGCTGCTGTACCCCTCTACCCTCATGCCTCCCAGCTCCCAGACTCAGTGCAGGCAGAAAACCACTCAGGGCATGATGTTTCCAACTGAGCAACCCTCCACAGTGGGCCCATAGGGGTCAAGAGCCTGACCAATCATCTGTCTGGAGTGGGCCCAACTTTTGGGAATTGAATAAAATAAACAAGAGGTGTTATCATCTTGTTCCCCATTTCTATGCCTCCTTTCTCTGTCCTGTCTCTTCCTGTCTTGCAGTCCTTATTTAGGCCCTGATCCCAAAAAAGACTTATGCACATGTGTAACTTTATGCACTGTGAGGAGTCTACTGACTTGAGCGGAACTATTCACAATGCATCAAATTAAGCACGTGTGTAAGTCTTTGCAGGATCAGGGCCTTAGATTGCAGGTTGCTTGGTGAAACAGCTATGTCTTCTTACAGGTCTCCATAGCGGCTGGGATATTTGAGAACTACTTCAGTAAAAAGAAGAAGGCTCTAAGAGTCCAGATTTTCCAAATTGTACCAGTGTGCCCAAGGGCAGAAAAGAGCCCTGTTCTAGAGAACGGATTAGAAAAGAGCTCAATGTCAGATTTTCAAGTGCACCACACCCATGCTTTTCAAAAGAGCTCAGCATGTTGGATGTAGAGCTCCTTTGAAATTCTGCCTGTTTGCATCCAAGACAGCATTTGTTTGCTGTCACTTGGCTACTGGAGAGAAATACTGTCAGTGTTGAGACACACCTTCTCCAACCTTGACTTATCTGTACAAAGTTTTTTGTTTTTTTTTACATTTTATATAGAGTTCACATCTGCTAAGAAACTATTCTTCAGAATTGCAAAAAATGTCAGGTATTTTCTGCAGGCAGCCTTGTCACACAGGATCACAGGTAATGTGGTTATACTCTTTATTTATTGTACATATATGTAATAGAAATAGAACAGTGTTAAAAAATTGCAGTGAATACTTTGTCTAATGGATTTAGCTTCTTTGTATATCATCTTTTGTCCATAAAAAACTTATGATTTTCTCAAATATATTTGTTATCCATAATTTTCATATTGGAGAATTCATAATATACCCAATCATTTTGGGGGGAAAGTTCTTGATCTGTAGGTAGTGGTGCCAACATTGCATTGTCAGTATTCAATATTCAAGATACACTGTTTAGTTTTGGTTGCATGCCTAAGTCATGTGATGCATTTATTCCCTGATTGATTGAGGTTAGGCCTTGTAATCAGATCTCTTGTGGAAATACTTTAATTTATAAATTCAAAATTCGTGTTTTGCTGATGTCCAATATTTTCTTAAAGTTCCCTGTTTCCACAAATCCACAAATCTTTCTGCCTGGAAACTCATGCTCTGGAAATTTTGGGGAAATCATACACAAAAGGGGCATGAACACAGTCAAAGCACATTCTTTTAAAAACTAAAACAAAAATGCATAGAAATACTTTTGCAGTATTCTCACTGATCAAAACCCAATAACTTCTATGTTTCAGTGCCTATGTCTCTTTCTTGGCTGATATAAATCAGTGAGGAATTCTATAGAAAGGTTTAGCACAGACTCTGACCATACAGTTGTACCATCAGTATTTTAGCTTGTTACTTTGCTAGTTTAAAAAGTCAGTGACATGAGCAACTAGCATTCAGATTATATTAATGTGTGCCGGGCTGACTGTGGGTGTAAGTGTGATAATCAATAAAATACATAATGAAAATGCTTGTTATTTTAAAACATATTTAAGTAAGAGAAAACAGTTGAGCATGATTGTAAAAATAATAATTGGTTCATTATCTGTAAGTGGCTTACAACTCCCAATTATTCGAACCTTTAACAAACCAAGATGAAACTTCAGCAAGGCACGATGCATCACACATCATCCTGGTCCATGAAGTTTTCAGTTGATTACAAGGAGCCATCTTCAGTGCTGCCTGTGTAAACTGTAGGTATAGGTTTTGCTAGGTATGTCATAGGCATAAGTTAAGGCAGTAAAGCAATGAGCCTACAGTCCTCAGGCCTGTAAGACAATAGCTTAACTAAACAAAGCATAAGGCCCAAATGCCTTAGCATACACTAGGAGTAATCCCAGATCATAAGAGAATGCTGTAATGACTAAACTACTAATAGGCAACCACAGGATTCTAGTTGATACCAGCTTGGTATATTTTAAGTTAGGCACATCCACAGATGTCTGACTGCAAGAGTGCCATGGTAACTAATTGACTAATAGAATCTGTTCAAATAAATTTGAGGTAATAGGCCTAGTAACCTATGAGAGAAGGTCACCCCAGCATTAGTAGAGTGAGGAAATACAACTAAGGAAGAGGGGAGAAACCCCTACTGAATATGTGTGAGGCATAGCCGCATCAGCATAACACACCATAAAAGTTGTTTTCCTGCCTTTGAGAGGGAAAAATGTAGCTCTTAAGCAATGCAAGGATGACGATCACTGGTGATGGTGTTGAGGAAGATAAGATAATGACTTAACATTTCAGTTGTTCTGCAAAATATATGGATGTTTAGATGTACACTCTGTATTAACTCTATCTACCTTGCTGGGTTAGAATGTTTGTCACTTTGTAAGCTGTATTAATACAACTGTTACAAATACAGAAGGCTTTTCCTCAGTGTGATTGTTGCAACCATGCACATCGGGGTTCCACACTGAACAGTCATTTTAATAATACTAGGCCTAGTCTAGGGACAAGAACCTATCAAACCTCACACTGTTAACTGGGAATTCTGAAGTAATAAATACGATTAATGAACGATAGATCAGGCAACACCTGTGGATTCATACCCTACGGCCACTTTCCAGTCTACATGCCATGTCTTGATCAGAGCTGGCCTTTGGGGTGGGCCACCCCAGGCGACCACCCAGGGCACTGTTGTTGGGAGGGTGCCATGTGGCAGAGTAGAAGTGTGCGCTGCTGGTGTTGGGTCAGAAACTGCTCCCGGCTGGCAGGGGAGCACTGCAAACTCATAGAGGCAATGCATGGGTTTTCCCTGCCTTCTCCCAGCAGAGGAACATGGGGGGCAGTGAGTGATGACACACAGGTACTGCTTGCCCCCCTCAACATTCCTCCGTGCCCTCCTAGCGGGCTGGCGGGGGGAAGCAAGGAGTAACGTCAGGCGCTCCCTGCATTCAGGTCACTTTCCCCATCTGGGCTATGTTGTGAGGCAAGCATGAGGCGCTGCTCCTCCCCTGCTGTCTCCTTATGTGGCTCAGGTGGAGAAAGTTACCTGAATGCAGAGAGTGCCTAATGTTGCTCTTCTCTCCCACCCTCACAGACCCATAGGGGTGCGTGGAGGAGCAGCATTCTGGGGGAAAGCAAGCCCACCGTGTGCATTGGGGCCAGGGAGCCAAAATACAAGTTCTCCCAGGACTCCATTTTCCCTCAGGCTGGCTCCGGTCTTGATGTTGAATATGCTAAACTTCCTTGTCAATATGAATCTTCTAGTAATTCAGATACTGATGATCACCTAATTGAGTCACTGAATGCTACTAGATGGGCATGATGGGAAGAGGTGACTTGGCATCTAGATCTCAGTCATTCGAGCCATAAATGCTGGAATTTAATTCATCGTCTTGGCACAGCTCAGCAACCACCAGCCCTATGTCGACCACCTGTCACACCAACCAAGCAACCTGCAGTCTGCTGAATGTGTCTGACATGCTTATTATCTGGGGCCTTTGACAACAAGTCCATCATGAATGGCATCAGTTCCGTTGAAGAAACATCATATAGCTGTTCACAACCACAGATTTAGACAGAATTCTAAGTGACATTAGAAGTAACACTACTGGTGGCTATGACAACCTATCACCATGGTTCCTGAAATACCTTGGGACTTGTGCTCATGAGTGTCTGTTCTTTACATGAACGGTCAACTAAGAGCAACTGCCAAAGACATGGTGAATGTCAAAATCATTGCTCTCCTGAAATCAGGGAGAGACCCACATAACATTGTAAGCTATTGACCGTTATCTCTGTTGTCTGTGCCTTTCAAGGTGCTGGAGTAAGCATTAAACAAGCAGGCTTTTGGAGAGGTTGGAGCACCTGCAATCAAGTACTACCTTTGACAACATTAATCAAAAATGTTTTTCAGAAAAACCTGTAGATGGAGGCCATATTTCTGGAACTGACAGCAGCATGTGGCATAGTCTGGCACATGGGGCTCTTAATCAAATTGTTAAGAGCACTCCCAGCAGTAGAAGCCAATGTCATTGACCCTCTCCACTGCTGTTTTCCAAGTGCACATGGGAGGCAGAGTTGGTGCATGGAAAAGACAAACCAGTGGTCTGCCCCAAGGCTCTGTGCTGGCACTGATGCTTTTTGACCTGCACTCAAATGACCTTCCACTTACCCAGTCCTAAAAGTTCACATAAGCAGATGACATTTGCTTAGGCGTCCAAGAACAGTCATTCCCTGAACTTGAAGATGCCCTATACATTGATCTGATTCAGATGGCCAAATACTGTAGTCAGTGCCATTTACAACCAAGTGTGACCAAGACAGTTCCAAGTGTGTTTCACAATTACAACACCAGAACAGCCCAAGAACTGAATATCTTTCTTAATGGGCATTACTAGAAACAGGAATCCCAGCTCGGAATAACCCTTGATAGATCTCTCTCATATCTTAACCACCTGAGGAAAATTGTGGCTAAGGTGAGGTCTGTCACAGGGTAGGTGCACCCCATCACGGGCTGTCTGGTTACAAGAGAGGGAAGAGGCTGCACCACTGCCGGTTAGGCCTGGTGCGAACGTCCCTTACAATGAAACAGGGTAATAAGGCCTAATGGCTGAATCAATAAAGTCGCCCCTCCACACAGGGCAGCGTGGCCCAATGGCCAGAGTCAAAAAAGTGGACCTTTGGGTCAGAGTAGCGTTCCCTAATGGACAGAGCCAATACAGGAGCCCCTTACAGTTGGGATAATGTGGTCTAATGGCCAGAGTCATTAAAGCAACCCTCACCGTCAGAGCAATGTGGCCTGATGGCCAATGTCACTACAAAAGCCCCTCACAGTCAGGATAGTGTGGCCCAATGGCCCGTTGGGGAAAGTCTCATCCTTCTATGGGGTTGTGTGGCCTATTTGCCCGTTGGGGAAATGGGGCATCACTTGGTGGTGGAGGGGTGGCACCCCAAGTAGGGGTACTCAGGCCCTCCCTGCTCCTCCAAGCCCCAGCTCAGGGCCCTGGCAGTGGCAGGGTTACTCGCCACTGAGTCAGCGAGGATCCTCCCAAAACACGCTGACAGGGTTTCCGGTTCACCCACAGGAGCAAAGTCTAAGTCCCCTGGACTGTTTCCTAACCTGTTGTTGCCAGTGAGGGTCCACAGCTCCCTCGGGTCTCTGGGGTCCTCAGGTGGCATAGCTTTAGATGGTGTGGTCTCCTCTCTGGGTTTGCCCGGTAGTCTGGAATCTTTCTGGGGCCCTCTGTACCTTGAGTTTGGGGTTGGGGCCTGCAGCAGCTCCCTGGAGAAAGCCTGCAATCTGCATCCTCTCCCTGCAGCAGCCTACCTAGACTGAGCTTGGCTACTTCCTTTTATAACTTGCCTCCAGGCCGAGTATGCCCCTCAGAGGTGAGAGGACATGTCTTCCTCAGCTTGCAGTACATGGTTAACCCCTGCAGAACCAGGACAGGGTAGATGCACCCCATCACAAGGTCATATAACCAGCTTCTAAGCAAACTGGCCAGAACTTCACGTGGAGCATGTTACTCTACAGCAGAACATTGTTCTCCAATCTGGCTCCATTTGTCTCACCTCAAATTGGTTGACACACAACTATATTCAAACATGCCCATCAGAACTGGCATGATTCAACCCATGCCAGTACTATGGCACTCCATGTTAAGCCACATCACTCCCACACACATCTGTCTTGAAGTTGCTACAGCCAGAATGATTGAGAAGATCAGGGCAAATCAGAGCCTGCCACGATACTCAGACTTCTTCAACCATCCAAGAAAGTGTTTATTGTTGGGGCACCTGTTATAGGCTCACTTGCCCTGCCAAGGTTTCTCCTCAGTGTCACTGTGGCATGAAGAATGGGCTGCAACTGATATCAGAAACCAGTCTCCTATAACTGACCAGACCATGCATGAGCCCAGCTTTGATTTGCCATGCTGCTCGTGGGCTTTTCTGAACTGATTTGGAATTGGCCACGGTTAAAGTGTAGCCAGCCTTCACACCCAGGGCCAATGAAAGGATCCCACATGCAGCTGTGGCCAAAGACAGACAATGTCTCACATCACTGATGACTGCCCTTTGACCAGATGCGATGGTGATCTGAGCGCTCTGCACTTCGTTGATGAGGCTGCCACAGATTGGCTTGGCAAGCTCTCTGCATCTAATAAGAAGGTTATCTGTAATCCTATCAGGCAGTTCACATTATTAGGGTCTAACTGGTAAAGGGACAGAAACAGTAAGAATATGTCACGAATGCACAGATATGCAGGATGCAAGTATATGTTCTGTATATCTGCACATGTGGTAACATTAATAAGGTCATAGTCACAATAGCACAGGGAGAGATGTTAATGGAGAAACAGAGGCTCAGACAGTTTAACGTGCTTGGGAATGTTGAATGAGTGATATACTCAACAGGTATGTTTAAATAGAACTGCCTCAAAGTTGTGTGATCTGCAGCTGAGGACCTCAGACTAACACCATGAGTGACAACCCTGTTCTATAGAAAGAAATCACTGAACCATTTATGCTTTACTTTGGGTCACTTTTGAATGAGGTAGGGTATGTTATTGGCACTTGTCTTTTCCATCCAAAGCAATGTAGCTAAGAGGTAATGGGAAGACTTTATGGAACATTAACTGGCTTCACACTATATTTTTCAAAGTCTTATCTTTAAAGTTTTCATTCTGTTTCCTAGAAAACTGATGAAAGGGATTATCTGACTGCAAGTAGCCTGGTTTGTACTGACATCAAACTTGGCCTCAGCTCAAGGTGACAAAATCCTGTCATTTGTCCAAAGTCATTTATCAATTGTATCTACTGTTTTTTTTCAGTTTATGGGAAAATATTTAAAATTGCGGCACCTTTTAAACTTGCTTAAAAGATAAATCAAATAAAGATAAATCCAACAACCAACTCACAGCCACAAGTCTGGGAGACCTCTGGTTGCCGTAGCCACAACCTTTCCCCCTTCTTCTCCTCTGACACCCACATACACATACCCTATAGGGGACTACCCCATCACTGGGGTGAGTCCTTTTAAGAGGGGCTCCCTACTCCCAGCTCAGGGGTCAGAACAGGTTGGGAGCCACTGGGATATTGTGCTCCAGCCTCCTCCTTCCTCCTCACCAGCCAAGAGTGTGCCACCATGGGGAGGGTTGGGGGTGCATGAGTTCCTCTGAGAGTGGCAGAACTTGGGGCAGGGTTGAGAGGTATTGATTTTTGTTGTATTTGCTGATGTCACTGGGTTGAGGAGGGGACTGACTGGTGAGAGAAGATGCTATGAAGATAAGGAGTGTGGGTCTCTCAAGTTGTGAAGAAAGCCACATATTATGCTATTATTAATGCTCGTTTATTTATTATTTGTATTATAGTAGCACCCAAAGTTGCTAGTCAGAATTGGGTGCCTGGATGTAGATGATGCTGTTCTAGTTTAGGAGATGATGTAGCTCCTGAGCCAAGGTAAATCTTTGAAACAATAGGTTGTTGACAATATGTGATCTTTGCTAAACCCAGAATTAAAGCTATTTTTGAATATCACTTCTAATTGCTTTTTAGGGTGATAATCAGAATGCTGTGTGACTGTTATGTTTATGGGGCTGCTTATACCTCTGTCCCCTCTCTGGTCTCTCTGAGGGCAACCCCTCAGAGGTTAGGCCTCATGTCATTTGCAGTGGTTCAACTCTTAGACTGGGATCAGGGTGCAACACCCCATCTATCCCAAGATTTTATTACCGACAGGTCCAACTGGACACCTGCATTTCTTTTTGTAAGGTGCTTATGACTAGTGCTATACACTGACAAACAGTCTTCTTGAAACAAGTAGGTTTATTTAGCGAATGGAACAAAACATAAGAGAAAATGATTTTAAAGCAACAAACAGCCTACTTACATGGTTAGATTCATCTAATCTTATGGTTAACTACGAATTGTGTTAGATGAGCTTCCCTCTTGAGTTCCAGGAACAGAAGAGAAAAAACAAACATCAGGAGCCCAGATTTGAACAGAACAACTGATAGAGACCAGCATAAAGTCTTCGGAACTGCTGGACTACTAGCAAGCCCAGGGGCTGTCAGGACCCAGGCTGGTCTCAATTCGCCTTTCAGTGGTAGAGTACACCAGTGGAGTGTAATCTGCACCAGCCTCTCGTGCATTTACTGGGCCACATGGACCCTGCTGGAGCACACTAAAAGTTCCATAGTGCACTAACAGGGTTCGCACAGGCCAGCTAGTATGCAACACACTGGTGCAGACTAGAAGTTTTACACCCTGCTGTAACAGATTAACACACCGTGCAGACAAGCCCCAGGTCTGTTTTTCTCCTCTCAGGGAAAATCTCTTTTTTTGCAAAATCCCACCCTTGCTGTGTGAACCTGAGCTCAGTTACCGTTTATCTCAGTGGCTTTTGCTACAGAGCCTATGTATGATTTTTTCCTTTTGTCTGAGACTCTTTTTTCCATTAGTTAGCCTGGTCATGCAAGAGGATGCCCCAGTAATGGTTGCTCCATTCTTTGGCAATACGAGGGTGCTGAAACTGTCTGCTTCTTCTGACGCTGAAACATACCGCCTCAGAAATCCAATGCATAAAACACATTTTGGAGCATAGATCAGTGTTCATTAGCAAGCCCCGCTACATCCATCAGAGTGACACTCATGAAATTGTGTTTGTCTCTTGCCTCGATTACAATACCTCTTTGTATGTCAAGGTACAGGAGAAACTCTCTGTACGAATGAAGAGTATTCATATTACTCACTGTCTCTCAAAGCTTCTTTTCATTCTGTTAGGTACTGGATTACATAAGTATTGGCATCCCACTTCTTTCTTTAGTAGTATTCCCATTACAGGGTCCAGCACTTCTGATGATTTTCTGCTGGTCTTCATCAGTTGTTCTGTTCAAATCTGGGCTGCTCTGATGTCTGTTTTTTTCTGTAACGGTATGTCTACTCTGGGGTAGATAGATTGTGGTAAAAATATCAGTTGCAACACAGGTGACATCTCAGGCTAGTCACCCAAGTCCAAGGCCACCTGACTCCCAGGGTCTGAACTCCAGTGCTTAGCCTGAACTGCTGCCTACACTGCAATGGCCATACTGCTATTTTTAGTATCATCAAGTGCAAGTGTCTCTACCCAGGCTGGGAAGCAAACTCCCACTTGCTTTGTAGGCTTACCGCATATGTTTTGCCTTGTGTTTTCTAGATCAAATCTCATTTTATCTTCTTACAGTACTCCAATCCTCTCTAGGTCTCTTTGTGTTATTTTGTTTTCATGATATATAAAGAATATGATAGAAAATAATGTGATGTCTTTATATGAACTGATGGTAGACTCTGTGTTTGAGTACATTTTTTTCATTTTTGGTCACCCTCTTTGAAAATAGACATGGTGGAAATAAAAGTGGTCCAGAGACTGGTGACAAAAAATGACCAGAGGCTTGGAAATGTGAAGAGAGACTGAAATGATGAGTACAGTTTAGCATAGAGAGGAGGAAATGAACAAGAGAAGACATGATAGATGTTTACAAAATAATGGGTCTTACAGTAAGGTATTGAGAAGGTAAATTAGGCATTCCTATTTACCTTTCTCATATAAAATAAAGAAAGAAAAGAAAAGAAAGCAAAACAAAAAAGTTCTGAAGAAGAATTCTGTGTAGCTCGAAAGTTTTTCTCTTTCACCAACAGAATTTGGTCCAATAATAAATATTACTTCACCCACCTTGTCTCTCTAAAGAGAAAGGAGATATTAAGTGAAAATTAATTGGTCCAATAAAAATACATTTGAGGAGGAATGAGTTGGTTACATAATTATCCATTATGGGGTTTCTTGGAATTTCCTCTGGAGCATCTGGTACTGGTCAATATTAGAAACAGCATACCAGGCTGCCAGTCTGACTTGGTGACTTTCTTGGGCAGGTGAAAAAGGAACAAATCTGGATCACTGCCACTGTGTGATCATTAAATAGGAGCTGGGACTCACACTAGGCTCCCAGGTTGTGAATTTATATGACAAATGGTGGTATGTGCATTTTGTATACATTTGGATCTAATTGCTGCGCAGCTATCCTTTCCATCATGTACTTTGAGGAATTTACAGTTTTAGTATCTGTTTCAGTTAAATTCAGCCAGCTTCTCCAGTAATTCACTTTGTAGATAATTACTAAAAGTGATATTTTCTGGTTAGCCACATCAAACAATCACAGTTGCCTGGATGGTTTTGAGTGTGTTTTTTTGTTGGAAGAGGAGTTAGAGGAGAGTTGTGAGGAGGGATGTAAACTTAGTGGATCCAGTGCATCAGTGCACTATGACTCCATGTTGACTCATTCTTTTTTTTCCTGGACATTCCTTATGGAGATTCTCACAGATCTCCTTTTGTAAAAAATTCTGGTACAGGAATGGGCACTACACAGAAGTCCTATATAAATTGTCTTTGCTAGGAGAAGAACAAAGCAGCTTGAGTTTTGTTGTAGGTTTTTGTTTTGTTTTCTCTTCCCCATTTTTTTTTTTTACAGAACTCTAAAACAGCAATCACGACTGTAAGTTTAGAAAGATGCTAGAGACTTCATTTGCCCTAACATGAAAGAGCTCTGGGCCCGGCCCTTTGAAGCTAAATGGTAGAAGGGTGGAAGATAATATTCAGAGCTCTGTCTATGGGGAAGCCAGAGCTAAGACTGGTCTACACCTAAAATGTAGGTCTACCTACCTATGTTACTTGAGCTGTCAAAAAATTCACGCCCTGAGTACAGTAGTTACATCAGTGTAACCTCTGGTATAGACATGGCTTAGATTCTTCTGGAAGGATTCTTCCATCTATTTAGGTACCAAATTCAGAGAGGTGGATTAACTTAATTGACAGAAAACTCCTTCCGTCATCATAGGAGGCATCTACACTATAGTGCTACAAGAGCATAACTTCAGGGCTGCAGCTTTGCAGCTATAGCTGCTGTGGTGTAGACATATCCTTAGGCCAGGTCTACACTGCGACTTTAAATCGGTTTAATGGCCGATATACCGATTTAACACTGTATCCGTTCACACGACGTCGTCATTAATATCGAGTTAAACGGCTCCTTAAATCGATTTCGGAACTCCTCCCAAACGAGAGGAGTAGCGCTAAATTCGATAGTGATAACTCGGATTAGGGTTCATGTGGACGGAAATCGACGTTATTGGCCTCCGGGCGGCATCCCAGAGTGCAGCACTGACCGCTCTGGACAGCAATCTGAACTCGGATGCAGCGGGCAGGTAAACAGGAAAAGCCCCGCGAACTTTTGAGTTACATTTCCTGTTTGCCCAGCGTGGAGCTCTGATCAGCACGGCTGGCAATGCAGTTTGAAATCGAAAAAGAGCTCCAGCATAGACCGTACGGGAGATACTAGGTCTGATCGCTGTATGGGGAGACAAATCTGTTGTATCCAGCTCCGTTACAGAACACGAAATGCCAAAGCGTTTGAATAAAAAACTCCAGGATACACAGCGCTGCGTGACAAGCGTAACGGGAAGCCAGAGACTCAAATGGACGCTCATGAAGGGAGGGAGGGGGTACTGAGGACTCCAGCTATCCCACAGTCCACAGCAGTCTCTGAAAATTATTTGCATTCTTGGCTGAGCTCCCAATGTCTGTAGGTTCAAACACAGTGTCTGGCGTGGTTCAGGGAACAGCTCCTCAGTTTATTTCCCCCCACCACCACGTGAAAAAAAAAAGGGAAAGATTGCTGTGCTATGGCGTTTGCTCAATGCACTCCGCGAAAAAGGCGCCAAAGGGTTGTCTGCTGCCTTCACAAAGGGAGGGGTGAGGCTGTACCCAGCACCACCCGGGGCAATGTTTTCTGCCCCATCAGGCACTGTGCTCTCAACACGGAAGTGGGAACTATGGGATAGCTGAGGAACAGCTACCCACAGTGCACCGCTCCTGAAATCGATGGTAGCTTTGGACCATGGACGCAAACAATCGATTTCGGGATCCCACTGTGGACGCGCTAAACCGATTTTATTAGATCTGTTTTGTAATATCGGTTTAAGCTAATTCGAAATAATCGTGCCGTGTAGACGTACCCTTAGTGTGCTGAACTTCTAAAGTAAAGAATTGTGCTATTCCTTTAAATTGGAGATTGCTGTGCTTTCTGCTGTTTGAGACTATTTAACTTTAAAAGTCACGCTGAAGTTGAACAGTGTATAAGGAGACTTAGAGGCCACATTGTGACTTTTGTCAGAGAGAATGTCTGCACTTCTGGTCTGAGAACAGAATGTAAAAGAAGGCATGCAACTTATCAGAAATGCCTGTCATTTGCAAAGCCATCTCCTTCCATTTGTTGCATTAGTGTATCATTCTTCAAAGTCTTCCCTGAAGAAATGCATGCTGTCTACTGACAAAAGTGCTGCTGAGACTTGTCACAATGTTAAACATTTACACCTTTTCTTTATTTTGCCCTGCAAAATGCTGTTTGTGAAAAACTATGGAAAAATGGGGATATAGCAGAGAACTGGAAACAGGCGGGCTTGGTACAGACTTTGGAAAAGGGAAAAAAAACAAAACAATCTTGGCAATTCAGTAAATCTAACTTCTGTCCCTCATAAAGGAATGAAACAAACATTAAGCAAAAAAAAAAATATGTAAGCAACTAGAGGATACTGGAATCAGCAAGCTGGGTCTATATATAACAGATTATGCCCATCAAGTTGATGAGTTTTTTCTAATTAATTTACAGAAGATATAATAGATCTAAGATCTAGACAACTGCTTGTACCTCTTGAAATTTTACTTGAATTAGATTGGATTGGCTATGATCATATGCCGTATGGACTGAAACTGGTTGAAAGATTGGCAAAGATAAAGTAAAAAGCAATGTATCAAATTGGAATAAGTGTCCAAGGAGATGGTACAGGTATCAGTGTTAAACTCAGCTTGGTTTGATACTTTTGCAGCATATCAATGAAGTTGCAGATGATAGTAACTTGGGAAGTGTTTCAAACACTGCCAAGGACAAAGGAATAATAGAAAATGACTAAATCAATTGGAAATATGGACAGGAAGTAACAACATGAGCAAGTACCTTGGAAAATGAAAATTAATACACATATGGAAAATAGTCTATGACACAGATATTCAGTTAAAAAATCACTAAAGGTCCATTTAGGACTTCATAGGGGAGAAGACAAGAAGCCTCCTCCACTTTGCATCCAAGACAGGGGTCAGGTCACCATCACAGTTTCTGAACTAGGGGTTGCTCCATCCATGCAGCCCTGGGATTCAACATACCAAAGGAGGCAGGATGGGAGATGGAAGCCATAGCCATAGCCATACCTCTACCCCTTCCTCCACACTTGCATGGCTGTACACTCAAAGAAGCAAGTGGCACTTTTCCAGGCTCTGTTTTTTCCAGCCTATAGGATGAAGTAACCTGAAGACTCTCCCTACACAATGAGGAGCTTAAGAAGGGACAATGCCCCCCTGAAGGACAATCCCTATCCAAGCTCTGTTGGCACTGTATTGTTCTTCAGGTCTCCACAGAAAATGGTGTATGTTCAGTTTTAGATGGGAGCTTCTTCCTCAGTGTGAAAGTTACTCCTTTAGACTCCCTTATATATTACTTGAGCAGATTTAAGTAGTTCTATGAGGTATAAATGACTGTAAAGTCTAACTTATGTCACCTTAAACATCCCTTCTGAATCTGCCCTTAGACACTGAATGACAGTTATTAGCTGAGGAAGAATACTTTCTTACACACTTGCAGTTATGTAAGTGGATGAGACACTATCTGGTTTGTGTGTCTTGAATGAGCTGTTGACTAGGTCTTTGCATTTTATATTTTGGCAAGTCTCTCTCAAACTATCATCAAGTTATTAAAGTGCATGTGCATACTGTGTACTTCAGATAATGTGGTCATCTCTTGATGTTCACTGCCAGGTAAACTCAACCTGATCAGATTAAGACAATAGGCAAGCAATGGATGGAAGTAACCTCAGAAAATCTGTATGCTTTTGTTTAGAATATATTGCTATCGGTGTCTGTCACTAGGAAACCACATGTGAGACCCTGTGATGGGATTATTCAGACATTCCAGCTGTTTTTGAATGATCTCAGCTCTGATAGTGCAAAGCAAGAGCAATTATTCCCCTGTCTAGTACACTCTCGCTTATGCCATCAATCCTTGACCCAGAGCGCATTCTGTATAAGCACAACCAAAGCTTGGACAAACCAGAATGACAGAAGGGGCCTAATTTCAGGTTCTGGGTTTATGGGGGAAAGCTGTATTTCTTCCTTGCTAACCCAACAGCTCTCCCATGTTTCTAGGTTCCAAGACCTGAGCAGTTGCTAGGGAAACTCTGGAGTTTCCATAGCAACTATTCTCAAGTCCCTATGCCAAGCACCTCTTGCCTACAGCCCTGTGGAGATGGCAGCAGCAAGGAGCTGTTCTGTAGATGGGAAAGAGAAAGGGTATAAGCCCAGGGCACAGAGAGGAGATAGTGTAGGCCTACTATCCACTCCAAGATGATGATGGAGGGAGAACAGGCAACTATTCTGAAAATGCCTTTTGTGAAAATGCTAACCCAGATAAGGATGATGTGGGACTTACAAGGGTGAGAAGATGGAAGTGTAGCTTAGGTACATTGGGAAAGGTTAACTGGATTGTGTTGGGACAAAGAGTCATTGAACATGGTGGGACTCACAGTGTAAGCATCTGAATTTTAAGATTGTTACTTGAACTAAAATTTAATGCCTTTATACATTTTCTGTCCTGTGGGTTCTTATAAACACTTTGAACTATGTTGGGGTCTTTTTACTGTGGGCCTCCTCTGCAAAAATGCATATAAGACAATGTAGTAATCTGGTAGTAGCACAGAAAAAATACATAAAAAAGCATATATCAAACCATCATGAACACAGGAAACAATAATATGTGCATACAATAAACTAGGACTGATATGGGAAAAATGCACATAGCTGGACTTTTTTCTCCTGCATTCAAATGTGCATTTCTGCTGTGTTGAAGGTGATTTACTGTGTATACATGCTGCATCTATGATTATGCATAGGTAGAGTGGGCCATGTTATTTACTATGGATAATTTACCGAATAATTTTTGGCTTATTCTTTTGAATAAATTAATCTCAAATATATTTGACCAAATGACATAGATGGTTAAGCATATCATTTACTCAAAGAATATTGAGAAAAATTATTTAGGATGAATAGTCTTTCACTATTGGACCAGCCCTATAGATATGTACTTTTATTGCATGTATGTTATTTTATATGTATCTTTGCTGTAGTAGGGTGTTTTGTTTTATGCACCTATGCCCTTACCATTGTGGACCCAAACCAAACAAACTTCCTCATTCTGGACCAGATGCTCAGTTGATGCAAGTTACTGTAGCTCCATTGATTTGGCACTGCACCACTTTACACCACGTGGGGATCTGGCCCTATAGCTGTAGTTATTAACCAGGGGTAACTGTTTGCTTTAATTTATTTTTTTATGTAATAATTTATATAATGTTGAGATTGCAATTTCACTCAAAAGTGAAATGCCTACCTCCCAAAGGAGGAATATAAAATCTTGGTTAATAATACAGGCCATGAAGTGCACAGAGTTTTTAACACAGATGGAAGAGATGAGACTATATTTCATGGCAGTGGTTCTTAACCAGGGGTACGCATACCCCTGGGGTACACAGAGGTCTTCCATGGGGTACATCTACTCATCTAGATATTTGCCTAGTTCTATAACAGGCTACATAAAAAGCACTAGCTAAGTCAGTACAGACTGAAATTTCATACAAACAATGACCTTTTCATACTGCTCTATATACTGTACACTGAAATGTATGCATAATGTTTATATTCCAATTGATTTATTTTATAATTATATGGTAAAAATAAGAAAAGTCAGCAAGGTTTCGGTAATAGTATTTGTATTTTTATGTCTGATTTTGTAAGCAAGTAGTTTTTAAGGGAGGTGAAACTTGGGGGTAGGCAAGACAAATCAGACTCCTGAAAGGGGTACAGTAGTCTGGAAAGGTTGAGTCACTGTCTCAAGGTATCCTCCTTTCGTCCAGCATACATTACCTCAGCAGTTACAGTAGATTGAAACAGGAGGGAGAGCTCTCACCATATCAGCTAAGGAGGAGAAGGGACAAAAAAATCCATGATATCTTTCTTGTTTTCATTAGAGAAGACACTACATGCAGAACACTGGCATTTTTTAGAAAATTCGCTATGCCATGCTTGCATTGTTTTGTACACAGTATAAATAGATCTTGTGCATAAATGCTGCAAAATTGGCATCCTGGAAAAAAAAATATAAAGGACTGCACAGCATGCTTGAGAGAAAGTTTTACAGTGTGGATTGCAGACATTTTAGTTAAGAATGTGGCAGGGCAGTGGTGGGAAGGACTTAGCTAGCAACAAATCTTCTGGGAGTCATTTTACAATCACTGATATATTGCCGTCCACCATGGAGCCACCTGCATTGGGGCCAAAACCACAAAGCCAGCCAACCCTGGTGCCACTGCTTTAAAAAACAGTTTCCCAGACCTTGCATTTACTTATGTATTTATTTTAAAAAGAGCACTTTGTCAAACATTTAGGGTTGACAGATGAGTCATGTTGCTGCAACGCAGGTAAACACTGCCATGAGTGACACCAACTATGTCACTATGTGCGGCATTAGGCAGAGAATTTGAGAAGACAGGTTCATGAAAAAAATATGAATGTTGTCAGACAACCCTGCATTTTTCATTATTAAAATCTTGAGTGAATTTAGTGCTCATGAAAGTGAGGGACTAAGCTTCTCCACACATCTCTTTCAATACATCTCAGTTCTGACCTGCAGCTATTCTGCTATTCTAGTTATGGGCCTTGGGCAGACACTGCTCACCATGGCACATTGTGGTAGTTTTGTGAAATAGATAATGGGAGTCTCACATGAGATCAACAAACTCATTTTCACTTGTGACCCAACAATGATTTAATCGCAGGTCCTCAGCAACAATAGGCTGGTATTAACAGAGTATAATGAACTGACTAGCAGCATGCGTGCCCCCGTTCTCTTTTGGTCAGAATCGGAACTGTTCAGTTGTGTGCCACAGACTCGATAGTGCTAGCACCTAAAAAATACTAACTATGGTTATTTTAGAATGTTGTTTCTGTCTATTAATACTTATGAGATGCACCGCCTGAAGCCACTGTGCTTAAGGAATCTTCTGGCAACTAGTGTTTCAAGCCATGCAAGCAGCCTCTCATAGCACTGCATATTTGGAACAAAGGTAGGGTCGTGTGACTCAAACTGGCCCAAAATGGCAGATGTGTGTGCTGACCTCCAAGTAGTAATCCTGCAGGTTTTCTATGTGGGAACCATGCCTGCGAGGTTATTGTTGCTGCCTTAACCCTAGAAGAATGATCTCTAAGACACTGAGGTACTGACATACTGGCTAATCCATTACATATCTTGATATAGAGTTTAATTCACTTAGGCAGGCAGAGTGGAGATATTATTCCCTTTACACTGAATGCCAAAGGCTACAAAAAGTCTGAGTGCTGAAGGTCCATTGAAATAAACACTCAAAGGCCTCCTGACATGTAGGGTATTGGATGCAGTTTCTCAAGAATGAGAATGGAGGAAGAGTTGGGAAGAGTTTCTTTCACTCATCTTCCAGATGTAACTGAGATTAAAAATGTTCGCAGCATTCTCATAATTTTTTCCTTACCATTTGCAATTCTGCAGTCTGATAATAAGCTCCCAAAGTGCAGGGATACACTTGCTGACAAGCTTCTTGCTCCAATGGAACACCTCCCATATCTATGGTGCCTCCCTGAAAAGTGGTACTCTATGAAGTCACCCATCTAGCCTATCTCTGAAACCTTCCCAGTTGAGGGGAGAGTTCAGGGTTCATAGTCCTCTCCTTCCTTTCCACATCTCAGACGAGGAGCTTTCAGGGACAGGGATTGCTTCAGGCTCATCTCTACCAAAGCCCACAATATGGCTAGAAGATGAGAAGGAATGGATTAGCAATAGAACATTTTTAAATTGCAATACATATATACCAATAACTTTATTTTTGTTCTGCCTTGTACTACATCTAAGGCAACAATTTTATTTCAAACATTGCTTCTTTTTAATTGCTTTTTAACATACACAAAATAAAATTCTGCACAGAACATAAAGAAGATATTTTATCTCATTAACTTTCTGGCTGTTTTGAGAGAAGTCTATGCTTTTCAGTGAAAGAAACCAATTGTCCTTGTAAGTCTCCCATTGCTTGGCTAGAGTCCACTATTTGCAGGAGGTGTTGGTCATAACACCTGATTTATTGTTAGTTTGAGTGGAGTTCCACTGCTTTGCAATTCTGATAGCTCCATTAGAAAATTGTGAGATGGCATTAAAATTTTAACGGGCAATGCCTTGTTTGCATTTTATCCCACTTAGCATCAGATTGCCAGAGATCTGTAAGGAAAGCTTGTATTTTCATAAACCACTTTCACAAAACCTAAAATTCCAAGGACTAAAGAACACACAAGAAAAATGATAAAAATGATTAAATTAAAAAAATCAAACCCCATTCATTTTTTTTATATTTATTATTATTTTTATTATATTGCTACAATTCAGCATTTACCAAATTAAGGCTGTTTTTCTTTTCCTCAATGGTTGTTAAGGTTGACCCCTGTCAGCACAGAACACTAAAACTGTCCTAGTTCTAGTGAGATTTTGTGAGTGTAAATATAATCAAATTCTCAGAAACCATAAATTGTGTTTATACATCACTATTGAACATTCTTGTACTTTCAATACATTGTTTTCCAGTGTATCAAAATGTCTGGGGACAATTTGTCTTCTTTATTTGATTATTTTGGCTTTCAGCATGCTGTTTAGTTTACATACCATAACAATATATGTTCTTTCTACATTGAGTCTGTGCAGGCAGATTTAATATCTGCATAATTTTAAAGTGTCTTCTTACAAAATGACCATAAATGGATCTTTAACTCTGCCGAATCCCTGATAAAAATATCTCTCACTAATACCAATAGAGACAGAAGGTGTGTGTTGACTATGAAATTTGCTTTCACAAATGCAAGTCCTCAGGGCAAAATAAACAATATTATTCCAGAATAAAAAAATATACACAGAGGTGATAAGAAAATTGTAAAGTGAGAAGAAAGCTGTGCTTTAGCAAACTAGCTGTATGTTAGTATGTTTTTTCTTATTTCTAAGTTTTGCAGTACCAAAATGCATGTTTAAATTATTGCATTTGACAAAGGAAGACAAGGAAAAATGGTGCAGCATCTTTAATTTATCAGTTTACATGAGATGCAGGCAATTGCCTGTGGGTACCAGATTGTGATTTTTCTACTCAAGTACATTCTCATGTTTTACTGATGAGCTATATGCCAGGCCCTTGTGTTCTGTATAGTAAGAGTTTCTAGGAACAGCCTCTTCAATTGCTCTATCTCTTGTTTTGTTTTGTCACTAAACTCACTTATACTGCAGAAGCATTGAGTATAAAAGAAGTTACTTTAATTCAATAGCATATCAGGGAGCCAGATTCTCTGATGCTAGTAATACAGCTATTTATGTGTAATGCCTTCCTTTGCACCAAAAGTGGTTTGACCCCTGAGATAATACTCTGTCATATTTCACAGGAGACACATAGTTTTCTGAATTAGTGCTATATTAACTATAAAACATACAGATGAATACATGTTATATAGTTATATAAAAAAGAGGTGTATGTATATATGTGGTCATATACTTATAACTCTAGATATAGATATGAAATCATGTGTCCGTGTGCGTGTGTACAAAATTACCTGAGGAAAAATAAAGTTCTTCCCTTTTCCGAAGACATGAATGAAACGAGAATAAGAAAAGGCATAAAATAAAGTAAGTTGATCACCTAAGGAAACTTTGAAAATTCCTACCTGCTGTATCCTGAACCACTGGAAGTGGGATTGGAGGTCTTGAATGAATCTAAAATGGAAGGATTAAATGGAACATTATTTGGAAAATTAAAACAACACATTGCATCCTCTGTCCAGTTTACCAATCAAGCCATCCCTGGTTCCATTTGATAGTCTTGGTTATCAGAAATCTCTCTGAAATGAGTAGAGGGATTTAAGCTTGCAGTGTTAAATTCAAACTGCTATTTAACGGCCAAAAGCCTGCTGAAAGTGAATTTTGATGAACCATATGGAAACATAATGATAAATATTTGTTTAAGCCAAAAAATCTGTGTCTGCTGGACATGAGCTCTGTGATGCTCTCTGACAATTTGACAGATCAGAAGCAGTGAGGAAAAATGGGGGCTTTAAGGAAAGACATGTATGATATTTGCCCTGCAAATAACAGTTCCATTCCCTACTTTATATTTCTGGTGCAAATAAATGCAGAAGCCTGAAAATCCCTTTTTTATGATTAGGATCTGATTTTTTTAATTCTAATTTCATCCACACTGGCACACACCCAGGCAAAAACTGCTGTTGGGAACAAAGAAGCTAAGAACAGAGCCTGAAACCCTCTTTAGTTTCAGTGTTGTTATCATTGGGAGGATTTTTTATTTTTTTTTAGAAATATGGTTTATCACTGTAGGAGAATTGCCATTGACAAGGCTGGTAATTAGCTGCATATTATTTTCAGTGTAGTTCACATCCACACATCACAGGACAGAAAATGGGAGCCTTAGACAAACAGAATCCTTGTAGAAGATCATTAGGAATCCCACTGTGACATGCCACGTGCAAACTCGTTGATTTAGATTAGTCATCTGTATTGTTCTATATTTTAGACTGCAGGAGATATTAACTTATTTCACAAAACCACAATGGTTACACATTTACGGTCAGAGAAACGTTCTGCATTCTCAGATGATACCAAAGATGACATTTTAATATGTACTCATTACAGAGTCTTGTTTGCAACACTATTTAGGGTTTCATCAAAGTCAAGGTAAGAAAACTCTATTTTCTTAGGGCTTTGTAACTGAGCTGTAAACATGAAACACAACACTGCATACAAAGTATTATCTAGGGCTCAGGATTTGTAAATAATATTTCAGACAAAATCATTTGTGATGATGGGATGTACCAGTGAAGTGAATATATTATATTCCTGATTTTTGTGTATATACATACAGTGCAGACCAAAGCGTTATTAAGCCCATTGTGGTTTATGTAGTAAATTACAGGAGCAAAAGTGTTTTGTTTGTCACAGTCACAATAGAGGTCAAATATGCATTTTAAAAAATGTACAGATCTTACAGATCAAAGAGTAAATGTTCCTTTTCTGATGGCCATTTGATTCCCTTCATGTCTTTATGCAAAGCTTGTTTTGTGTTTTGCTAATGTCATTGTTTCTGAAAACAAAGTAGATCATTCTCCCCAGTACCAGTTGGCATATCTCAAGAATTCATGGCTCATATTCCCTGAGGATGTAAATTGGAGCAGATTCATTTATTTTAACGGATCTGAGACAATTTACTCTAGCAGACAATTCAGCCCATTGTGTGAAATCTCACACTATCTCCTGACAAATTAATCGGTAATCTGAGCAAATATTTGGGTCTGCACTATACAGACAGTATATGTACACAATCCAAAACAAAACTTGTCCTAGCAGGGGATGGGAGGGAACCTCCAAAGAGCACAGGATAAAAAGAATGTGATTAATTATTATTTTCTAGGAAGTTGTTAACATTTTAATGTTATTACAACATAGAGGCTCTTTATTTAACAGATTTTCATATATGTTGAGGAATTATTCATATGTATTCTCATTCCTATGTGAACAAACATTTGGAATCTGATATAGTCACTTCAAGGGTACATAATACGACATCAGAGAGAGAAGAAATTTACGGGTAGCGAATAGCTCAGGGGACTGGTAATGGCCTAGGTTGTTGGTTCAGATCTAATCCAGGTTGGTAGTAACTGCAATTATTGTCATCTAATGACTTTTTGGTGATGTGTATGAAACGAGTTTTTGTTCTCAATGTAGTTCCTTACAGACAGTTGCCCATATCATAGCTGGTGTCCATCACAGCTGAGATGGTGGCAGTCTCAGTAGGAAGATCAAGGTCTGACCAGGCCTGGAGATTGACCTGCTTTCCTGTACCAGGGCAGGACTGAGGCACTTTGGCAAGACACAGGAGGAAAATCTCCATTGCCTGTCTTGTACCTGCTCTGGAGATAAAAATATTTTACTTTTCAGGATAAACAGGAATCTTTCATGAGCAAGTATTCCTTCTTATTGTCTAAACAACAAAGATGAGATACCTGTCTTACCAATCATATGAAAAAGAAATACAGGAATTCACAAGATAGTATATAAGAAATACCTGCTTATATGTCTCATTTTATTTGGTGGTAAGTATATCTTTAGTAGTTGCACTTAAATACATTAAAAGAGACTAATTCCCATAACAGCTTGCAAATCTTCCCTTCAAACTATGCTGTGATGATGATGATTGATGATGCAGCTCCTAACATACAAAAGGAGAGATTCACAGTTCACTGATGAGGAATATCAGTTTTCCCTATGTACTTGCCATTTGCAATAGCATTGGAGGGAAATTCTGTCTAAACGAGCTAGGTCTGCTAGTCAGATATTCACCTTGAGCAGACTGTTGTTCATATCATGTGTTATGTTGCCCTGTCCTCTGCCATATCATGTGAGTAGGCTACCTCAACATGAATGTGTAACTCAGTGGCTTCTTGGTGCTTAGACATGGTTTTGCTAGCTTGGAGGTTGCACAATATGGAGGGACCTGTAGAGTTCTTGCTGCTGCAAAGGATTGCTAAATACCAGCTTATTTGGATTGCCACACCCTATGCCAAAATCTCCTCCCATTTAAATTCATGAGCAGAATCCTTTGGAAAAATGCTACATTTTAATCAGAAAAAATCATAAACTCATGTACAAAACTGTACATTTTTATGTATGCTGCTCATCAGTTTAGAAAAACAAGAGTTAAAAAATCACGTACTTTATGGACCCTCCAAGGGCAACCACACTATAAAGGGACTGGTGAGTCTATATAATAAACACAAATCTATGCACTTAAGGCACTAACTGGCAATTATGTGTAGTTTTGATTATGGGCATTTATATTTCCAGAAAGAAAATATAATTACTAGGAAAGTTACATTTTTTAATGCTTGCCTTGTACTTTTTGACCTGGGTTTCAATTAAGCAGAGATCCAGGAAATTTTGATCAGTGTAGATATGTTTATGAATGTTTGTCTTAAGTATCTGGCAGGCAACAGCATTTCTACAGAGGATTATTTGGATCTGAATTACACATGATACTAATTACTATGCAGTAAAGCCAGTAAAGGAAAAATAAATCCAAAGAGAAAATCTACCATATTTTTTCTACAACAGGTGATAGATACTATTTATATTATGATTATTTTACATTATTTATAGGAGACTATAAATGTGATAGGAATATACTGTATAAAGGTAGAGAGATAGAGAACATTTGGTTTTAAGTCCTACATATTTTTATTGGGAAAAGTTAAATCGCAAGAGAAATGAAAATAAAAAGAAAATAAAGGGAAGGAAGAAAGGAAAGACTGTTAGAAGCAATAATAGAAAAAGGAGAAGAGACTAATATTGTTAATAAATGAAGGATTAGGTGATTCACACAAAAGGAGACTTTAATATATGATAGAGAAAAAAGAAACTGAAGCACTTTTAAATTTAATAGACAGTTCATAAATTAGAGAATCTGTCATGTAGTATTAAAAATCACACTTAGCATTTCACTGAGTAATATATTATTAATGTATGTTATGATATGTGATGCACTATGGTGCTAATAATTTATATTTGTGTAGACTTCTAAGTCTAGATTCTAACATTAGTAAGCTTCATAGCATGTATAAAGCTTTCCTGCTTCTAAGTTTCATCTAGTGATCAGATATTTTCCTTTGTATAAAATATCTTTTGAGGTTATGACTATATTGCTGGATTCACAGAATTATTACAGAGGAGTGTAATTTGTAGAACCTGAAGAACATTATAAAGTTCCCAGTACTTAAAGATAAAGCATTTTATCTTTAAATTTCTAAAGCATGGTATGGGGTTTTAGTCAGAGGTCTCTGGCTTTATAATAGTTGTAGCTAAATTGTCAGACAACCCTTTGAAAATGTAGGGACTAATGTTTGTAAACAAGTTCTGTAAAGAAAAACACGACTTTTTCATGTGAAATTGCTTAGAACAGAGTAAAATAAGGCCCATCGTCTGCTCTTAGGCCACTTTTATTTTCTCTTCTCCCAAGCCCTCCTCTTTGTTTCTTCTGGGCTCTTCACCACAAACACTCTGTCTTTATGTTTCCTTCTAACATAGTCTTTCCTCTTATACCCCACCTATCCCTTTTACTACACCCACTCTCCTCACTTCAAGCATCTGTGGCCTACCCTGGATTTCACTGTGAATAGCATGCTAGTCTGAATGAGCTCCCCTTCCTTCAATCTGACTCACTGCATGGTGTGTTAGTTGTTCCACATACCCCTCCCTATCTACTAGTATTTATGCAAACATCGGTTTGTATAGGTTGGTTAGAAAAACAACTATTACGATTGGTCCTGCCTCAGCATGGGGGCATGGACTAGATAACTGCCAGCCCTACATTTCTATGATTCTATGTACATTTACTAGGAATTGCTCCTAAAGTGGCACCATCATATCACACATCCCCTCATATATACCTCCAGCTCCCAGTAGACCCAAGGAGGAGTAGCCCTAAGGTCTCTTCCAAACTCCCCATCTCCTGCATGGTAGCACCATCAGAATGGCCAATTGTCAGGCCATTAGTGGAAAAATTTTCAATTTGATACAGTAATGTAAGGTTCTGGTTTAAAGAGAAGCTGCTTTGACAGCAAAAGGCTGAACAACCAAAGTAGGATTAAATAGTGTACTGTGCCAGTCAAAATTCTTCTGATAATCAAAGAGAATGTGGTGTATAAGTGGCCCATATATCTAAAGAGAAAAGAACAGATTATTCTAGAAAGACAGGTAACCAAATAGAACCATTATGTTGATTACCTATAATGTGACTGGATTGGGAGACTGACTACATGTACATTGTGCAGATTCCCATAATCAGAGTAGGCCAAGGGAACCCTGCAACCCCCACCACAGCCCAGCCTAAGACAGCAAGAGAGACAGTTCCACAGCTGCTTGTAAGGAACCTAGCCAAAAAAGAAACCATAGAGCCATCAAGAGATCCAGATGTCACTGCTACTATTGGAAAGAGATATGCCAGAGTTTGTCATCTGAGTACTACAACTGCCAAATGTGACTGCCTTTTGCCACAGCTGTTGACTTTGTTGCTGGAAGACTAGAGAGCAGGGAGAAGAGTAAAAGCAGCACCAGCACAGTGGGAGGCAGCTACCAAGTTAATGCTAAAGTAGTATACAGACAGTTCTCAATTTGCTTTGTAATTGTTTTGCTCCGTTGGAAAATAGTTGTGCCAATAAAAATGTAATTTGTAGCTGTGTAACAGTAAGTATGCACATCAAGTGTGGTAGATGTGCAGTTTGTAGATTTATGATGAGTGAGAAGTGGGTGTCTGTGGAAGACTCAACTCAAGGAAAACAATAACTAGACTAATAAAGTTCTTTTGTCTGTTTTAAGGCATTGATTATACTCCATAACCACAGCCCACCCTTTTCACTGGATAACTTTAGAAGGAATAAGCAAATGACAAGAGAATGACATGTTGGGTGGACAAACGAAGTCGTGAAAAACCTCAGTTTTTAAAATCTTTTTTGAAAATATACAAAGATAATTTTGAGCACAAGCAAAAATAGCAACATTTTACATCTCTGCCTCTTCTTACTGGGCCAGTATAGAAACATCATAAGACTTCTGCTATATAGTCCCCAATGTCCCAAGTCTGAAAAAAAAATCCATAAAAAATCTGCACTTCTCTAAAGGCCTTTTACTCCCATGTCTGCCTTTGACTATTTTGTAGCTCCCTTGTAGGGACATGAGAACATCCTGCAGCATCTTTCTAAGTGGTAATCTCCCCAGGAGAGACTTGAACTCAGCGGTGCTGCTTCTCATTCTCTGACTCTACAATTTTTTTTGCTGCTTCCAGGCTTGTGTGTATGTCTTTCATGCTTTTTTCATACTTAACCTTTCTCTCCCTTAACCTACCATCTCTTCACTCCAGCAGCCATCATTGCTCACCATTCTTCCCATGGACTACTGCCAAACATCACTCAGCTATTCACTAGCATCACTCCTGGCCAACGTTACTGACAATGCTGCTTCTTGCTTCTGACATTCCTCCTCCTACACTTTCCTACCAGATCTGCTCACTCACTGTCTGCAGTTCCCCAAGGATGGGAAGTTAAATTGAGATTTGACTCCAGAGCAATCACTCTTTTAGGGCTGGTCTACACTACGGGGGAAAATCGATCTCAGATACGCAACTTCAGCTACATGAATAATGTAGCTGAAGTCGAAGTATCTAAGATCGAATTACTCACCATCCTCACGGCGTGGGATCAATGTCCGCGGCTCCCCATGTCGACTCCACAACTCCGTTTGGGTTGGTGGAGTTCCGGAATCAATATAAGCGCGTTCGGGAATCTAGATGAGACGCGATATATCGATCCCTGAGGAATTGATTGCTACCCGCCGATACGGCGGGTAGTGAAGACATAGCCTCACATGCCCTTCCCACCCTCAGCCTCAGAGGAGCAGAATTAAACTGAATTCGTGTCCCAAATGTTCATTTCTTTTGGGAAATTTCTAACCACCATGTTAGACTCTCAAATGTAGTCCTACTCACCTGCTAAAGAACAAGAATGTGCATGGGATGATATTTAAAATGTTATTTGATGTTGCTCAAGATAGATTTAATATAAATTATATAACAATATGCTGCATTTATACTCCTCCCTTCAACATCAAAGAAGCTTCCTGAGACCTCTAAGAATAAGTATTTTCATTTCTGTTCTATAAATGAGGAAAGTGAGATAGAGAGGTGAACAAAGGTGCTGGAACATTTTTTATAGTGGAGGTGCTGAAGGCAGAAACCATGTATTTGGGTTATTACTCAAGCCAGGGGGTGTGGCAACATCTCCAGCACCCCTAGTTCCAGCACCTATGGAGGTGAAGTGATTTACCCAAACCCACACATGGAGGCAGTGTCAAAGCCAGGATTAGATTCTGATTCCCAGTTTTATGCCTAGGCTAGACAGTCAAAGCAAACACAATATTACAGTGTAACTCTCTTAAACGTTCTTCAAGAGACTCTAGTTGCTGGGCATAAAGATTTAGCACAAGTCAAACAAATGTTTACAGTGGGCCAGATTCACTTTGGCACTCACAGATGGGTGCAAACTGCACCCACTTAAGTCCATGGGCACAGCCATGCTGGTGGCGGTATTGGCTGTTAGAGGGAGAGCAGGGGGTTGAGTTCTGCATGCCTTTCCCCACGGCATTGGCAGGGGAAACAAAAATGTTATATCCAGGGCTTCATGGGCAGTTCACTGCTGGCGGTTCCCCAGGAGTTTCAGTCTTGGTCAGCCTTACATCCATCACTTTGCGGGCTGCCCTGTCCAGCTCTGGGCATCACGTTTAGCTATCAGAACCCAGTGCTGGCAGAAGGCATAAAGTGAATATGGTCCACTGCATATAATAGTGATGAAGTTAGGAGTATCACTCGGGGCAGAATGGCTTTTTACCTTTCCAATTCAATTTACTGAACAGCTACATTAATTGGCTACTTTTCATATAGTAAAAGCCTTCTTGAAAAGCACATCCCATTTGCATTCACCAAATGTATTTCATTTATGGTTTATAATGTATTTCCATTCAGTAGATCATATAAAAAATAAAAATTAGCAATAATGTAACAGTAGCTTAGAAAACTAATTAATCTGATGATGCAAATTCCCCAGGCCCAGTGATCAGGGCGGTGCTTACCCATATGCAAACTATGCAGCTGCATAGGGCACCAGGAAATTTTGGGCACCAAATTGCCCCAAATTTCCTGGTGCCCTACGCAGCTACGTGGTGCACCAGTGGCCTGTTCCCCTGGCTGGCTCAGCCAGCCAGGAAATCTGCCCCCGCCCCTGCTCCGCCTCTTCCCTAAAGCCCCCACCCCTGCTCCGCCCCTGCCATGCCTCTTCCCACCCCTGCTCTGCTCCAGCCCCATCCCCACTCTACCCCTTCCTCAAAGCCCCCACCCCTGCTCTGCCCCCACTCCACCCCTACCCCTGAGCTACATCTGGGGAGACTGCAGCAGGGGTCGGGCATGCCCTCACTCACCGGGCAGTGGGATGTGGAGCGACCCAGCACCAGCCCACTCCACTCCACTGGTGAGAGCTGGGGGGCCGTTTTCCCTCTGCCCCCCAAGCCTGCTTCTGCCCCTATGCAGAGGCCTGGGCCCAGCTCCGCCCCCCACGGGGGTCTCTGTAGGGCCCCAAAATGTCTAAGGACAACCCTGCCAGTGATAATTCATTTTGACCTGTAAGTTTGTTACATTGTGGGATTTTTAGCCTGTTCTTAAGCTTATCTTACTGGAATGTGTTGAAAAAAACCTTCAACAAAACCCAGTTGTGACTTCACGGATAATACCAGTGCAAACTGCCAGGGCACGGTGAAAGGAGCAGCATCTTGGAAATGGAGGTGGATTATTGGGAGAAGAAGAAGTAAGGTGGCATTAGAGGAAAAAAAGGCTCCTGGTAACTGGAAGAGACTTTAAAAATGTGCATTGATATGCGTTAGCTACCAGCTGTGCCAAAATCTGACTGGTAAATCAGGCCAATGTGCAGCTCACACCAACTGTGTATCATTTTTTTAGACTTTGTATCTCCTGATGTGATGTAAACTATACCAGTGATCCTCAATCATTTCTAAAGTGTGGACATTTTCATAGACAGATTCTCTCATGGACCAGCTCCTTCTACATTCATGACCACATGGACCACTTTCCTTCCTGCTACAGACCATCCCTGTGGCAACTGCAGCAGTTTCTGATGTGGAAAGGTAGTGCTAGGAAGCTATTTAATGTGGGTTGTCACTGGAAAACAAGGAGGACATTTAGCATGATGTGACCAGCCAGCTCTCCTTGGACCACTAGTAGTCCAGACACCACAGTTTGAGATCTTGTGAATGACTGTTTATTTGTATTATGGTACATAAGGGGCCCACTCAGCCACTTGATACCCCATTGTGCTAGGCAATCTGGAAAACGAATTAAAAGACAATCTCTTCACAAAGATGTTACAATCTAGGTTAGAACAAAAATGCATCAAGTGGATGGATGGAACAAACAAGAAGAGTCAGGGAGAGGAGATAGATGAAGATGGCGATAACAATAAAATAAACATATATTAGCAAAATGAACATTAGTCCCAGGTCACCACCTGCTTAGTCATTGGTAGCTGGCAGTAGGCATCATGGAAGAAGGTGAGTTTTAAGGAGTAATTTGAAAGATAGGTGATGGCAAGGTTGTTTTTGTTACAGTTTTTCCCATGTAGACAGGATGTTATGGACATGCTAAAAGGAAAAGATGAATCTTGGGTGGTGAAGGCTAGGAATATTGGCAGAGGAAAGCCAGTGACTGCTACCATGATGAGTTAGTAGACCAGCCAGGTAGTAGGGGATTAAATCATAAAGGACCATGAAAGCAAAAGGAAGAAGCATATACTTGATCTTACTAATACCTAGATATTATATAGCATCTTTTATCAATAGGTCTGAAAGCACTTTACAAACGAGGTCAGAATCATTATCCAAATTTTACAGATGGGGAAAATGAGGCACAGACAGTGAAATGACTTGCCCAATGTCACTCAGCAGGTACAGAAGGATAGCCGATGCATGGATGCAAAAAGGAGGGTGATATAGTCAAAGCAGTGAACTAGGGAAATTACTTAAGCTTCAGCATTTTGAATAGACTTGAGAGAAACAAGATTAGCGATATTGAAACCAGGAAGTTACGGTGGTCAAGTTGTGATGTGAGATATGGGCCTAGGCAAAAGTTTTGGTGGTCTGGATAGAGAGAAAAGGCCAGAACTTGGAGAAGACATGGCAAGATTTAGACATGGTCTGCTTGTGTAGGTTTAGGTAGAAGGATGTGTCAAAAATGATACTCGGGCTATGGGTCAAGCTGACATGGAGAAGGTGGTGGTGCTCCCAATGATACCAAAAGTGGGAAGAAGGCAACACATCAGGAGACATTCAAGAGTTTAGTTTTGGTCATTCTGAGTTTAAATTGTCTGCTGGACATCTACGAGTTGATGTTAGAAAAGTAGGATGAGATTTTAGTTGAGCTACACCACTGTCATGTTTTATACTGAAATATAACATCAGTACATCTAAAGTGTAAGGTTTAAAATGTCTGAGCCTGGGCCTCTAATAAAGCTATATAAATTGGGTTATGCATCAAAGTGAATGAGAATTTAGCTTTGTTTAAAATAGAGGCTTTTGTAGCATAGAAATTAGTGTTAATTCTTACATGCAGTTGAGATACATACAGGACTATGCAAAGTTACCCAGAGGCCAACTGTAAATTAGAATTTTTTCTCTTCATTTTGGAATGAAAGAATAGAAGACATGTATGTGACTGAGCTTTGTGTTTTCACAAATCCTGGCAATAGTGTATAGGAATTCTGTGTTGCATCAATGCAGTTTCAGTTGTGAACTCTAATGCTTTGAAATATTAGAGTGGAGCGTATCTTTTTGTGCTTACATTGGGTGAAACCCTCATTATTTCTGCATTTGTTAAAATATGGCTCCCTGTTCAACATACAGACAAAGCAAGAGGCTTTGATAAAACCTGGTCTACATTCAGAGATTGGCTATGATCTCAGGTTTTCTAAAATGGCACATTGCAAGAGACACGGGAATTATAAAAAGTACTAAAACTGGACACTTTTAACAACTTCTCTTTACTTTTCCTCACCACACTGTTTTCATTTACATACCTGAATCATGCCATTATTGCTTTTGCTCTTGCTTTTTCTGGCACTTCAGTGATTTATTACCTCTTTTTTATAAAAAGTGTGCACTGTGCATCTATTGTGTTGATTTCCTGAATTAATATTCATGATCCTTCTTTTCAAGTTGCAGTTCCTCTGTTGATGTTTGCTTTGCTATCGTTCTGTCAAATATATTTTAAAAGAAATGAAAAGTCCTTATAGTTTCAGAAGACTTTTGGTTGGAATGTAGACAGTTATCAGCCAAATGATATGTAATATTATGCTGGTCTCATTATCTGGACTGATGTCGTTTTTTTGCTGACCTAACTTCTGCTGTCTGTGTCTTTAAAGAAACAGTGCATCCAGAATGCAGACTCCCCAGGTTAAAATGCACTTACAGTGAGCACCATTAAGTTGTTTACATTACATTACATTGCAATTCAGTATTTACTTTTACTATGGTTTTGCTGTATTTCCTATATTTAGAACAGGAAATCCCACGAGTACTATTGTAAATTTTAACTCCTTGAATTGTAAAAGTTCATATTTTAAAAAAAAAAGGTTCCCAACTGTAAATTAGTATCTGTAACTAAATTAAGTCCCTTCTTAAGACTTGACCACAAGAACTAAACTTCCCCTTCTCTCCACGAAAAATTACAGGCATGGTATATATAACACTTATTCCTGCCTCAGAAATTTCCACCTCCTTCATTTTTGTCTTTCAGACTGTAATCCATTTGGGGCAGCGGCTGTCTTCATTTCTGGCTTGTGCTGCTCATATGACTTTGTTGGCACTTTAACTAATAATAATAATAATAATAATTAAATAACTGCTGTACATCTGCATTCCACAAATACTCTCTTCACCCAATCACAAATGTCTTTAGACTCACTACAAAATATCTGTTGTACCTCTTACAGTTGTTTCTGTGGCATCACAGTTAGGTCGTCCATTTGTCAATGACAGCACCAAGATGGCATCTACAGAATGCCATGTGACCCCTACTTCCCTTCCATGCCTAGTTCTATCAAACTGAATTCGTTTGCAAGGTTCCTGGCTTGTTTGCAGTTAAGTTCATCTTAGGATCCACTTCTACCATATTGCTTGCATTGAATCTAGATGATGTGTATAAAAAAGAAAGACTGATTTTTTTCCTCTTTCCTGTGTCTACTTGCCTGTCTGTCCTTAGACTGTGAGCTTCTTGGAACCAGAACTGGCCCTTCTTGAATGTTTGGAATGGGCCTAGCAGATTGCCTACCCTAAACAAATAAGACTAACGAAGAAGATATAGCTTCTGGAAAATCAATGATTGACAGGAAGGAGGCCATTGCTATGTTATTGCTATGTTACACAGAAGAGAGGATGGGCTACCTCTACTGTCCACCTGGGTTCTCCCTCCACCACCTCCAATACATATTTCCATGTCATTACGTCTTGTATCCTAGCAAGATATTGCCTGATTAAAGGAGCCAAGTGTCTGGATCTCTACCTCACTTCTGCCCATATGCAATTGGGCTATCAGTCAGTTAGGGTAGAAGGTGACTGAGCTCTGTCCTGGATTTATATACATGCAGCAGATAGACTCTGTGCATAGGCACCGAAAAGTATTATATGACAGGGAGCAATGTGAATTTGTAATGTACTGCAGCCAAAGCTATATTAAATGAGTACTGTGTTAAATAAACAGAAGACATGCTTTTGAATTTGTCCATGAGGAATTGCCCAATAAACCCATTGTTATAATTTACCTAGTATGCTGACTTTCCAGCTGTCCTCTTTGGTGGATTCATGCTTCCTCACAGTTATCAAAAGGATCAGTTCTGGCATTCCCTTTACATAAGAGTCCTGTGAGGTATCCTGAGCTGAAATCATGGGGTACATTGCATTGATTCCAGGGCAGGCTGGCAATGTCCAGATACCCTTTCCTGTATAAGCTAATGAGGGGATTGTGGCAATTTTTAAAGTTGCAGAACACAAATATATATTGTGTTCAGAGATGATGCTAGCTAGAACTACCACTCCCTGTGTCAGAGTCTAGTGGTTTGGGTAGCCGTAGCCATAGGCCCAATTGACAAGACTCCCCAGCTCCTAGGCCAGGATTCCAAATGGCTGGTGCTTGCCAGTATCCCTGGTACTGTAATGTCATGCAGATAATGTCAAGGGAAAATACATTGTGTGTGTGTTTCTTTACTACAAATTTGGAGGAAAAAAGCAAAATGGAGGCAGCTCTGCAAAGCATGCATTCTAAGCCTAGCAAGAGATCTTGGGCATGGTGCAAAGATAGGCACTGGTGCTGAGATCCTGGTGGTATCCTATATAGAGAGATTAGAGTAGATTAGAGAGAGAAATATAATCCAAATAGGCAGTGGTTTAAACTAACAAAATACAGGGGGTGTCAAAATGTGAACTCTTTTTGGCCTTTCTTACTATGCACATTGAACTTGTAGAAAGACTCTCAGTGCTGGGCTTCTTGAAGAGGATCCAGTGACAGCAGTCCCATTTTTGGGCTCTCCACAGATAGTCGCCATCTGGAGAACCCCAGTGACAGACTCTCAGTTAATAACCAAGTGGGGGTGTTACCTGAAATCCTGTCCAGGGCCCATCTCTGGCATCCTCAAGACACTTTGGACCTGATCCAATGCTCACTGAAGCCAATGGAAATACTCATATTATTTTCAATGAGTGTTGTTTCAGGTCCTTTGAGTCAAGTATATTTAGATATTCAGGCAGGATGGACATTGAATAAAACTATGAGTCTTTTCCTTTAAAACAGAGCCTTAGCTCAAGAAGAGTTAATATTTTACCATCATCAAACATGCATAGTCTTCTAAGGACCATTGCATCAATCAGCATGACCACAGGCATTGCATAGTAAATTTGGGACAGTTCTCCAGAGCAGTACTTCTGGATGTCATGGATATATGTGTTATGCCCAGTAGGTAAGTGAAGGAATCAGTATCTGACTTTTCAATGTGCCAGTGGGTAAAGTACCTTCAGCCGCCCTCCTGCACCCAGAACCAGAATGTCCGAATTTTCTGGTGGATACTCAAGAACTGCTAATAAGTTGAATGAACACATTTTACTTATCAACAAGCAAAACAACAATTTCTGATCTGCTGCATTCCATAGTTTGGTTCCTCAGTCATTTCATAGAGACTTCTGGTAACAATTAATACTACCATAAAAAGAAAATAACAGGGAAAAACATGCACACAAATTGAAAACAGATATCTGAATGTTGTTGTCCCACAAATTTAGATCAACTGCATGTCAGCCTGGAAACTTGTAACTTGCATTCACGAGTGATGTTATAAAACATAGTGTGGTGGAGAAATGACAGTGGAGCCTGTTTGTACTTTCTGGAATTAATATATATGTGCAGATAATTAAAAGAACAATAAAAATTCACAGGATGAACATATATGGGGAAGATTTAAACATCGTCCAAACACGTCATATGGTGTGGGCCTTAGGGAAATAAAACCTTACAGGATACTGGCAGACAGTACTGCTGTGGGTACCAGAACTCAGCAGTTTCACTGCTTGAAAATAAATCCTTTTAGTTATTGCGGCTGTGTGGGTGGAATTACACACACCACTCCCATTATTGTTAGACTGGAGAGCAGGACTAATTCTCGTGAACTTTGCTGAAAATGTAAGTTGGAACCTCTTCTACACAATGCTTTATTTATTAGGGCTTATCTGCATGGTGTGGCAATGTGCACTATGGGGGTGTGATTTCGAAATCGCAGCAACATGTTGCACACTAACTGGCTCATGCAGACCCTGCTAGCACTCACTAAAGTTCTCCAGTGTGTTTTAAAATAGTGCTGGGAAATGTAGTGTGTGGGCAGGGTACACAGGCCAGCTAGTGCCCAACACATTGCTGTGCTTTAGAAATAACACCCCCAGAGTGTGTATTGCCATGCCATGTAGACATGCGCTTAGAAATGCTCTCTAGCATATGATGGTGAAATCCTATCATCGTATCATCAGACGTAGCTGACACAGGGTCGGAGGGTAGCTCTTGTACCTGCAACTCTTACAAGCATGACAGAGAATTAGACATGCATGTCAAGAGGCGAATATACCACATTGTGAATTATTTCACCCCACAGTGTGCCAAAGGGAGCAAATTCTTAGTGGCCAAATGTTAACAGCTGGTACAGTGAAGAGTCCCCCTCCCAGACAGCCAGGGTTATTTAACGGGAATGCAGCAGCACTGTAAGCCTCACCTACACCATCTGGCTCATTCTGGAATATGGAATATATATCACAATTACACGAGTAAATGAAAAGATATGCAAGTAACTTAAATGTATGTGTTTCTCTACTTCACTGTACAATGAAACAGCCATCTGGGAAGCAGTACATCTCTCATTTCAAGCACAAATCAAAGCAAACAGCAATTTGCTGTGTAAAGTGTACTTTGTAGTGAACTGGCCTTCATTATCAAAGAGTTAATTGCTTTGGATTCATGCTTTTTGTTCCTGTTTTTTACAGGTTCTTTTTCTCTATGGATACAAAACAAATCTATGTGGAAACGCATGGAGAATATCCTTGTTAAAACTGTATTTGGAATGAAGGGTGATTTAAAAGAGAAAAGGAAAGAAAACATATTGGCCCTGACCATCTGCACACAGATCCAAGTTCAGAGGGTTCCCTGGGAGGCAGGGTGAGGCACATACTTTTAGCCTCCCCCTCCATCCCAGGCAGTATTACCTTGTCCATGGATTATTCCCGCTCCACTCCCTAGGAGCGGTATTGGTATCCTAAGCAACTGGTAACATGGCTCTTATGAAGCTTCACTGAGCCTGAGATTTGGGGGCTACTGGGAGCCAGATCAGTGCCGAGGTACAGGTCCCTGACCTGCCATGATCTGAAGAGATCCACTATGTTTGAAGGCAGACCTCCCAGTCTTTTCTGTGGGAAAGAGTGCAAAGCCCAGCAATGGAATGAAGTTGGGGGAATTTTCATGGAGTGTTGCTCTGACAGAGCCTCCTTCTTTGGGGGAATCCATGGGAGGGGATGATCACAGTCACTGGTTTTATGGTACACTCTTTCCCAGGCTGCACTTTGTGTGTGTTTGTGTTTCAGAGCAGACATCTGAAGGCACTGAACTTGTTTAACAGACAAGGCATAACAGTTTTATGGCACAAGTAGCTATAGAACAATGGGTTACTGTACTCTCATTTCATATGTGTCACTTTTAACATATCTGGAAAGAAAGAGCTGTCTCCTTTAAATGAAAAGCAAAAATATCACTGCTGAAAGATTCTTACACATTTGTCTGATATCCAAGCTTCATTAATCTAGACTATAAGAGTTGACTAATTCCATGGGCTCTTAGCCAAGCTCATGAAAAATAAAATTAAAGAAAAAATATTGATGGTTGCCTAGGAGCCTTCCTGTCCGTGCACTTTTATGAGCCTCTTCTCAGCAAAAATGGTTTATGCAAGGCCCTCTGAAAGAAAACACCTTTTCATGACTGCCAAAAAGACTGGCAATCTGAATTCCTCTTTCACAAATTGAAACTAGCTCTCCAGCAACTGCGTACTGCGATAGGTTTGGGTGCATTTACACAGCAACCTATATGTATGCAGGAGCACTTTAGTGAGAAGAACAAACATGCATGTGCAGAGGATATTTATATGAGACCTTACTCTCTAACCTGTAACAACTGACGGGGTGTGGGACAGGTCTGGAGAGTTATAACAGACTGACTATGTGCTGATGGCAAAAGCAAATCTGCAGCTTCCAGGTCTATAATACGGCCTCTATGCAACAAGGTGCTGTACCCTCGGGGCTTGCTGAAATCAATGACAAAACTCCCATGAACTTCAGTAGTTCACATAAGGCCTTAAACTATCATTTCATCAATGGAAGTTGATGATCCTCAGCTCCTAGAGGGATACAGCTCTTAGCAGGCAGCAGAGGCGGACGAAAGGCAAGAACCAGAGCTCCACTGAACCCCTGTTGTGTGAATTCTCTTCATGAGCCTCAGAGAGAAAATCTGCTTCAAATATGTTTTCTCCACTTCTGTTGTTTGAAAAAAAAAATCAGGGTCAAAGAAGGGGCACTGTAAATTCTGAATATCTGATGATGTGGAGCTGATGTATATCCACTAAATGCTAACATAATTAAGCCATGACATCATCCTTCAAGCATTATGGGTGCTGTATCTTATATTGTAAATCTTTATCAAGGTTATAATGGTCTGCTAAGGATTTAGATATTTTTTTCTCTCTGCATCACAGATATGTGAGTTTAAAAAAATACAAAAATTTGAGTCACAACCTAATAACCTAATATCTGTTCATGAACTTTATTTGTTGTGCCATTAATATTTCATAAATGCATTTATTCCTGCAATATGACATTGCAAGATGTGCAACTGAAAAATACTGCAGTAATCATTAATGTGTGTGTGTTAAAATGAGTTTTTAGTTATTTAATTGTGTTGTTTATTAAGGTCTCTATCCTGTTTTCATTCAGTTCAGTGGGAGATTTGCCATTTACTTCAGCGGGAGCAGGGCCCCATATTTTTTAGTTAGCTTTTCCATTCTAGTTATCTTTTAGATTCAATTAAAAGTTCTGTTAAATTCAGAATAGTGATGAAGGGCCAAATTCTGGGGCCTATCTGCAAATCCTCACAGGAATCATTCAATTGAAATGACTGTATGGGGAAGGGTTTCCAAGACTGAGTCTGCCATGCTTAGCTACCATAGTAGAAGAACTAGGTTCAGAGTTCACTGAGCTCACATATGGCACAGCTGAGAAGACAGGGAGGGGGGCTCTAATCCACCTTGCTACTGTGCAATCTACGGCTTCCAGGGGCTATCATGGTCCCAAGTGTAATGGCACAGCTCTAAGGGGCTGGAGTGGTCCTTTAGGGCATAATGCTCCAGCCTTGTCCCTCTTCCTTCCCCTCACAGCAAACCTTCAAGCATACCGTGGTAGGGATTGGGGAGTATACAAGTCATATAGCCACCTTTATGCCATTTGAGGGCTCCTGTTGCTGGGGGAATCCACAACTGCTTGCCTGTGGCAGTTTTCAGTGTCCTATGTGTCACTTGAGCACATAGGACTGAGTATCAGGCCCCAAATCTGATATAAATCTTTTATCTTTGAGAGTTATTTTGTATTTACAAGAAGTTTCCTGACAGTAGAATTTGGCCCAAAACATTTGGGCTTCATTTATCCCAGCTTGTGAAAGCAGGCAAAATTGCACCCCTCCTTGCACTGTAGGTGCCATTGCATCTGGGGGAGGATGTAGGTGATGTTTGTGTTGCTCTCCAGGGGACTCATCTGAGGAGAGACAGCTTTAATTTATGGATAGAAGCCTCGCTAGCGGTGAGTGCCCCCAGCATGCACTAAGTCAGCTCCCCACTACCACCAACATCAGAGCAGGATTTGTGGGCGCCTTACAACTCTGCAACCTCACTTCACCCAGATTTGTCACCATCCAGTGCCGTGGGTTATGCAGTCACATGCTCAGGTAAGCCAGGGTTGAATCAAGCCCATTGGGGTAAGAATGGAATCATCACCTAAGGAGTAGCTGTGTAACAGAAGAGGCATGTTAACCTCCCAGTGCAACGGGCATTAAATGGAGGGCAACAAACATTTTCCATCACTAAAAGCCAATTCAAGCAGCATTAGCAATGAATAATTGAAGGGGTTAAGAAGCCTGCACTGTAGGACTTTTAAAAAAGTTAATTTTTCATAAAGTCTGTTCTACTTCTGTTAGACTCTACTCTTTGTCTTGCCAAAGGACAAGCACAGTGTGAATTCACATCATGCTTCCACATGTGGTTTACGTATTTTACATGTGGAGTCTGAGTGGTTCCTCTGACCTTAGTGTGCAGATCACACATTTTTCACACATGCTTTGTGTGATTCGCATCTGTTTGAAACATTGTTTCTGACAGCAAAAATCATGATAGTTTTACAGCAGGCTCTAATAATTTAATTCAAGAAGCAGAACTTGCGAAGACTCAGGGTGTTTTCAATTTTGGTTTATGGTTCGTGTTGAGTGCTATCCATTACAATTGCATACCAGGAGAAAGATTCACAGCTCAGGCCACAGGTCCCAATGGCGCTCCCCCCCCCAATTAAATAAAAAATAAAAAATAAAAAAATCTGCTGGGAGTGGTGTGGCGGGGAGGGGGAATGCAGCAACCCAAACCACCCACAAGTTTCTTGAGCTGGGATGGCATAGAGCTCTCTGGCAGAGCCCGCAACATAGGTAAGGCAAGCGAGGTAGAGGGAGGAGCTAGGGCACCTAGGAGACAAGATGATTCAACTCATCTTCAGGGACAACATCCACCCCAGGCTTTGAATTTGCTCTGTCCTGGTGGTGAATCCCAACTCTATCAAATCTCTGTCTGCAGGCACAAAGGTGCAAATTTCCCAATACTCTGCACCCAAAGGGCTCACTCTAGCCACATGTCTCTTAGTGGACCCAGCTCACTTACAACTTCAGTGAAAGATGCTCTTAAACTCCTTGGATCCACATTAAGGCTCTATGAGTCATGCACTATATGTTGTAAGTACAATATAAATTGCAATCCAAACACAGAGCCAAGTTTTGGTTATTTGTTTGTTATGTGCCAAAATATGCCATCTGCTCTGCTGGTGCACAGGGGGGGGGAGGGTGCACAGCACCAAAGGCACTCCCAGCTTGTGTCCGTGTGATGCAGCCAAGCTCAACAGCAGACCCTGCAGGACTATTCCCTCCATGTGCCCCAAGTGGCTCAACTCACACCATTGGGGGTAAAGGGGAGGTAGGCCCATGGTGTGCAGCTGGGGAGGGCATGCAACATGCTCTAAGGGATGTAGCAGTGGGCTTGCTCTGCATGTCAAGAGCTGTGGGAGGAACTCCTCCTGTGTGGTGCTGTGCCTCAATGGCCCAACTGAGCCTTGCATTTATTATCTGTCTGTTACAGAACACTTCTCTGTGCTGTCAAATGATTAACAATCAGTCATTCCGTTTTTACATCCCTGTTTGCAGGCAGGGAAAATGAGGCACAGAGAGGTGAAGTGATTTGCCCTAGGCGACCCAGTGAGCTGAGCCAGCAGCTGAGCCAGGGAGCAGAAGTCTCATCCTTGGCAGGGCTGATCATTCTTCTAACGATGTGTTCTTTACACGTCCTGTTACTGAAATCCATTCCTTTAACTTACTGTGCCCTGGTGGTTTATTTTTTTAACAAGCTATTTGTGTATCAGCTGTTCTTTCGAGTGAGATCCCCCCTCAGAGTTATATGCGTATGTTTGCATTTTTCTTAAAGAGCACAAATCTGCACCGCCCCCTGGGCACAAAAGGCCTGAAATGCAGTGCAATAACCATGACTCCACAATTCAGGGGATCAGGCAGAGGTGAGGTCATGCAGAGGACGCCATGTGCCCTTCTCACTACGGACAATGCACTGTGTCATCTCTCTTCACAGCAGCATAGAGGGGTGGGCTTGGGGAGGTAGATGGGCATGGCCAGCAGTCTACAAAGATCAACAAACCATATCACACCTTCCTTCTCTCCCACCCTCTGAGGCCACAGCTTCTCCGAACCCACATAAGCTGCAGTAGCAGCTTCAGAGTGCTGTGTGAAGTTCCAGGCTTTGTGGGGAAGGACTCTGTACTCCTGACTTCAACACAAATCCCATGCACATGGCCTGTTTACTTAAGCTTTGCAAGGCATCTAGGATTTGGCTCAAAAAGAACAATCCTAAGCCAGAGAGACAGCCCCTAAAAACAAAACATTAAGTCTGAATAGCTGTATTGTCTAGTCTCCTCTCCTTGATGTATACATGTAAAGCTCATTAATAGTAATGATAGTCTAGGAACAAATGAGCCATGTTGCATTGCAGCTACTTTATCCCATAGGCAGAGGAGGAATGTGGCACCACTCACCGAACAAGTTACCTAACACAGAGTTGGCCTGATGTTAAAAGAGATTTGGAGCTGTAGGTAGCTAAATACATAGCCTGCCCCTTAGGACTGCCACCATAAATAAGCATTTTTAAAAGAATCCCAGTCTTTAATGAAGAACAGAGGGAATTTTCGATCGTTAATCAGAAACAGCTCTGGAAATCAGGGATAGTGGAGAGGTATGCATATTTTGATTTGGTGCACAGAAAATGCATTGTTTCTGAGCTATTCCTATAAGTGGGTTCACTGTACTGTAAAAAGTTTAGTGGATCCTGTGGTGTTGGTGATTCTGTGAGTATTAAAAGGAATTAGAGACAGTCCTCTAAAGTAGGCAGAGGCACCATAGTGAGAAATGATTACCCACTTAAAAAGTAACCCTCTACAATTAAAAAAAAATATTGAAAGAATGAGAGAATAGATGCACATAAAAAAGATTGGGGGCAAGGGAAAGAAAAAATTATTTAAAACTTATTACTCTTAAAATCATTCCAAGCACATTATGAAACTGCATGTGCTGAAGAAGAAGAAAAAAATACACTTATCTAACCGTCTGCAAATTACAGCAAGGAGTACATTAATGAGAGTTAAGGATATATCTCAGTTAATGAGTCATCAGGATTCTCAGGAGTAAGTGAAATTCCATGCTCATGCGGTAAAACATACTTAAGTCAGACCAGAAAGACATTGCAAGTCTGAGAAGATATCAATACAAGGATTGTTAATACTGAAAACTGTAATCAGTGAGGCCTCCTTTGTTGAAATGCCAAAACTTCCATCAAATTTCAAATAAAATAGCTACAATTCTACACAATAAGATGTGGCACGGAGGCATAACTGCTAGGAAGGAGAAATACCTTTTTAATTTAAAAAATAAAAATGAGGTACTGTAGGGAACTGAGACTAAATAAAGTGCTTTGAGATCTTTCAAGATCAAGTCTCTAACCCAAACAATCTGATTAGGTTGGTTTTGCTCCTCTTAGAGTGCCATTCTGCCAGCCTGTCCTGCTACTGCAGCTGTTCCTCCTCTGGACTCACAAAGTTTCTAGGGGCTGCAGTAGAGCCTCCAGGCTCAATACTCAATTACAAAACAAGGTATAAATCTACCGATATTACCTCTGTCATTCCACCTTAACTCTTCTGTCCAAGCCAAGGCCAGTGGAATCCAGGGTGTGGTTTGACAGATGGCTGACTGGGAAAAATGTTATTACAATTCCTATTAGTCATAGGATCAGGTTTTATTCTACCATTCATGATTTCCACTATTCTTCTCTAATTTTGCTTACTGCATGATGTCTGGCAAAATTCAACCCTGGCACAATTCCATGCAAGACAAAAGAACAAATATTTACAACTAAGTCACCAAATTACTTCTCTAAATTTGTCAACAATTTGAGACATGATGTATGTTCCTTAGTGTCAGCAACAGTCCAAGTGACTTTCTTCTCACTGGCCTCCTTAGTCCATATCTGATTTCATATTGTTTCTGGGGCAGTTGTTCTGTTTCCCATCATTGTCTTTTTAACCAACATATCTCCTCCAGCCCCATTCTAGAATCAAGGCTAGCATCTCATCATCTTTTAATGAACAGTCGATTTTAAGACAAAGAAAAGCTGGGTGTTACTGTTACAAAATACATTTTAAAACCTGGGAGAAGAGGTCAGTTTATGTGCTATATGTTATGGGCACACTGTTAATTGGATCCACTGTTGGAAGGGGCTCTCAGCAACAGAAATCCCATGTGATATGGCACCTGTTATGTTAACTAGTATATTTCTGTAAAAGCATACAATGTGGTTGTATAATCCCAATTGTAAATTCATTAGTTCAAATTAAGGCTGCCATGGTTTTGCCAGTTTTTTAATTTGTGTGTGAGTCTGTACTTTTCGTTCGTAAAATGGATACTTATCTGTTGCCTAGTCATTGATTTTGGGGACTGGACTCTTCTTTGATTATTGATGAACTAGATAACCTGAGGCCATGGTTCCACCTGACTTTGCCCTTCGGGATTCTGGAGGAAGCAATGGTTACCTTCACCAAACATACATATTTGGACTGGTGCCAGTCTTTGTTTATTACTATTAGTTCTGTCTGGTTCCCAAACACAGCCAACAAAAATCTTTTAAAGGCCTAGCCTAATAGATGAAATAAAATCCTGTTATTTTGGATTACATTGCCTACTGAAAACCAGGGTTAGAAAGACACAGTAGGTCTACACTAATATTATTTTGCCCGTTTTATATATCATGCTCTGGATACAGATTAACCTACTTTTCTCATTATTTATTATATTTCACTTGAGAACAGCAAGCACTTTGGTAAATGGATTGCAAGGTTGTTTAGTTTTACTGTTGTAGCTTCTTTAATGGTTGCGGCAGCAGTTAGCATTCTCTGTTAGTAAGTATAAACCGGAATTATGTGCTGCAAAGTGTTAAATGGTTAACATTTAACAACCGAAGTTGTTCTTCCACTTTTTTCTCTCCTATATTCTAAACTAATTGACATATTTAAAAACACTACAACATTACAAACATGTAATATGTAATATGTAAAAAATGAAGTTTACACAATCCTGGAGAGTGCAGGGTCAAACAGATAAATTGAGGACATTCAGGAGGTTAATGTAATCATAAACTTGTAGCAAATATAATAATAATAATAATTAATAAAAATCATTAATACCTAGCTTTGCAGACATATTTACTGGACATAGTGCCTACTCTTGTGATTGCTTTCCAGTGAAGTCAATGACACTGCACCAGGGCCGGCTCCAGGTACCAGTGGAGGAAGCACATGCCTAGGGCGGCACATGCTAAGGGAAGGCATTCTGTCCGTTCTTGGGGTGACACAGTCCAGGTGACTTTTTTGTTTTGTTCGGCAGTTCAGGCAGCAAAAATGGTAGAGCCAGTCCTGCACTGCACACACAGCACTAAGTGTCAATCATATTAACCCTTTTAGGTCTTTGTCCAGTGGCTGGACCACAGAAAGAGATTTGAGTCTGCTACTGTCTCTAAGTTAACAGCCCTAGTCATTTAGTTTGAGCAATGGATGCACAAGCTTTTGGTCCTAGAGGTCCTAGGTTCAATCTCTGCAGATGATCCAGCTAGACGTATTGTCACAGATGGTGGCTCATACAGGAAATATCAGGGCCGGCTCTAGGTTTTTTGCTGCCCTCCATCGCAGCCCTGGGCTCCCCCCTGCACCCCCAGCCCTGGGCTTCCCCCTTTCCCCCCAACCAGTGCCCTCTCCCCACCCCACTGCTGCCCCAGCCCTGGGCTCCCCCCTTCCCCTCCACCAATGCCCTCCCACACACCTCCTGCCGCCCCAGTCCTGGGCTCTCCCCCGCACCTGCACCCTCCTTTCGCCACAGCCCTGGGTCACTGGTAACTTATTCCCAGGGCAGGTCATTCAGCAGGAATTTTGGATGTGAACAAAACACAGACAGGATTGGTTCCCATATGGTTACAGAGCTGCAATCAAGTGGAACAATTTTCAGTTTGTGTGATTGGAGGATATCTGGATGCATATTATAAAACTGTCCTCCATAAATGAGGAAAAGTTGAGGTGCCTTTATTAATCTTTTGTTCCACTCTTTCTTTCTATGGGGAATTTGCCAATGCAATATCATTGTCTTTCCTTTTAAACAAACAACAAGGCAATGGCTGTATCAGAATAGCAATTCAGTCCTAATAACCACTGCGGAAGCATTTCTTGCTCAATTTATCCTACTTTTTCTACAGCAAGTTACAGTGGATCAGTATATTGATTTGGAAGTGCCAAACTGAGCTTGAGCACTCTTGAATTTTGAGGTGTTCAAATCTGGAAGCAGGTGCTGGTGTGTGTGTGTGTGTGGGGCGACTGGGACGGCTCCATGGAGGGAGCATGGTAGCGTGTATGCAGCAACGTGTCTGGAGCGGCACAAAGCCAGACATTGCTGGTCTGTAGTGGCATGGTAAGGGGGTTGGGGGGTTGGAGAAGGGGTAGGGGTTCGGAGGGGGCAGTCAAGGGACAGGGAGCGGGGGGGGGGGTTGGATGGGGTGGAGTTTTGGGAGTGGCAGTCAGGGGTAGGGAGAAGGGGGGGTTAGATGGGTCAGAGGTTCAGGGGGCAGTCAGGGGACAGGCAGCGGTTGGATAGGCATGGGAGTCCCAGGGGTTTGTCAGGGGACAGGTGGGGGTGGAGTCCTAGGGGGAAGTTGGGGGAAGTCTCAGGAGGAGGCAGTTGGGGATAAGGAGAAGAGAGGTTTAGATAGGAGGTGGAGTCCCGAGGGGCAGGGGTCCTGGGAGGGGGCAATCAGGGGACAAGGAGCAGCGGCACTTAAATAGGGGGTGGGGTCCTGGGGGGCAGTTAGGGGCAGGGGTCCCAGGAGGGGGTGATCGGGGACAGGGAGTGGGGAGGGGGAGTTGGCTGGGTTGAGGTTTCTGTGGCGGGCAGTCAGAGGGAGTGGATGGTGGCAGGGTGGGGCTTCCCTCCCGCTGGAGTGTCTGATTTTTGAATGTTAAAATATGGTCTCCCTACCACTCTCCACTCACAACACGCTGCTGCATGAGGTCCCCCTTCTTCCTTTTCAGTTGGTAGTGGCCAAGGGAATGCTGGGAAATGTAGTTCTTTCCGTGCTCCAGGGCCGCCTGTATAGGCAGGGAGCTAACCAAGGAACTACAGCTCCCAGAGCCCCCTGTTGGTTCTCAACTCCCATGCCGCCCCTGCAAATGGGCTGCCCCAAGAAGGTGCTTGCTTTGCGGGTACCTAGAGCCACCCCTGGGAAATATAATTGCTATATGTCTCAGATGTTTTAGTAGGTGACTGGGGATAAGGAAACCCATGCTGACAGACTCCAAAATAGTAATGAAACAATAATGCTTATGATGTTCTCTACTTTGTTCTTTTACCTCACTATAAAGTTCATAGTACGGGATGGAGCAGACTTACATCACATATGAAAATCAGTATAATAACTAAGGTTAAGATTTGTCATGATTATTTTAAGTGAATGTCAGGGACAGGTCTTGGGCAATAAACAAAAATTCATGGAAGCCTGTGACCTGTCCCTGATGTTTACTAAAAATAACTGAAAAAGGGGGCTGACCAGGGGATGCAAAGACAAGCTCTGCTGTGGAAGGGAATGGGGAGGTTCAGCACCTGCCACCACTATGGCTGACAGCTTTGGTGCCCCCTCTGCCCATAGTGGCTGGGAGCTTCAGGGTCCCCCACAGCCTGCAACGGCTCAGAGCTGCGGGGCCCCTCCCACACATGGTGATGTGAGCTCCAAGTCCACCTGCCGCACAGGGCTGAAGTGGAGAATGTCATGGAGGTTTCTGCAAGTAATGGAATCCATTACTTCCATGATCTCCATAACATAATCTTAGCCTTAATCATAATCAATAAGGTCCTGGAATAAGATGCACATATTTTGAGAGGGGGAACCACTCCCCCGGTACACAACCTGGCACAATGGCCTGTCTTACTCCACCAAGACCCAGTGCTAATATAGCAGGGAATGTTTCAAGTGAAAGGGAAGGTGCATTGGCAAAGATCTGGGGAGAATCTCATGCATTATCTACTAATATTCTTCCTGGCTCTTCTCAGTTTTATTAGTCCCCCTACTTTAATAAACACCATATTTACCTACAATATTTTTAAAATGAGAAAAAGAAAAGGTTGAGACAGATGAATACAAACCATACTGAATAAATTGTACAGTACACTCATGGCAGTAATTTATTCATTACATAGTACACAGAGGCAGTTAAATGAATAAGGTTAATTTGTATATTTCTTGCTTGTTATTAGTATTTTAAAGCCTTTAAAATCATCACTTTTACATTGTTAGTCCTTTACATTTTGATCACTTGTTCATGTTTTGATTAGTTATGTTAATGGGAGCTCTGAGAGAGGATTTATGTTCAAAACAAAAGTCACCATAAATTGGAAAAATATTGTTTAATCAGTGTCCTTATTCAGTAAAATATTAAAATTCAAACTCTATCTCATTGAGTTAGCAGCTCACTCTTCTCTTTGTTTATTTCTGTAGCATCACTGGCCTAACATCTTTTAACTTGTTATAGCTTTGCTTCCTTTTTTCTTAAGTTTTGCAGGGCACTAACATGAATTACGTGCTAGCAGACATCAATAACATGACTGATTTCTTCGCAAATGCTTTCCCTTTTGCTTCATTTCTAAACAATTAATAGTGAGTAGCTGCACACGTCATGCCTTAAAAAAGGCCATTTTTGACAGTGTATAATGCATAATACTTGAAACAAGATGGGGAGAAAGTGAGAGACATTGAAAAAGACATTCAGTTTGGAGAGTCGACATGAATAGAATTGGGCAAATAATGCAAAAAAAGTATTAAAAAACTTTTGTTCAAATTAAATCCAAAAATTAGCTTTAACAGCATCTATGATCTCTTTTATTCACTTTTAGGGAACTCTCATATAAGTAAAATATTTTCACAGAAAGTGAAAGTATATTAACAGCAGTAGTTACATCAGAAATGTTCATGCAGCCATCTTGGAAAGTTACCATGGGCCCAGATAACCTTGCTGCATTTTCCTTCCTCCCGCTTCATCAATGCAGGAAAACTATTGTGGTCTCCAGGCATAGTGGGAGCAGGGTACATTTAGGTCTATGGCAGTAACTATTACATGGTATTCCACTGCTGTGCCCATATGTTTTCATTGAGAATGCACGGGAATTTAGCTGAGTTGCAGATCATTGTATTTGAACCACTTTCCTATTGACCAGCACAAGAAAATGAATGGCTGACAGACACATGGGATGGGTTTAAATGGAAGGCCACAACTTTATTAGTTATACTTTGCCTGTCCCAGGTCTCATGTACCAGGCATTTAATTGGCTACAGTTTGGTATACAGTACTTGTACCATGTATATAGTACTTGTACCATGTATACAGTACTTGTACCATGAACCAACCAATAACTCTGGGAAGACCAGCCAACCAATAACTCCTTTCTGGTCTGCCACATGGACTCTGTTCAGTTGTGAAACTTCCGCCCTATCCTACCCCACCCGACATAAAGGGGCTGCAATGACTGAGACCACAAGTCTGGGAGAGGGAATGTCAGACCACAAAGTCTACAAGTTCCCTGCCACACGTAAGTTTGGACTTCTGTCATCCCTCTGCTGTCCAATCAAAGATCCTTCCCCGCTAAAGCTGGTAAGAGGGTATTTGCAAGGTTGGCTTCCCTTATGTGGTTGGAAAAGGTAGTAATTTAGCCAGTATAGGCTATGCTTTTTGTTTCCTGTGTCCACCTCTAGACCACAGATCTAATCTAGAGTGTGAACCATGATGTGTGTTGATCTGGAAATCACCTGTACTAGGCATGTTGTAGAGAAGAGGGTTGGGGATATTATGTCAGGTAGTGTCCTTGTAGATATTTGTATACTCTAAGACTATGATCATTAGGAACTTCATCACTATAACAATCAGCATCTTTATGAGCTCTCATGGGAAAGCTTCACTATCTGGACATCTGTTGATTAAACTGATTTCTATGTTCTTTTTCCTGTTGATTCACAGATAAAGTGGATATACTTGAAGGTTTCCATTTTTACAGGGAAGCCTTTTCTGCATTTGATGTTGGATGGGAGCACAATGGCTGCTTTTACTTCAATTTTGTGCATGTTGGGAGTATGGACTAATTTGGAGGGATCAACCAAGCCAAGAGCTGTCTTATGGTGTCATCTAACCATAATGCAGTAGTGCAAACAAAGGTGAGGTCACACTGTCAGTGAGATAAGGAATGATAAATCATTGCTTGCTGACCACTGTTCTGGCACTGCACAGCTTTAGTTTGAGGTCTGTGTTAATGGCAGTGACTGTTGTATTTTTATGAGGGTTCGCTGGAATGGTTATAGATTTTTGTTGATTTTCTTTCTAGATGAAGGTTGCTGTTTCTTCCTTTCTCTCCTGGGAAGGTAGAGGGGTGGTGATGTGATTGCATCTGACTGTGACATATTAACATGCCATATTTCAAGGAAGCTGGTTAACTGCTCAACTCACTATGCTGCCTGCATTGAGAGGAAGGAAATGGGGGCACTAGTAGAGGGCTCTGGTAATTTAGAGCCTAGTTCCCTGCTAGCTAAATAATACTGATTTCCCTGAACAACTGGAACCGCTCTGCTACTGGTAGGAGTCCCCTGTGCAGGACTCTGGCCCTTTTGAACCTGGCTCCCTCTGTTGGCTGAACCAGCATATATCTTAATATGTGCAAGGCCTCATTTTAGCCAGTTCCACCTACGTTCCACTCTGGAGCTGAACCAAAGTGGTGTAGGGTTTTTGTGCATTTGCAAGACAAAGAATAACATCAAACACAGTGAAAGTAAATAAAACCATCTTTCTTATCTTTAATTTGCACACCCCATAGAAAGCATGTTTAGCAAACAGTGAGCAGCCTCCTAGAATTTGGTATTTTTCCAGTGAGTGAACTGCCCAGATGTATGATTATTTTTTTAAAAGATGAAAATATATTTTAAAAATTTGAGAGGAAAAGTTAAATGATGTTTTATTTACAATTTACACTTCAAGAATAACTTGTATAAGGGCTTTAGAGGTTGATCCTGTTAAGCATGAAATGCTTCCTCTCAGTTGCTGAACACCCTCAACACCCATTGTATTCTGTCAAGTATCAGAGGGATAGCCGTGTTAGTCTGGTTCTGTAGAAGCTGCAGAGAATCCTGTGGCACCTTATAGACTAACAGACGTTTTGGAGCATGAGCTTTCGTGGGTGAATACCCACTTCATCAGATGCATGTCACATCTGACATCGGCATGAAGGGGCCGAATTTTGCCCCTTCTATGTAATGTCTTTGTGGGCTTGGGAAGTATTTACTGATTTTTGTGCCCCCAGACCCCCACTTAAAACTAGACATGCTCTGTTTAGCAGCTAAGCACTGAGGCTGATGAAGTGATGCAGAGTTTTACATGCATGCATTAGGGAGCAGCACTGCGACTCATTTTACTGAGCAAAGAACTGTTTGGTTTGGTTGCTCTTCAGCTCAGGCCCTCATATCTTCCCTGACATTGAATAACACACATATTGAATGCCTTAATTCATGGAGAAATAGTAGTAGAACAGGACAAACCTTACACCTTTTTCATGGACCTGATCACGTATAAATACCACAAGATCAGTGAATCAAACTTCCCATTTTCCTCCTGTCCACAGGGCCAGCGTATCCATTTAGGTGACCGGTGCCAGGATTTGGAGGGGTGGCATTTTGCCACCCTTGGCGGCAATTCGGCGGCAGGGGGGTCCTTCCGCACTCCGGGTCTGCAGTGGCAATTCTGCGGTGGGTCCTTCACTCACTCCAGGATCCGCTGCCGAAGTGCCCCAAAGACCGGGAGCACGGAAGGACCCCCCCACAGCAGAATTGCCACCAACGACTGGGAGTGTGGAAGGACCCCCGCCTAGGGCGCCAAAAACCCTGGTGCCGCTCCTGCCTGTCCATACCATTTTAGTACATCAGCCTTAATAGTTTTTACTGCAGTTTTACTCTGAATAGTATCATTGTAAAATCTCCAGTATATGATACACTCAGAGCTATAATTAATACACATTGACGCTGTGAATTTGTCGCTTAAATATCCGTCAGTCAATGATTGTACATCATGACATTATACTGAATGTTGAAATAATCTGCAAATATTATCATATATTGTCAATGATCCACAAATATTAATGCCTGGGAGTTATTCAGAGGCAAATCATAGGCAACTATTCCAGAAATCCCAATTACTCCAAAAGTGGTGACATATGACAGTGAGTTACTTGCCTCAAAGAAGCTCACTTGATAGAGATCAGTGATACACCATTTTGTATAAGTAAAGTATGATGTTTAAAGTTATGTACATGGTGACTTTATACACTACTTGTTATTGAGAGCAGTGCTGATGGAGAGTACTAACATATTTAGATAAAGGGCCATTAGTGTTGTGTATTGAGATAATATTAATAAACAACAGCCTAGCCAGAAAGTGCATTGACAACCGCTACAAATAAGTGTTTCAACAAAGGAGGATAAAGCAAGAAGGCAAGACTTAGCAATTTTCAAGAAGATGAAATAATGATGTTTAATCAATCCTGACAGTGGTCAGGTGAAATGAAGGTATGAGTCACCTGTAGGAGAAAGTCTTTATTGTGGATACCGGAGACAAGCAAAAGGAAGTCTGAGAGAGGAGGCATGCAATTTGCGGGGGGCAGGATGTAAGAGGAGAACAAGAAACACAGCTTAATACTGAATGTAAGGTTTCTTCTCAAATGTCACCATGTTCGAAAAAGAACCTTTCTGCTTACCCAATGGAATTATCAGTACCCTTAATTTGTGGTGGGAATTATTTCAATTTAATTTGATTTTCATTTATTCTCTATTTTTCATGTTAAATAAAATTAGAGTTTATGTTAGTCCAATGGGACTCACAGATTGGTTCTAGTGTTACTCCTCCTGAGACATCTCCTCAGCCTGTAGGAAGACATTGAAGGGGGCCTAAGCTTGAGCCCAGCTAAAATTCTCAGTCTAAGGTGCTATGTGGTGCCATCCCATAATCATCAGTACTGTTTCTGTGATTGAATAAAGCACGGGAAAGGCCTAGAGACACATGGTGAGAAGTTTGTTCTGATGGGCTAAGGTAATGTGACAATGCATTAGATGTTGAAGAGGGGGAAAATGAGAGGAGGAAAGAGACTAAAGGGTAGATGAAGACTGAAAGAAGATGAGAGGGCAAGAGAGACATACGGAGAGTTGTGATGGCGGGGAAGAAAGAGTAACAAAATAAGAGTAGAAAACAGATGTTGAATGGAAAGAGAACAAAAGGTTAAGGTACAGGGAAAGAAGGGCCATGTGGATGAGCTGAGGGACTCCTGGACTATTGATATTTTCCTGAACCCAGATATTTTCTTGATTGCCCCACATGCTAACTAATTCACTGATGTTCTCAGTGAGGCTCCATTTGCAACTTGTATTACCAGGTGCCTGGAAGTCTGATAATATTATGTAAGTTAAAATATGCAGAAAAAGGAAACAAACTGTTGCTCACTGTGGTAGAGATAAACATGCAAGCATGGCTTAGTACATCTGGCCTGTGGCTCAGCACAGAATCAAAAGCTACATTTAATGTCCCTCCATAAAACTTGTATCTGGGGAATGTGCTGAAAAGGCTAGTATAAGCCACAATGGGCATCTGCAGTTAGGATGGGTATTTTGGTGCCTATAGTTTTACCAAACTCAGTGGTTGCTGGTAACTAAACCGGTCCACACAATGTCAGCTCTGAAAGTACAGTCATCCTTTTTGTAACAGCTGCAGGATCAGAAGGCGTGAATTGCTAGATGGCAGTATTTTGGGGGGATAACAATAGATAAAGGGACCACCACCAATTTCATGTTGTCAGCCTGTAAGTTCAGGTGTTTGGAGGTTACGCCAGGCTCCCTCACTCGTTGAGAATTTATTTCCTGGGGTAAAATACTGACCTTCTGGAGTCAATGTGACTTTTGTCATAGTTTCACACCTGGTATATTTCTTCTCATCTGTGTATTATGAAGAAAGGGAGAAAGCATTAAAAGTCAGCAGCTACAAAATCACTGCAATGGGATAGCTAAGATTTTGCAATTAATTTTCATTTTGCATACTGGGAAATAATGCAATATCACATATGCCATAGTATTGTAGCTATTAGTAAACTGTGACCAGGAGCACCGCCAGCTTCTTTGGCGCTCTAGGCGGCGGAAGGTCCCGCCCCTGAAATACTGCCACCGACTGGAGCGGCCGAAGATCCAGCCGCCGCAGTCGCCGCCCCCCAAATGATAGTGCCCTAGGCAACCACCTAGGTCACCTAATGGGTTGTGCCGGCCCTGACTGTGACTTATTACTGAAGACTACTCTAAATGCAAAATATAATGTATATAAAATATAACATCTCTGTGCAGTGTTAAAAAGGGGTAGAATTCATTTGCTTGCAATTGTTGACCCGTGGCATTCATGTCCTTGTAGTCCTAGGGAGAACTGATTGTCATTGTCTCCAGGGGAGACTTTGTCCTCAAGTAACTAATCCAGAGATCTAAGCAAGGGGTAACTACACTGTATAGCAAAAGACATCTCAACAATTTTATAGAAGCTGTATAAGTTTAATTGATTTGGATCAAAACATATTTTTAAATTGATGAGGGATCCAGGAAACTGGCTTATAAAGAGCCTTGAAAGAGTTCTTCTGTACCGTCTCTCTGCATGTGACCAACTCTAACGCAGTTAATATTTTCCACCAATATTCCTTGAACCAAAGTGATCAAATTAAGGACTGTGTATATTAGGGACCAAATAAAAATGTACTGAATTATAAGAACAGCTAATAGTGTAGAAATTATAGTGATAGTGAGACTTACATTTACAATAAAGAAAATAATGTATCTTCAAAAGAAATACAGGTAATAGTAATTAAAAAAATCATCGTTGAGGGATTTGTTAAAGCCAGATCACGGGACTCAGCTTTTAGTGAATTTATTTTGAACCTTCTGAAGCAGACATTGCAAATTTTTACATTCTAATAAGTGAACCAAAAACATATATTTCAAAGAAAACAGCACTCATAAATTACATTTATGACACATGAGGTTGTGGACTGCTGTGCAGGGAGCACAGAGTAATGGTGCTAATATGCACTCTAGCTTGATTTTCTCAGTTCCCAACATGCTCTAATTCCATACTACAAATCTTTAAATGGCAGTTATATTTTAATTAATGTGATTATGTGCTGCCATTAGCAAACCCTCCCCCAGCACATTGCTCCTGCCAAACCCATGAATGCCAGTAAACCATTAACATAAAAGGTCTGTTTGCTTATTATATTCATCTATACAAATAGGCAAGGGTTGCAATTGTTGATTTGCCATTGAAAGAACAGAACTTGAAGGAGTTGCACAGTAGCTGGCAGTTGCAATTATCTAGTGTAATTAAGTCTAATTTATAAGTCCCCCTCAAATGAGAAAGTAACAATTTTTGTTAATTAACAAGAGCATTTGTAAAGCTCGTTAACTCCATCATTCACCATCTGCCTGGATAGATGGAAGCATGTGGTTATTGGTGGGACATGTTGCATATGTGTGTTTGTGCAATAATCTGTTTGGAAAGTCTAATGATTGAAATGGAAGATAGAAATAGATGTTACATTACAATGAAAAGAAGATCTACTGTTTTCATTTATCTTTACAGCAATGTAAGTGCTTTGTCATTATCTTGCACATACTGTTTCATTATTCTGATACAGCACTCTGTTACATTGCCTCATACCATCATCCCTATAAGCCTGCAGGGTACAAGAGCACTTATCTTTCCTGATGACTGTTGAATCATTTAAAACAAGTTATTAGTGAAACAATTAAAATGATATTGGTTCACAATTGTATTTATAGCTGGCAGGCATAATGAAACATTCTGAATAGCAGTTGGGAGTTCTCTGAATGGATAGAAAATGCTGTTAATCAGAGACAAGAGAAACCTCTAAAGAAAAACTAAATTGCAAGAACACATTAATTGTATTGGAACATTTCATTTAATTGAGAACAAAGGGAAGGTAAAAATCATATTATCAATGTTTCATGAACACGAAGGAATAGGAAAATTACTATGTCATTTGTCACGTATCTTCTGTCAGAAATTAAAATTAAAAAGGCAGTATTTAATGTTAACAGGAACAGGCCAAATACATCATGTTATTACACATTTTGTTTTTCACTGGGATTCCAAAAAATGAAGGGAATAAGGATTTTTTTTTTTTAAAAAGTGAGTGAATAAGCAATAATCAGAGTTACACTTTGCTAGTCATCCATGTAAGGGAGGAGAAGATCTGTGCTGTCCTGTCCATTCATTGAAGTCTTAAGAAATTGCCACTATAAAATCAGATGTGAACAATGTGTAAATGACATAGCACATGCTATTTTTCCTTTTTCTTATTTTTTAGAGAGAAGGTGATGGTTAATGTAGTGGAATTTTAATACTTATGAAAAGGAGACACTAATAGTACTGGTTAATAACATGCATATTTTGCCTGATACAATGACCACTGAAGTGAATAGAGAGAACTCAGGCTGGGCCTGATTCTCATTGATACTAAGGGCCTTAAAGTGGTTATAAATGTATATAATTTGCACACACTTTAAGGCTCTTTATCCTGCCAGAGTGGTGTAAAGGGATTTACTATAAATGAGAATCAGGCTCATTGACTTCAATGGCCATTGGATAAATGCATCTTAATTCTATCCCCCATCATCAGAGCTCCTCTAATCCTGGGCCTCATCTGAGTGGAGAATGGTCAAGTGTATCAAATAATATGGTGGTTTTATGACTGTCCATGGGACTGTACTGAGAACACCATATTTATTTTGCCTGTAACTTTGTCTAAACCAGAATCTGTGCATATGAAAGACTGAGAACTTTAAACTGCTAGATCAAAATTTGAGTTCAGTACTATTTTTACATGGCATGTTTCATGACATATTTCTAAAATAAATGTTTACAGTAGGAGTTAAAAGTAATTTAAAATTGTTTTACGGAATTTGGTATGCAGCTTGGAAGACAAATGATGTAAAGAGATGGTCCAAAGTAAATAAAAGAGAGCTGTAATTCAATGTACTTATAATGTGGATAATTATTCTTGCACCCTATTTATAGCAGTGGGGAGTGGCATATCACAAGAATGATGACTAGAGTAAGTCAAAAGTTGATAGAGTTTACTGTTACCTTATTTGTCACAGCCTATATTTATTTGAGATGGGATTTCAAAAGAGGGAGTGACTCCATTCTTGGAGCAAGGAACAGACTTCTGGATTGCCAACTTTTTAATCACACAAAATTGAACACCCCTACCCACCCTCTACCCCTCCCATTTTCTGAGGCCCCGTCAATGCCACATCCCTTCTCTGAGGTCCCACCCCCACTGGTTCCATTCGCCCCCTCCCGTCGCTTGCTCTTCCCCACTCTCACTCACTTTCACCGGGCTGGGGAAGAGGGTTGGGATAAGGAAATGCAGGCTTTGGGGTGGGGCTGGGGATGAGGGATTTCAGGTTCAGGAGGGGGCTCTGGTTTGGGGCCCAGGGGCTTGGAGTGTGGGAGGGAGGGCTCTGGAGTGGGGCTTGGGATGAGGCATTTGGGGTATGGAAGGGGACTCTGGCCTGGGGCAGGGAGTTGGGGTGCAGGAGGGCATTTGGGGGTGTGGGATCCCGTCAGCGCTTACTGTGGCTCTGAGGAAGCGGCTGCTAGGTCCCTGCAGCCTCTAGGTGCATGGGTGGCTAGGTGACTGTGCAATGTGCACTACCTTCGCGCCTGCAGGAACTGTCCCCCACAGCGCCCATTGGTCTCAGTTCCTGGCCAATGGGAGCTGTAGAAACAGCACTTGGGGTGGAGGCAGCACCTGGAGCCTCCGAGCCCCAGACCTCCCAAGCGCGTAGGGGCCTCAGAGACCTGGGGGCCGTTTCCAGGAGCCACGCGGAGCTAAGGTAGGTAGGGAGCCTGACATCGCCCCAGCTCCTCACTGCACCACCGACCGGACTTTTAACAGCTGGCTTAACCATTGAAAACCAGACACCTGGCAACCCTACTTCTAGATGAGTGGAGTAGCAGACGTGAAAGTGGCATCTGACTGAAACATAGTGAGGAGAGTGCAGAAAGGAGAGGGGGAAGCAGAATAGAATAATATGAAATCAAAAAGGGAGGGAGGCAAGTAGGTCCGTGAAGTGTTTTGAAAACTATAGGGCAGTTTTGAGCTGGATTAAAAGTGGATGGGAAGCCAATGAAGGTGATGGAAGATTTCGGAGTGATTAGGATGAATGAAGGGAGACATTAAAGTAGCTGCAGCATTCTGTGTTCTCTACAGTTCAGAAAATATAAATTTAGGAGCACTCTGGAATGAAATAATTTCAATAGCCAAGAAGGGAAGCGATAAAGGCATGTGTGAGGTATTTTCAATACAGCTGCAATATAAAGGAAATTCTGGCAACATTCTTTAATAGTTAGTCGTTAGGCACTCCCACCAACATTTTCTTTGACTGAAAATTTAAAAGATGAATCCAAAATTTCAAGCCTTGATTGAAAACTTGAGGTCTGAGTCAATGAAAGTGATCAAGGAGATAAAATGGAACATTAATTGATAGGAAGCTGTAGAAGTGGTGCTGAGGATGGTGGAGTAAGTGTTCTATAAAAGTTGCCAAGTGCCACTGTTACTCTTGGAGATGGCTGGTCAGAAATTGTAGGTCTTTTCCGTCTAAAGAGAGGCTCATCAGACAGTGAGCTTGGATTTTCTACAGTTCCTAATAAACTGAAAGTTTTAAGGAATGCCACAAATTCTGTAGGTGCCAGAAGGTCAGCTGGAGTACATGGGTGTGATTCTTGCACCATAGAAAGCAGTTGGTTCAGAAGGAATCAAAAGATACAAGACTAGATAAATTTGTTTTATAGTTTTCTTCAGATTTAAAAGCTCTCAGATTAGATGTAGTCATACTAGTGTTGAGCACATTTTTATCAGCTTTGACCTGTCCTAGGCTCACACATGAATACCTATGTTTGCGTGGATAAAATGTCCCCAAACTCATGAAAACAAACAAACAAACATCATGGATATTCACAGAAAAGTGAAGAAAAAGCATAAGCACAATCTAGTCTTGGATTTAGCAAAAATATTCATGGAAATATTATTTTATTAATTCCCCAGCTTCTATCTCTGATTATTTATCTACTAGACAAGGGTGTCTGTTTTCAGAAAAACAAATGTAAAATGTGAAGACTACTTATTTTTGTTACAAAAATATCAGGCGAAATGCCAGAAATTACCTTCAACAAGCAGAAATGATAGGAAGTATACATACACTAATATTTGGGCTGAATGTAATTTTTTTTTTTTTGCATAGATCTAGGCAGAAGCCCACCTTTCATCTTAGCCACCATTTTCTCATTTTAACTCCATTTACAGTAAATAGCATAGTGAAATCTACCAGCACAGCTCTCCCTTTTCTTCTACCCAGTGGTAGGGTTGCCAGGTGTCTGCTTTTCAACCGGAACACCCGGTCGAAAAGGGATCCTGGTGGCTTGGTCAGCTCCCTCCCTGCCACGGCTCCCCATGGCTCCTGGAAGCAGCAACATATTTCCCCTCTAGCTCGAGGTGTAGGGACAGTCAGGGGGCTCTGAGTGCTGCCCCCACCCCAAATGCCAGCTCCGCAGCTCTCATTGGCCAGGAATCTTGGCCAATGGGAGCTGCAGGGGCAGTGACTGCGGACGGGGCGGCACACAGAGCCACCTGGTCACGCCTCCACATAGGAGCTGGGAGGGGGGAGATGGACATGCCGCTGCTTCTGGGAGCTGACTGAGGTACACGTCGCTTGGAGCCTGAATCCCTCCCACACCCCAACCCCTTGCCCCAATCCTGAACCCCTTCCACATTCTGAAACCCTCAGCCCCAGCCACCCCAAATGCTGCATCCCTGCCCCACCCCCGAGTTCGCACTCCCAGCTGGAGCTGTCACCCTCTCCTGCATCCCAACCCACTGCCTCAGCCCAGAGCCCCCTCCCGCAGCCTGAATCCCTTATTTCTGGTCCCACTCCACAGCCTGCACCTGCAGCCAGAGACCTCACGCCCTCCCACACCTCACTCCCCTAAGACAGCCCAGTTAAAATGACCAAGTGAGGGAGGGAGGGGGGATGGAGTGAGTGTGGGGGGCAGGGCCCTAGGAGGAGGGGTGGTGCAGGGGGTGGGACAAGGATGTTTGGTTTTGTGCAAGTAGAAAGTTGGCAACTCAACCCAGTGGTCTTGTAAAGGCAAGGTCTGGGGGGCTTGATTTCTCCCTGCACTGGTGCTGATCTAGACAGAGGACCTAGGGGAGACGAAATAAGCCATGCTGGTTCTGGGTCTGTTTTTAGCCAGTTCAGTCTCCAGCACAGGAAAGAGCAGCACTGAAGGCTGCCCTAATGCATGCCCCAGCCCCTATGATCCTATAGACCCTGCTGATAGTTGGGGATAGCCATTGCATAGAAATGGCCTGGCCACACCCCTCTCCTCAAACTTTGACATGCCCAGAGTTGTCTTGTGCAGAGTGGTGCAGAATTGGTTGTATCAGCTTTGCATCTTCCAGAAAGGCTACCTGAGCCAGGGTTTTCTCTCCAGGGAGATGTTGGAACTGCTTTACAGCCATTTTGTGCAGCACTCCAGGTGATGGAGCAAACTAACCTTCTGAAAATGGAAATACACAAGAGTACTCCACAGCAATCTCTGATACATAACAGCGCAGTATGCCACAGTGTTCCCAATCCCACTGGCCCAAAACACAAGAAATCTAAGTTTATTCCTGAATCCCTTCCTTTTAAGAGGAGGACGTTTTTAGTACCAGCTGTCATCAGGTCAAGCAACCTCAGATACAAATATTTGTTGTTTACTTAGGATAGACTCTGATGTTTACAGGAAATCTTCTGTGTCCTGAGAATTTTGTAACAATAGACAAGTCCTATAAATAACATAATGCTACACTGTGTTTCCAAAGTCATACTTTAAAACAGAAATAATAAAAATACTACCAACGGATTATACTTTGATTGCTGTTTACCACAATAATCTATTACCCTAGCACCTATTTGGAATATTTCTAAGGCAGATGTATAAAAATAAACTGCCTCTATGTTTACACTGTAACAGAATAGCTCAGGACATGTTTAAATGTATCTGACCCTGAAGTTTCACTGAGAGGAGGAAGCCTCTTATATCTCAAAACGATTCTGGATGTTTCATATTACCCCCTGTTAGAATATTGTGCCGCAAGCCATCAGTGCAATTGGAAAGAAATCTTGTGCTTCAACACTGTTCAGCAATGTTAAGAAGGTGCACCCCTAGTCTCAGCTATTGTCTGCTGAAGTAACTAGGTTGGTGGGAGCCTAAATCCTGGCAAGTCACAGCTGGACTTTGTTCAGTTGGAAAAAGCTAACATATAATAACTTATAATAATTGATAGGTTTTACTTATACAGGAAGTACTCCTGGCCACTGCTTTGACTCCAGTGACCTTACTGTCCTACACTTAAGATTAGAAGGAACTTGGCTAGTCAGAGCCAACAGTTTTCTGAATTTTGGTTGGCAAGTATGTGAGCTACTGAGAGTACATGAATCCTGGGGCAGGAGGCTAGCTGTGATTGCAGAGGCACATTTCAGCTGCTCAGTAAATATCAGACTTTATATGACGTGTGCTTTGTCAGAAAATTTCTCCTGATAACTACACCTGACCACAAACACTTCCCTTTGTTTCTCTGCCTGATAACAGTCTGTGATGTGATGAGAGTGTTTAGTGTTGCTTATGCCTCAATTAGAAGTGCACGATTTCAGAGCTTAACAAAGCCACTGCTAACAGCGTGGCTGAATCCAACCTTTTCTTTTGGAACTCCCATCCACTGACAGGTAAGTTCAGAAGATTAAAAGGCAGGTGCCTGTTTTCAGCAGTCAGAGCATGTCTTCAAAGCAGCTCTTTCTGCATGTGGATTTGTTACACATATGGCCTGCTAACCCTGTTTTAAAAGAGCATTTCTCAACCTTTGACAGGGATTTTGAGGACAACAATCACCTCTGCTGTTTTGATAGACTGGTCTTGTTCAAGTGACTTTTTGGATCTTGCATTCCATATAAAACGTTTGGTCTTATTTGTGTAATTCACATTGTATTTCAGTCAGCCTGGCTAGCATATTCATATTGTACAATGATATGCCCTATTTTAGATAGTACATGGTATGCCCAAGATTTCCCCCAAAATAATTTGCATTTGTAACATTCTGGATATGGGAACATCATGCTGTTTAACTAACTACTAATATAACTCACACAGAAAGCAGATAGTCAGTTATAAAGCAAGATAACAACATATTTTCATTCTTAGGACCAATATACTGTAGTGCACTTTGTCCTTATCCAACCAATATTAACTATACGATACTTTCACACACGTCTACCTTGTTTACATTATAATTTCTACTCACATAGGGAAAAAATATGATTCCCAAAACACAATATAGCAATAATCATTGGTAAACCAAAAAAAAAAAAGAGAGAGAGACTGACCTGGCATGCAATATGCTCCTTGTCTGTGTGTAAATCCTGTGTGGATGTGGATGATTTGATTTACTTTCCATATCAAAAGCAATATCTTTCCTAAGGCAATATTAGAATAGTTTTTAATGATAAGAGACTGTGCAGTGATGACTTTTTTGTATATAAATTTAATGATTTTTACCATAGGCCTTGCTATTTGAAAACCTATATGAAATCAAATGAATGCCAGCTAAATACCCACTACTATAGGTGAACGTGGATTTTAAAGAGATAGTGTCTTAACTGCACAGATTGCATCTACCGAATAGAGTGATGACAAGTTTACGAAAGAATAACATTTCAGGATTCATGCCTTAAATTAACAATCCACAACCTTATAGGTTCAATTGCAGTTTATCTTGTTAAAGATAGTCAAAGTTAGTATTCCGTGATCCTTCTTACATTTTCCAGGGTCTCTTGGACTTATTAATTCAAATCTTACTTTCAATGTATGCATATAGCCAAGATAATTATTAGAAGGAGAGATCAAAGCAAGCATATTATAGTCCTATTCCATTTTCTGCTGATGTGAGTGATCTGCCTCTTCTTTGATGTTGTATGCTTCTACAGTGAAAGTACAGAGGATAAAAATACTACACCATGTAATCTGGCATTTATCCCATGAGAGCAGAATTCCAAATTGTGACACATGTCAAGAAGTTAAAAAAAAATCTTGAAAGAGCCCTATGCTTTATAAAGTGACATACTCTGCATTTAAACACCACCAAACATCATTTTCCATTACAAATTTAGTCCCCGATATAAAATTCAAAGAATTTCTGTAACTTTAGTCAAAGAAAATGACAGCAATACCTTATAAAATAGCTACCATATTTACTACTAGTTACACTAAGACTGCAGCTTAGCTTTATTCAAATCAAATTCTTTAAAATCAAAGAGGGGGGATAGAAAACACAAAAATAATGCCTTTGTACAAGCACAGATGCATCTCATGTACAACCTTCATTCAGTCATTGCCACCTTGTTCTAGTTCAAGTTGGAGCTTTTGAACCCTGTGTCGGCTTCCGCACTAACGCTGGGTGATTCCAAATGCTGAACCCAGAACCACTGCAAAGCAGAAACAACAAGCCAGTTGGACTACTTTTATGAGTAAGGGGAGAAGGATTTGAATCTCTCTCAGCTACTGTATATTTAAAAATCCATTGCCCCACATTACTGTGACAAAGGTCTGTCAATGTACCAGCATTACTGAAAGCCATGTTTCTGCTACTGCAGCGTAACTGTTGATTATTTCAGTTTATAAAGAACACAATGTCTGCTGCTTTAGCATAACAGTTGGCCTTCTTTGCTTTAGTGGAAAATGTCAGAAGTCTTTGGGCAGTTGGAGATGGTATCCTGTACCATTGAAATCGGTGGGAGTTTTGGCATTGACTTCAGTGGGTGCAGGATCAAGACCTGTGATTTTAATGTCTACAGGATTGTACCTAGATATGAGTGAACTAGTTCAGACAAAATAAGAACTTTGCCAGACCTTCACCCCAAATTATAACTGACCCCAAACAGAACCCTTTTTGAGATTTGAAAAGTGTGCTTAATTTATTTTTGCGCATCTGTGCACTTCTGAGTTCCATAGGGAGCAGAAGCAGAAATGTTTTTTTTAAAAAAGTCTGCTCTGCTGTTATTGAAGTTTTCTTGGCCTTACTGGGAGCAAGAACCAGCAGAATTCTCCCCAGATGACCTATTTCAATAGGATTTCTAGTTTATTTTTGCAGTCTCAAGAGGTTTGCAAAATTTGGGAAAACTACAAACTTTGAAAAAGCAGCTGAACTTCTGAGAACTTATTCAAGCTGAACTCCAACCTGATTGAATTTCACCTTTTACTAATAACATCTTACTTATCAGAAACTGGTATCCATTTCTCTGACCCCATCATCTGAGAGAAGTATGCTCCATATCTATTGCTTTCCAGCTTCTCAGGTATTTTCAGACTTCTGTCTCTTTATAGTTCTTTCCCTTGTGAGCTAGGAGGGTTGGGAATGTTTGTATGATTTTATTCCTTAGCTTTTTTGTTATTTTTGCTATAGACTGAGGGCCATATCCTTAGCCTTGAGAGCCAGCCAAGGATTCCTCTGACACAGCCTTGTAGATAGAAGGTGACTGCCATCAGATTTGTAACCTTAGATATCCAAATATAATATTGAGTTAAAGAGAATTCTAAGTAGTCTGAAGGGCAAGAAACATCTACTTCCACTCTATGTTTGGCCAGGAGAGTGCACCTGATTTCTTTCAGACTCTAATCTGGCCACAGTGATCCATGCTTTTGTAACCTCTAAGCTTGATTACTGGAATTCTCTGTACCTGAGAATTTGGCAGCCTGCCAGCTGACAACACAGGTCACCAAAAACATATCACTCTCATACATGTCCCTCTGCATTGGTACCCCATTGAACACAAAGTCCAGCTCAGGGCTGTTGTTTTGTTGAGCTTGTCAGGAATTTTCCATCTGAATTGGTTTTCAGTGGAAAATTTCCTTTCCACAAAATCAAAATTTTCTGTAGTGAAATTTAAATTTTGCCAGAAAATTACAGTTTTCTGTCAGAAAATCATTCCCAGCTCCACAGCAACCCCGTTCCTCATCAGCCCACCTGGCAGACTGCTCTGGTGCCAGCGCTTCTGGGATTCCAGCTCCTTGGCAGCTGAGAAGCCCTGGAAGTGCTGACTCCTAAACTCCCGAGCTCATTCAGCTGCCCAGGTCCAAGACTCTATGAGTCACTTGGTTCCCCCACCAGGCAGCTTCCAGGGCTCTGGGCAGCTCAGGGAGCATCATAAACATTTTGAAAAGATCAAGATGAAATGTCATTTTGACTGTTCTGAAAATAAATCCCATTTAGCAATAAATTTCAGTTTTTCATTCAATTTTGGAACTATTTTTTTAATTGCAGAATTTCCCATGGATCAGGAATGCTAATTTCTAGCCAGCTCTACTGTTTTGATTTTCAAATCCCTGAATAGAAGCTAAGTCCTGCTTAGCTACCTGAAAGATTGTTGCTCCCCCTGCTCCCCAACAGCTCACAATGACTACCTTCCACTAGAACCATGAAACAAATATACTTGTGACTGCAACAAAGAGACCTTTCATGGCGGATGTCCCAAGGCTATGGAAATCACAGTCAGGTTACATAAGAATGACTGCTATTTTTGACCACATTCAGAACTGAAGGTAAACCCCACATATTCAGCAATGCTTAACGCAACACTCCATTTATATACTTTTATTTTCTCTCCTTCTCTCTCTCTCTTTTACACACACACACGCACACACACATCATCTGCCCCCTGCTGGCAGGGGAGGAAGAGAGAGAACGAGCGAATTGCTGTCATTCTCTTACTCTCAGGAGGTGTTAGATACTCCATTAAAAGACTAGAAATGGAATAGATAAATAGCTCTTTGCTGATCAGATTCTGTGTGCAATGCCAGCAGAGTAAGACCATGGATAATTTGAGTCACAAGCGTTAAGTGCTCAGTTCTTTCACTCAGGCACAACATGATATCAGATGTAGACTGTCACAGACCCTGTGTGTGAAGAATTCTTGGACTTACTGGCACATAAGGAGAATACATCCACTTCTACATGTCTTCGGGTTGGGCTGAATTCTCCCTAACATGCCTGGACAGCTCCCTGGCCAACCTTTCTCTGAATCTTTGGGGTGCCTTACGCCTCAGGACTGCATAGAGTGAATCGTCCCGGGGCTCCTTGGAGTGTACAGACTACAGTTGCATCCAGTTGTTGTGTAAGGCTCTTGTACTTTCCTTACTATAATACAGACAAACAATATGATCCTAAATGATTTATCTAAAACCACACAGTTAGCAAGTGGTAGATCAGGATTTAGAGCTCAAGAGTTCTTAGCTCCAATTCCAATACCAATTTAAATAAGGCAGTGTTGTAGTTTTTCTTTGATGTTATGAAAAATGCATGCATGTGCTTCTTCAACCCATGAATACACCACGACATGCATTGCTACACGAGGGAAGGCCTTCTCTGAAGAGTGGACAGAATTCAGAGAGAAGGGGTGAAGAAGATGCAGATATTTCTTTCCCTTCACATTCCCTTCTGGGCTTACAGATGAATGTGTGTTATTCAAAAATTAGGATGGGGAAAATTTGCCATTTTTGCCTGCAGGACTGACCAAGTAATGAGAGTTAGAACATGTCTTAGCCACGTAACGGTGCATTCTCAGAACAGCAAAAAGATGATTTCACTAGTCAAACAACTGAAGCTTTAAATGCGAGTTATTTGTATCCTGCTGAGAAGAATAAGACTCATGAAAAAATGCAGCTGTAGTAGAAGACTTTTTACCTCAGAGATTCCAGAGAGTAAGGATGAGCATGTAGTTAGAGCACTGAACTAGAGTTTTAGGTGATTTGGCTTCAGTTTCCAGTTCTGCCACACGCTTTTTGTGTGACCTTGGCAAATCACCTCATTATCCAAAGCCTCATTTCTCCACCCTTCCCTACTGCAGAAGGCTGTTGTGAGGATATATTTGTTAATGTCTGCAAGGTGCTCAGATACTGTGAGGTTGGAGGAACCTTATAAATAGCTGTATAGAAACCCCTTAAAAACGTTATAAATCTGTTGTACAGTTTTTGACTTGCCTTTGATAAAGATTTAATCTAAGTTGTCCAACGAAAGGAAGCCATTCCCAAAATTCCAGCCTTCTGGGGTAGTATCTATACAGGCAATGACATCACATCTATTGCCACCTGCTTATTTGCTGGCAGCCAAATTCTGTCCTTATACTGAGGCATGCAGCTCCCAGTGAAGTGCAGTTGCACACATTCCTTTCATGGCAGAAATTAGACAATAGCGCTTATACACAGAGGATTTCACTTTATAAAACATAGAGTATTCATTACTAGCTATAATTAAATATAAAGTACTGAACAATTCTGGGGCTCTTAATCTGCATCCCATATCTGTAATTGAGAGTTACTGCAATAGTGGGGTAGACAGAGACGCATAGGAACACACTTAACTATAAAAATATTTATTTCTTACTTTTTCTGAGTAAACTCCTCAGATACCTACATAAATGGTGCATAAAGCTTTCATGAATCAGGCCTAAGGCTACACATTTAAGTGGTCCCCACTGTATTCACATATAAACAGTTGCACAGTATATTAAGAACTGCAATAATAGCAAAATGGCTATAAAATATTAGCATGATTTTATTTTTCTTTTATGGCTTCTTGACTAGCTTGACTACTGATTTTTAGGAAGTAACTAAAACGCCAGTTAAACATTATACGCATGGAGGTTGGTGGTGGGGTCAGGGCTGGGAGGGGGGATATTGTATAGCTTTTACATCTGGGTTGACTATACTGAAAGAAAGCTTCAGAGATAATGTTTGCGTGGTTATACTGGTTATACTGAATATATTTCACATATAGTCCTCCTACTTATCAATTAATTCAACTTACTTCCTCATCAATTCTCTCCCCTTCTCCAGTCCTGATGGTTTTATGACCTAGATCCAGGCGATACCCTTAGGCAGTCCATCTGATAATTGACACATTTTCTAACACAGTATAGTGATGCCCAAGTCGGTGCTTTCAGGCCGTGTCTTCAGCTTATTGGAGTCTGCAGCAGGAACTCCTTTTATCCCTCATACATCAGAATACACTGACAGCTCTCCCAAGCAGGGACGAAGCAGATCTCTCCCTCAGGAAAACGTATGCAAACACCTCTGGAACATTGTACTCGTTGCTAGGCATCACGATGGTGACATCTTTATGATAAACATGGTATGCAGAAGAAGGTCTAATAAAAGAATAACAAATTATTACATCCAGAGGGCAATTTTACAAGATTAACTGGTGTAATAAATTACTGCTGTAGTCAGAATACTGTGTTACCTTTTAAGGTATTTCACAGCACAGCCTAAATGAACCAGCCTATAAAAAACACAGAATGTATAGCAGAAAATAATAAAGCCACACTTATATTTTTTTAAACTAGTCATGATACCAGTGTGTGGTATTTGGCTTTTTGCATGGTAGCTTCAGCAAGTGCTTGCTGTAAAATAGGGTTATACATGCAATTCATGCCAAGATGATTATGGTTAGCATTATTTTGTATACTGCTGCTGGACATTCAGTACCATTGCAATCTACATAATATCAATTTGAACAAAAGCCTGTAGCATTTTATTTCTAAAACTATTTTCATACATAAAACATTACAAAGAAAATGCCAGAAGCCAAATATCTTTCATACTAATTATCAAATATTTTGATTCTTTTTCTCTCTGTGTGCTTTATAAATATATAAAAAATATGAAAATAGGTGATTCTTTTCTTCATTTATATATAATATGTCATCTATTTCTCTCCCCATCTCTCAGTAGTTTTCTGAATATTAAAATGTTGTTCAATTCCAGATTTTACCTTTTAATATTGAAGGATATATTATTTTTAAACAATAACTGATGATTTTTATTTTAACCCATGCCTTGCATTTTAGTTCAGATAGGTGGAAAAAAGAACCTATCTTCCTGAATCTGAGGGAATATCCAATGTGCTGTGCTGTTCTGTGCTATTTTTACACTAAGACATCCATGAACATTCCCCACAACCCATAAAAGACAGAGCCCACATCTGCAGTTCAAAGGCTGGGGCTGTATTACAATTTACCATAAAGTCTCATATATTACTCTAACATAATACATTAACAGGATAACACTGCTTCACATTTGTAAGCTGTAACCCATTTGTAGCTGATTAGAAGGTCATATTCTTCCAGTTTCACCAATCTGGTATAAAAAGCTTTCTTAACTGAAATCGCCCAATCCCTTCATGTATAAAAATACAGACACTAAATTGGGCACTTCTTAGTGGTTTTAGACAAAAGCCCATTTGAAAGTTGTTCTGTACACGGCCTCTCCTACCCTCTGATGATATGTGTTGCCTTTCTCTCCCTGGTATAAAGGGTACAGTGTGCTGAACCATGGTCTTCCATAACTCACTGATTCCTATGGGGACTACATAGGACAACTAGTACACTGATCCCAAAGAACTATCCTTTCACAATGCTGCTCCTGTGGGAGGAGGGGAAATTTAGTGTTGCATGTTCCAATAGATTAGTCAGGTAATTTTATAATAATTACATAAAGCCTTAATCCACAACGGCGGGGATTGTTTTGTCAGCTTTATTGTAACTGGAACTGCATATACTTTGTTCACTTATGGTAGTGCCCACAGTCTACTAGCTGCTTTCCAGACATTCTAGAAGGGTCAATCCCTTCCCTTAGAGTAGCTCAGAATCTAAGGACAAGCAGGTAGATGTTAGGGGAAGAGGGTTTTTGATGTATAAGTCATCTCATAGGCTTTTTGAATGTACATGTCAACCTGATTTGTTGTAGTCAGCAGATGGTCTTGAATATGGACAGGGTATCGAGTTTGTCTGAAAAGCTGCCAAAAGGGTAGATCTAGTTAAGTGCTTATGACCCCCATGACTATATGATCCAAGAGCCACAAAAACATTAATATGTGTGTTTTCACAACACCCCGTGTGTTAAGGAAGAATTACCACCCCCATTTTGTCAATGGAAATGGAGGCCTAAAGAGGGTAACTGACTTGCCCAAGGTCACACCAGAAGGAAGTCTGTGGCAGTGCTGGAAGTTGAACCTAAAATACAGGCCAATGTTTTGATCACAAGCGGTACCGGATTTACCATGGCACTAATGACTCCATAGCACCGGGCTCAAGCTCAGAAGGGGCCCCATAACACTCACTTCTTCTCCTCTCGCAGGGCTGCAGAGGCGGAGGCTCTGAGAGCGAGCCTTGGAGCAGCAGGGATCCAGCATGGATGCTGAGAAACCATGGGGTCTTGGGAACTGTAGTTCCTTGGCCAGCTCCCTGCCTATAGAGCCAGCTTTGTCTATAGAGCCAGGGAAGGAACTACATTTGCCAGCATTCCCTTGTCAGCTATCAACAGGAAAGGGAGTGGGGAAGCTGTGAGACCCCATGCATAGCAGCTTGCTGTGAATGGAGAGCTGGCTGCTAAAAGGGGGTGGCACTGTGAATGGGGAACAAGTATGACCAAGGAGTAGAAAGCTTTGGCTCAGATATCACCTCAGAAGACTTCCCCAGACTGGCTTTGGGATGCTGGTGTGACCTAGCCTGTCAGCCCCCAAAGAAGGAACTGGGTGGACTAAATGGACAGTGCACCTCTCTTATCTGAAGTCTAGCAAGGGAGGTACATGGATCCCACTAGAAGTTAAAATGATAAGTAAGGGAGGGAAGGCTCTACTAGAGGACCTGGGCCGCTTTAGATACAATACACTTCTGAGCCATGGAAGCAGAAATTGGCTTTTCCTTTCCAGGTAGGGTGACCAGATGACCCGATTTTATAGGGACAGTCCCGATATTTGGGGCTTTTTTTAATATGGGCTCCTATTATCCCCCCCGCCTCACACACACACACCTCCGTCCCGATTTTTCACTTGCTATCTGGTCACCCTATTTCCAGATTTATCTAATATTTAGAAAGGGAATCTAGCACCTGCCTTCCAGATTTGAACATCTTCAAAATTCAGGAGTGCTCAAGCTCAATTTAGGCTGCTGTTACTTCATTTCTCCCAAATCAAATATACTGATCCACTCTAATTTGCCGTAGAAAAAGTAAGATAAAACTGAGCGACAAATACTGGCATCATCCCAGTGCTAACAGTGCAGCATAGAATGCACTTTGCTCCTAGAGACTAGAATGGGGTCCTTTGCTTCTATACATAGCCCATTAAAGACAATAAAAAGACTCCCACTCACTTCAACAGGCTTTGGACAGACCTGGTTATACGTGGGGTAACTCCACTGTTTTTATAGGGTCCTGGTTCCACAGTGGAGACTGTTGCAGAGCTGCTGCTCAGGGATGGGAACCCCCTGGAACTCCAGCCTCTGAAATCATTCAGACTGCACTTTCTGCTCGACTATGTGCTAGCTGAGAGGTGCGTGGAAATTGGTGGCTTCTGCCGCAGGTGATGGACATCTCAGGTACTTAAAGCCATGGCCTAGAGGAGGAAAGTGCCTAACTCCAGAGTCTGCAGCTGCCTAGGGCCAGCGCTGAGGATTTAGTGTCCATAGTGCCGCCATTGCAATGTTCAAGCGTGCTCAGCCTTGGAATTCCCACCCCTCCTTTGACTAGTAGCTACAGCTTTCTAAGGCCGGCCTCTGGCAATTGGCCCCATAGCTGCAGTCAGAGAAGCTGCACGTGGCTCTGTGACTACTGGGGGGCATAAAGCTAGGAGCAGATAAAGGAACTGGAGTTAACCTCAAGGAACAGAGGAATGTCAAGGGAAACATGGAAAGAGGAAGAGGTCAGGCTTGCAGGGGAGAATGGTGTCCAAGGTAGAAGGGAAACAGGCATGGGGAGAGGTAGTGGTGACCAGGTAGTAGACTAGCATGTATATGGGAGCAGAAGGAGAAAAGTTGGTGACTATAGGTTTCCAGGAGCTAAGTCCTCACTTTGGGGAAATGGTGTCTGCAAGTGGCTTGCTCAAATAGCAGGATGGGAGGCATTTGTCAGAACTGATCAGGTATTTTCTGGCTGTGGAACTTTATTGAACTGAGACCAGAAGCACACACAGTGACTGGTGACATAGGGTGGTTCTGGAGACATGGCTATAGAAGGTCTGAATGAGGAAGAAGATAAATCTGTGGGGAGTTTCCCCTGATCACTATGAAAGTTCTGCTCACTGTGAACACTGGTAAACCCACATGGGTGTACAGCTCAATGAGAAAAACTGGGGGCTGAGGGAACTGTGTATGGCAATGCATATAGTCATGCAGAGGTGTGTGATCAAAATGAAAAATGTTGCTGAGATGCAGTGCCAGATATACTATGGCACCAACAACACTGACGTACCAGGCCCACACTCGGAGCCCATAGGGGCCCACAGATATGTTTGGCACTGGGGCCCACGAAAGGTTAATCCAATTCTGACCACAAGACTAGGAGCAATGGCTGAGCAGAGGAGATGGGGGTACTGCAAAGTGAGATGAACTAGGTAGAGGTAAAACTAAATAGATCTTTCAAGGAGGTGACAAGACTTTAAAATTTGGTGCAGTAGCAGATGGGGAGCCAGTGGAAGGATTCAAAATCTGAAAAGATAAGATCAGAATTACAGGCAAGGAAGGTGATATTTTGAATGAACTGAATGGGGGCTATGTGGTTATTTAGAAGGCCAGAAGGGAGGAGGTTACAATTACTGAGATGGGCTTTAAAGGCCTGGATGAGATATTTAGTTGTGGAAATGGATGTGACATCGAGATGCTGAGAAGGAAAACATGGCAGAATTCAGAAAGGGCTTGGATGCGTGGGCAAGGGAGAGGGAGCTGCTGGAAACCCTGTATTCCTTAGTTTGTACTCCTTCATGCTTAGGGTAGGGGGAAGTACTTGATTGCTCATTCTCATTCCTAGCTCATATCAACAGACAAAATTTGACGCATCTATTTGAATACATGAATATTAGCCAAAAATATTCTGGAGCATTCAGATAGCTGAAAAGCTAGCCAGGAAGTTTTGACATTTTTTTTTAAAGATACCTATTTGTCAAAATCAAAATTGTTCATGGGAAAGGGGTAGACTGGACAAATTTCCCATAGCAAAAATTTTTGAAAATAAAAAAGGTTTGAAATTATCAAAACATCCCATTTTGACATTGTCTAAACAAAATGTTCAGTTTTTTGGGTTAAAATGACTTTCTGTTTCAAAATGTAAGTTAATATATAGTAAAATAAAAATAAAAAAGTCAAAATCAAAACAAAAGATTTTAAAATTATCAAAACAAAATGTTTCAGTTGATGCAGTCTGAACGTTTATTTATTTATTTAATTTTGGGGGGGGAGGGCTTTTTGGGTCTTGATTTTTTTCCAGATTTCAACTTGAAATAATTTTTTTTTGAAAGCACAAATTCTCACAAGATAGCCCAGCTCTAGCACCAATATTTGTGATCTCCAAGAAATGTAATATTCAGTTCACCTCTCTTGGGTTACCTCTTTTCAAACAAAACAGGAATTTAACTAAGAACTGAAATATCCCTACACTAAAAAGCTTACACACCTCAGAACCTTCTAATGCCATATTAGCTTCACAGAGGAAAGCCCACACATCAATATGACCTAATGCTGAAATATTCCACACCAAAAATTCCACAGACCATTGTGCTTTCATGCCAAAATATTCCTATATCAAAAAACCCAAGTGCCAAAAACCTTTTTAGTAGAGATATTAAAGATGATATGATTTATACAGAAATCTATAATTTAAGAAGTAATAGGTGCTTGGCTGCAATTATGTTATCTATATGCTTATGAAACTGATTGCATGACCATACTGGTTGTGAGACCTGTTTTTAGGAAAATGATAAAAACAATATTTAAGATCTATGGATTATACTTATTCACTGAGAAAACTTGCACAAGTAAGTTATTTACACAAAGAGGAATGTGGCTGGAGAAGGCAGCAAAATGTGTTTTGCATGTAAAACAAGTGTGTGCATAAGGCAAATGGACCTTTTTACTCAATACATAGTGCTTAGAACATAGATCTGAGGAGATATTTGCACAGGATCTTTATCTCAAAGATACAAAGGGGAGGAAATTCCTCACAATCAACAGCCATTCAAAGGAAAATTACTTCCAGGAAGAAAACATAGCTCATCAGCAGATCTCTTATCAACTCCACAGGCAATTTCTTGAACACAGAAGGTACTGTCATAGTGAAGCCAGCAGAGGTTTGGGAGGAAGGCAGTCACCAGCCTACTATAGAAGCTTGTAGTGGAAAAACACATACTGGAGACATTAATCTGTACCCTGGAATAGTAAAATGCGCCCTGAAATTGAACACATCAAACAAGACAGAAGGATGCACACGCAATTTCACCTGAAATAGGAAACAGCACTAAGTCGGTGAGGATATTCAAAGTATGCAGAATCTGGTGCAAGTAGACATTCACCACGACCGTCACAACAAAAAAGAGTTAGTCAACAAAGTCTGAATTTCTGAAACAAGTATGGAGTTTTTCAGTCTCTAAATCTGCACAGAGCAAGGACAAGAATAACCTAGAAATCTTAAGGTTGTACAGCAGAGGAGAAGAGTGTTGCATGGACTAGTGCAAGGTAAACATTAGACTGTAGAGCCTGGATTCAGTGAAAAGGTGATGTAGAGTGGATTTTTGTCAACACATTAATGATACTGCAGTCTAAAACATCTCATAAACTTACATGGTGACTTCAGATAAACAATGAAAACCTGGGGCTGGTTTTCTTCAACATCTATATTAATGGTCTGGATGATGGGATAGATTGCACTCTCAGCAAGTTCGCATATGACACTAAGCTGGAGGGAGAAGTAGATACGCTAGAGGGTAGGGATAGGGTGCAGAGTGACATAGACAAATTGGAGGTTTGGCCCAAAAGAAATCTGATGAGGTTCAACAAGGACAAGTGCAGAGTCCTTCACTTAGGACAGAAAAATCCCATGCACTGCTACAGGCTGGGGACTGACTGGATAGGCAGCAGTTCTGCAGAAAAGGACCTAAGGGTTACAGTGGGTGAGAAGCTGGATATGTCAGCAGCGTGCTCTTTGTTGCCAAGAAAACTAATGGCATATTGGCTGCATTAGTAGGAGCATTGCCAGCAGATTGAGGGAAGTGATTATTCCCCTCTATTTGGCACTGGTGAGGCCATGTCTGGAGTGTTGTGTCCAGTTTTGGGCCGCACACTACAGAAAAGATTTGGAAAAATTGGGAGAGTCCAGTGGAGGGCAACAAAAATGATCAGGGAGCTGAGGCACATGACTTATGAGGAGAGATTAAGGGAATTGCGGAAGAGACTGTTTAGTCTGCAGAAGAGAAGAATGAGGGGGGGATTTGATGGAAGCCTTCAACTACCTGAAGAGGGCCTTCCAAAGAGGATGGAGCAAGGCTGTTCTCAGTGGTGTCAGATGACAGAACAAGGAGCATTGGTCCCAAGTTCCAGTGTGGGAACTTTAGGTTGGATATTAGGAAACAGTATTTCACTAGGAGGGTGGTGAAGCACTGGAATGGGTTACTGTGGAGGTGGGGGAATCTCCATCCTAGAGGTTTTTAAGGCCCAGCTTGACAAAGCCCTGGCTGGGATGATTTAGTTGGTGTTGGTCCTGCTTTGAGCAAGGGATTGGACTAGATGACCTCCTGAGGTCTCTTCCAGCTCTAATCTTCTATGATTCTATGAATGGTGGTTGGTGACTGAGGCACCCTGGATGTCATAGATATTCAGCTACTGCCCAGAACTTCGTCCTGGGACATTTCACAATGGAGAAGAGAAAACTCAGTCAAGAGCTACTTCATCCTGTCCCACAAGATCGTGCAGACAAGTCTGCAATTCCTCCTACATAAGTGATCAAGTCTGATTAGTCTTATCTGAGATATAAATTGAAAGGCATTTTCTTGCAGTGAAAACACTACACTCTGTAACCATACTGGACAGTCCAAGTTAATCAACTGCTCACAGCTTGGAATAGTGCCAGTAGTTTAAGTTTTGCAGATTCTGTAACTGAGGAGAAGACTATTCTTCCACTAACACTCCAGCCTTCTCTCCTGCCAATTTATCTCTTGTAGGTCGCCTATGTACCATGTTGATCTGTCAGGCTGATTGGGAGGGAGGGAGCACAAGTCCAGGTGCCATTGTGTCCATGGTTATGAACAGAACATGGTTATAATGTCCAGCTGGACTGTTGTCAGAGTGGCTAAACGATAAATTTCTCCAGATTATTCTGGAATCTCTTCGGTTCTGTTCAGTCTCTGAGAATAGGTCATCATGGTAGGTCCATTTATCTGACGGGAATGAAGAGAAGCTCTGGAGCGGCTGATGATCTGAGCCAGACAGGAATATCTGAACTATCACTTTCTGCAATCTCAGATATAGAGTATGTCCAGAGTTGAGTCATAAACTACCTGGGTTATTCCCATAATTGCTGTGGAGACCAACAGATCCCATACAAATGCCAAAGAAGCATTGCCCAGACCAGGCATTTTCGCGACTCCAACACCAGGCCTAATAAGAAGGAATGTCAGAAAATAGAAAAAACCTTCCCAAATTCTCCATGTCCTGAGAATCACATAGTAGGTATATCATCACACAAATGAATTCTTCCTTGGGATCAGGTCTCTCTCCACCTGAAATCAGATGCAAAAGGTACAGCCACACTCCCACCCTCACCTTTGGCTCAGGCTGAACTGAGTGCTCAGGCAAGACAAAGCTGAATCTGAATAAGGCCAGCAGAATCATTAAGCCTGGATTCAGTAATAAGTGCAAGGTCAGATGACTCATCTGTTGTTCCAGTTATATAAACACTAGATTTCTCCAGTTTCACACCAGCATTATGTCACTGATTTCAATGGACAATATGTATAAGTGACCTTTTCTTTTCCATATTTACAACTATTTTCTTTTCTTTTCTTTTCTTTTCAACAAATCAGAGTATCCCTTATTTCAAATTACTGTATTCACTCTTACACATTCTTTTGTGCTGAACTGTTTATAACTTTTTATCAGACTTAGGTTTTTGCATAGCCTCACATTTAATATCATCTGTATGGTCCTCCTCTTCAATACTTCTCCAATAAACATCTGTTTTTATGCATGTCGAGTGCTTGTAGTTCTGTAAAATATCCATGGCAAATGATTTCTAGGGCTGTCCTTTAAAGTTAGCCATTTGCAAATAGTCCTTCAAAACTTGATTAAAACATTCTATTTTCCAATTGGCTTGAGGGAAATGAAAGGTAGAGTATCTACGCTTAATACCTCTTTCTTCCAGAAATCCTACAGTCCACAGATGTGAACTGAGGTCTATTGTCAGAATCTAGTTTTCAGATTTCCTTCGTAACTGAAAACTGTTAACAAGAACTAGATTACTGGTGTCAAAGTAACTTGGGAAATAAAGGCTACTTCTAGCCACTTGCTGAACTAATTAGCTGCTGTAAAAAACATAGCTGCCTGCTAGTGCTGTTTCACCAGGCTCAACTATGCCAAGGAGTTTGATACAATTGTGCCACAATTGTCGCACATGTTTTGTCATGCATCTGGCAAGTACCACAGAATTTTACTGAACTTTCACATTGTGAATACATCTCTGGTCAGTAGAAATCTCAAAGCCTCATTTGGTTCTGACAACTTGCAATCTCCCAGGGTCATGGCTTCTCAACAGCTTTGGTTTAAGCTTCTAGGGTTTGTGTTTATGGGACAGCCAGCCAGATGGACTGCCCCAGTGCTGAAGACCCTATGACTTCTTGGGCCTGTGGCTCCAGGTCAGCCTGGGCCCTATGGCTTCAAGGATCTGTGATTCTAAGGTAGTTTGCCAGTAGGACTGCTTCTGACCCAGTGATGCCAGGGCTTCCAAAATATTAAGTCCTAGGGCAGTTATTCAGGCAGACTGCCCTGATTCAGGAAAAAAAATCCCCAAACTCTGAAATTTTCCCACTAAACTCTACCACTAATTCACCAAATTCTACCAAATTCATGGTCCATTTTGGTCAATTTGGTCATAGGATTTTAAAAATTGTAAATTTCATGATTTCAGATATTTTAATCTGAAATTTCATGGTGTTGTAATTGTAGTGGATTCTGACCCAAAAAGGAGTTGGGTGGGGGGTTTGCGGTACAGCTAACCTTACTTCTGTGCTGCTGCTGGCGGCAGTGCCTTCAGAGCTGGGCAGCTGAAGAGTGGCAGCTGCTGGCCAGGACCCCAACTCTGAAGGCACAGTCGCTGCCAGCAGCAGCACAGAAGAAAGGGTGGCATGGTGAGGTATTGCCACCCTTACTTCTACACTGCTGCTAGCATAGCACTACCTTTAGAGCTGGGCGCCGGGCCAACAGCTGCCACTCTCCAGTCACCCGGCTCTGAAGACAGTGCGGAAGTAAGGGTGGCAATACTGTGACCCCTTTAAAATAATCTTGTGACCTCCCCTGCAACTCCCTTTTGAGTCAGGACTCCCAATTTGAGAAACGCTGGTCTCTCCTGTGAAATCTAGGTAAAAGCACTCAAAAGACCAGATTTCACATGGGGAGACCAGATTACACAACACATTTTTGATGGCTGTGAATTTGGTAGGGCCCTAGTGATCAGACTGTAAGGTATATTCAAATCACCAAAGGCAAACACCAGATACCATTCTTCAGCGAGTAAAATAGATCAAACAATATAATATTTTTGTATATCCTTTGTAAGCGTGCTTGATGCAAAAAGTCTCATCTATCATAAGAACATAAGAACGGCCATACTGTGTCAGACCAAAGCTCCATCTAGCCCAGTATCCTGTCTTCTGACAGTGGCCAATGCTAGGTGCCCCACAGGGAATGAACGGAACAGGTAATCATCAAGTGATCCATCCCTTTGCCCATTCTTAGCTTCTGGCAAACAGAGGTTAGGGACACCATCCCTGCCCATTCTAGCTAACAGCTATTGATTGACCAATCCTCCATAAATTTACCTAGTTCTTTTTTGATCCCTGTTATAGTCATGGCCTTCACAACATCCTTTAGCAAGGAGTTCCACAGGTTGACTGTGCATTGTGTGAAAAAACTACTTCCTTCTGTTTGTTTTAAACCTGCTGCCTATTAATTTCATTTGGTGTACCCTAGTTCTTGTGTTATGAGAAGGAGTAAATAACACTTCCTTATTTACTTTCGCCACACCAGTCATGATTTTATAGACTCTATCATATCCCCCTTTAGTCGTCTCTTTTGCAAGCTGAACAGTCCCAGTCTTATTAATGTTTCCTCATACAGCAGTCGTTCCATACCCCTAATCATTTTTGTTGCCGTTTTCTGAACCTTTTCGAAGTCCAATATATCTCTTTTGAGATAAGGGACCACATCTGCACACAGTATTCAAGATGTGGGCGTATCATGGATTCATATAGAGGCAATATGATATTTTCTGTCTTATTATCTATCCCTTTCTTAATGATTCCCAACATTCTGTTCGCTTTTTTGAATTATCCACAGTGACTCCAAGATCTCGTTCTTGAGTGGTAACAGCTAATTTAGACACCATCATTTTATATGTATAGTTGGGATTATGTTTTCCAATGTGCATTACTTTGCATTTAGCAACACTGAATTTCATTGGCCATTTTGTTGCTCAGTCATCCAGTTTTGAGAGAATCACAGGGGTTCTCAATCTTATAAAAACTCCATGCCACACCTGTACCACAACAACTGTTTTTCTACCTATAAAAGCCAGAGCCAGTGTTAGGGGATATCAAACAGTGCAATTGCCCGTTCCCCATGCCACAGGGGGCCCCATGAAGATAAATTGATGAGGTTTCAGCTTCAGCCCCAGGTGGCAGGGCTCAGGGCCCTCGGCTTCATCCCCTGCGGTGAGGCTTTGGCTTTCTGCCCTGGGCCCCAGCAAATCTTGGCAGTCCCCCAAAACCTGCTCATGGATCCCCAGGGGTCTCCGTACCTCTAGTTGAGAACCACTGATCTACTGGAATCTTAGTGAATACTGCACACGTTCTGTAGACTGACGCATCTGTTAAATTAGACAAAGTACTATAGACTAAAAGCTCTCCAAGGAAGGAAATGTTCTTAATTGTGTCTCATATAGTTCTGAGCACAATGCTGGCACTTATTAACAAATAAAATACATAGTTTTTTTAGAAATTTGATATTTAGTTGCTTCAGAACTAGGCTTAGTAGCTTTTGTCCAGGAGCGACTGGAGATTGTATGTTATAATGTCAACAGGGATTTCATAAGTGTTATGTAATTTTCAATGAACTTGACTGCATGGGGAAAGTCCCAGAGAAGAACTTAGTGGTCACAACTGCTTGTGAGGGTGAATATATGGTTGCTAGAAAGGAATCAGAGTTTCTGTCTCTGTCTGAGATCATGTCTCCTCAAAAGAAAGTTTAATCTGTTTAAATTACCACATGGAAAAATTCTGTTTCAACCCAAAGTAGGGTTGCCATGGTTGCCAGAATGCTCAGTCGAAAAGGGAAAAGTCTGGTCAGTGGCAGAGCAGGTCTAAGGGAGGCTCCCTGCCTGCCCAGGCTCCATGTGGCTCCCAGAAGTGGCTGGCATGTCTGGCTCCTAAGGGCAGGGGCAGATGCGGGGGCTCCATGTGCTGCCTCCACTCTGAGTGCCGACTCCACAGCTTTCATTGGCCAGGAACCACAGTCAATGGGAGCTATGGGGGCAGTGCCTGTGGATGCGGGCAGTACACAGAGCAACCTGGAGCCTCCGCCAAGGAACTGGAGTGGGGACATGTGCCACTTCTGGGAGCTGTGCAGAGCCAGGGCAGGCAGAGAGCCTGGCTTACTCACACTTTGCTGTGGACCAGAAGTCATCTGAGGTAAGTTCCGCCCTGCCGGAGCCCACACCCTGACCCCCCTCCTACATGCCAACCCCCTCCCACACCCTAACTTCCCTCCCAGAGCCCACACCCCAACCCCTGCCCCAGCCCTGAACCCCCTCCCACATCCAAACTCCCTCCTGGAGTCCTCACCCTGCACTCCCTCCTGCACCCCAACCCCCTGCCCCAGATCAGAACCCCCTCCCACACCCTAACTCCTCCCCAGAGCCCACACCCCAACCCCCAGCCCTGAACCCCCTCCCACATCCAAACTCCCTCCCGGAGCCATCACCCTGCACTCCCTCCTACACCCCAACCCCTTGCCCCAGCCCTGAGCCCCCTACTGCTCCCCAAACCCCTCATTACTTTCCCCATCTCAGAGCCCAAACCCCCAGCCTTAGCCCATATCCCATCCTGCAACCCAACTCCCTCCCCTAGTCCTGAGCACAGTTCTGCACGCCAAACCTCATGGCCCTAGCCCAGAGGCTTTTCCTGCACCCCAAACCCCTCATCCCCAGACTCATCCTGGAACCCACACTCCCAGCCAGAGCCCTCACACTCTCCTGCACCCTTACCTTCTGCCCCAGCTCTGTGAAAGTGAGTGAGGTTGAGGAACAGCAAGTGATGGAAAAAGGGGGGATGGAGTGAGCGGGGGGGCCTTGGAGGAGGGTTGTGGTAGGACTGGGGCCTTGGAGAAGGTTGTGGGGGAAGGGTGTTTTGTTTTGTGCAATTAGAAAGTTGGAAACCCTAATTCAAGTGAGGATCTCAGATTTTCTTCATGCTTTCTTCATTTCTATAAAATCCTCCAATAACAGTGGACCCTAGAATAGCCTTGCAAAATCAGAGACTTCCTCCTTTGGACAGCACTACATGAAGATACAATCCATAGGCATATAGGAACACTATCAAAGTCTTTCTGATTTCCTGCAGGAGAGTTCTATAAAACACATTGCCCTAAGATATCATTGAATGCAAGAGCTTAACAGTTTCATAAAAGGAATGGACATTTATAAGGATTATGAGAACATTCAGAGTTACATAGTAAAGAGTTTTAAAAAATGAATAAATCTCCATGCTTCAAGGCATAAGACAACCTCTAACTGATGGGGATTAGGAAGAAACATTCTCTGTGAGCAGATTATTTCACAACTGCCTTATTTCTTGCATCTTCATCTGATGCATCTAGTATTTCCTACTTTCAGAGATATAACATTGGACTGGATTGACCATTGGTCTGATTAGAAGTGGGAATTTCTGTTTTTTCTGTGTATCAGTCACCAATGATATGGACCCTACAATTCTAAAGTAGCAAATATTTTATGCCCTTAAACTGCAAGAATGCTTCTTCTATGTGTGGGAATGCATGGCTTATTAGTCTTGAATAGTTCAGACACACGAAAACCACCTGTCTTTTTCTTGGTAACAAGAAACTGAAACACCTATTCTGAGGAGCCAGTTCATTCTATAATGCCATTCTTCTCTAGCTTTTGTAGCTCCTAGGACACAGCTGCTTTCACAGACAAAGTCAAACATGAGAGTTTCTATGTATGAGAACCACATCCTTTCTGGGGTTTGCTTGATACACAAGTATAGTTGCACCACCCAGTATTGGGCTGTGTGCAGCCTGCCACAATGGAGACAGAGATTAAACGAGTAGGTTTAGTCAGTTCTGTTGGGGAAGAAACACATCCATTAACAACTTGAAGGATTAAAGCAATAAAAAGTCCCATTTCAAGAATAAGAGTGTCAGTTTTCACAACATTGAACTCTGCAGGTGCACTAAAAGAGTCATGTGTCACCAGTGCATTAAGATAGCCAAGCACAGGGGTCGCTTCCTTCAAGTCTCCAAAAGTAGTTTGGGTTCTATGCCCTTTGAAAACATTGCAGATGTAGGCAGAATTAACACAGCTGAACCAGTGTCAGGCAGTCTAGTAGCAGTTCAGTAGAGTGAAGCTATCCCCCAGGGAACAAGTGTCCCAGGGTGTAAGTGCCATTGTAAAAAGGCATTTCATGAACAAAATGAGCTGTACTGCATTTATCTACACTCAGGACTAGAGCTATGTGAATAGCCCTGCACGTCAATCACAAACATTTTAACAAATCAGAAACTGAATTTCAATTTATCAGGTTCAGACAACCACTCATGGCACATGAATACTAGGCCTCCTGCCAAAATCTGTCTCAGAGTTAAATTAAATTCATTTCAAGCAGACTTGGAAGCAGTGTGACTACCTTAGAATTTCTTCTGTGATGTTTGTTTGAGTGAAGGAATAGGCAGCATAGACAAAAGAGAGAAAATTGGAGAGAGAATGGGGAAAGAGAGAGGGGAGAGATAGAGGAGGAGAATGAAGAAGACCAGAAGAGAAAAGGAGGAAAGAAAAAGAGGAATGATGAGGAAGATGAGAGACAGGTCTGAGACTGGGCAAATCCAAGCCCCATGAGTGCCATTTATCTAAATATTGTTAATGACCTGTGCTGGCATCATGTGGCAAGCATGGTGTGTATATATATATATATATACACACACACACACCTAATTGGAGTATATAGAATATTCTGGTTATCATGCTAGAAGTAAGTTATAGGCAAGTTTAGAAATAGCACACATTAATTAGTATTCATGTATAGCTACTGCTATTGTTTTCTATGTCCTACAGAAAAAAATACCAGGACCTATCTGTACTGTATTTTGATGTGCTGTGTCCTAATTATGCGGGGAATTACTCTGATATTTCAAATAGTAATCAACAAATATCCAAACATTTAAAGGTTCAGTACATTTCATTATGGATAACTATTCAGAACCTCATATAATTATCAAAATATTATCTGAACAATTTTGAACCTATTCCTTCAGTGCCAACCCTCCTCTTCTGGATGGACACACCCTCCTTACCCCAATCTCCCAGTTCTTTCCCTCCCTGTGATTTCCTATCCTCTCATTTCTATCTTCTATAGTAGTGTCTCCTTCCCTTTTTCAAAGATCCTTGAATATATCACTGACTCTTCAATCCTCCTAGTTTCCCTGTTCTACTTCCCCTCTCTGGTACCGACATACACAAATACACAACTCCTGGAACAGCTTTCCCTTACATTATTATCAAATCAGATCATAGCATATGGATGAAATGATAATGGTTTGGATAGTTAACAATTTTTAAAAGCATACTGAAGTGAATTTCCTGCAAATGAAAAGCACCATACTGACAGCATGAGAGACTAAAATTATCCAGGGCACTATCAGCCCACCGATTGTATATATTCATCTCCAATTGACTTCACTATGAGTTGAGCATATGCAACTGTCAGATACCCCCATTTAGCTAGTTATTTGAATATGTGTGTGACTTGTGTCAATGGGACAACTCCCATAAGAACATAAGAATGACCATACTGGGTCAAATCAATGATCCATTTATCCTGTCTTCCCACACAGGCTGGTGCCACATGCTTCAGAGGGAGTGAGCAGAGCAGCACAGTTATCGAGTTATCCATCCCCTGTTGTCTACTCTCAGCTTCTGGTAGTCAGAGGCTTAGGAACACCCAAAGCATGGGGTTGTATCTCTAATCATCTTGGCTAATAGCCATTGATGGACCAGATTTTCAAAAGTGCTCATTTCCCTCAGTTGGGGTCAGACTTTTGAGAGCATTCAGTTACCACTTGGGTACCAAAACGAAGTAGACAGATTGTCAATGGGAGCAGCTGGGTGCTGAGCACATCAACATTTGGCCACTTCAGCTAGGTTCATAAATTGGAATTGTTGGGTGCTGAGGTCTTTTGAAAAATCTGTCTCATAGACAATTTTTTATTATTACTGCTACTCTTTCTTGAATTATTTTTGATCATGTTGTCAGTGAACAGCACTGTTATCACTCTGCTCAGACCAGAACATTTTCACATTTTCTACATTTTGATTAGAATACATTTGGCCTAATTAGAAATGTGAAATCAGGATGGATGATGGCAACCCTAGAACCTCACTTCAAACAACGTTACAGGCATTTCAGCAAGAGGTCAAAGAAATAAACTACAACTCATTAGCCTGAGGCTATGAATGATCTACCAACTATACAGAAAATTGGCAGCCTTTCTGCCTTTTGTCCTCAAGGAACCTGTGTATTAAACTAATTGTTAAATATAGCAAACCAACTGGCAGGGAACTTGGAGGCTATTTTTGCATGTGTAAAATAATGGGGTCTATATGGATTTAATGGAAATACTATCCTTATATATTTTCCAAATGTGCAAGCATTTACATGCTTCATAAAAATCTTCCACTTTTACATAACTTGAGGTTGAAATAAAGAGTTGTAGAGTAAGCTTCCTAACTGGAGTAGATATGTATATATACATATATATATTTCTTTATGGGGAAGAATGTGGTATAAAGAGCACATTTAAGGATTTTCAGATTTTTTGCTGGTTTATTCTGAATGACACTGGCATTGTTTGTTACATGACAATCTAACACATTGCAAAGCAACATGCTTATATGTTAGAAAGCTGAACAAGGTGAGGTGTTTTTTTTTTGAGCCTTTTTTCAAAGCTATTTTTCTTTTCTTTTTTTCTTAATAACATTGTTCTCTTTTTTCTGAGTGGCATTTTTTTGAGGTTAAAAGCTTTGTGGTGGTCAGAAATTGATGGGTGGGACTTGTTCATTGTGATTTGATATTATTTCTGTCCTTACAGTTCTCATTAAAAATGGTGACCTAGCACAATGCTTTACTCTATGAAAAGGGTAATAATCTCATTCTATTTCAGGATTTGAAATTTGGGGGATTACACCAGTCAAAATTTCTCAAAACTCACTGCCTGTATTCTTTTAAGATATAAGTGTAAGTATATACAGACTATTAATATAAAACCAGATTGAAAAAACTCAGAAATAATGCATGAATTATTATTTTATTTATTTGTCTGTGTGTTTACTCAGAAGCATATTTATGTGTGCTATTCTTCAAAAATATAAGGATTAAAGTCCCTATTCCATAGAATTTGCAAGTTAGGTCTTGATCCTCTGATTGGATACACATAGGCAAATCCCATAGTGTGTACAGAGCCACATTAAGTTAATGGGTTTTTGATTGGGCTTGTGGAGTGCTGATCCAGTTGCAAGATTGGAGACTAAATGAGACAGTGATGATAACAGGGAGTGGGCTAAAAGGGCAGGAGGTGAAAGACCTTACTGGGACTCCTCTTGTAAATAGAATTATTCAACTATTAAATATTTGCAGCGGGGAGGCCAATATTTGTGTGAGGCTTTTTTGTTTGCATCTCATCAGATCCAATTTTATGTATTTTCTTTTTTTTCTCTTTCTTTTTATTAAATGTAAGAAAATAAAATCAGATACAAAAGAAGGAGTAGATAGTACACTGGAAGCCAGTAGTGGAAATTTAAATAGAAGAAGTAAGTTTTACAGAGGGATTTGAAGGGCATTTACAGCAAACTACATGTAATATAAAAAAGTGACAAGTCAAAGAATGTGAAATTAAGGACCGAATCCTGCAAAGAGTTACACATGTGAGTATCTTTACTCATGGGACTAGTCCCATTAGACTCTATGGTGCTACTTACATACTTAAATTGTCAATGTGCAAGATTTTTAGGATTGGGCATAATGGCTTTTTAAGGGTATCTTTGAGGCATTATTATTATTATTAAAGTATATGATAATTAGAAGTCATGAACTATTTCTGAACCTACCACTTTACTGTGACATAGATTTATTACCAGAGGTGCTAGAATAATTTTTATAGTGTGGGTGCTGAGAGCCATTTAACCAAACTGTAAACCCTGTATATAATGGAAACTACTTTAAGCCAGGGGGTGCAGCAGCATCCCTAGTTCCAGCACCTTTGCTTATTACTCAAGTTCCCCCTTGTTGGGCCTTCACTGTATATTGACTTTTCTAAGCAACTGTCTCAATATGCTATCTGCTCCATATGCTACCATAGGTATAGTAACCTGCAGGCAGGGCCAGCGCTACCATTTAGGCAGCCTAGGCAATCACCTAGGGCGCCAGGATTATTGAGGGGGCGACATTTTGCCGGGGGAGGCGGCAGGCGGCTCCGGTTGACCTGCCGCAGTCATGCCTGCGGACGGTCGGCTGATCCTGTGGCTCCGGTGGACCTCCCGCAGGCACCACTGCGGCAGCTCCACCGGAGCCACGGACCAACAGACCCTCCACAGGAATGCCTGCGGCAGCTCCACCAGAGCCGCGGGAGCAGCCGACCGTCTGCAGGCATGACTGCAGCAGCTCCACCGGAGCCGCGGGATCAGCGCGGGGGGCGGCAAAATGGCCGTGTGCCTAGGGCGCGAGAAACCCTGGTACCGGTCCTGCCTGCAGGCTAAGTCAATTTACTAAGTAAAAGTTAAAGGGGTGAAAATAGGGCCTTATAAATGGAGCTGGGTGATTTTTGTTATGGTTGTTGAATAGTAAATTTGCCAAAAAACTGTTCATGGATATTGGTCAAATTCAGTAGATGGTTTCCAACAAAAAGAAAACGACTGAAAACAAAAAATGTGGAAATGTGAAAATTGTTTGTTTTGAAAATGTCAAAATAGTTTTTTATGATATTTCAAACATTTTAAAATGAAAATATCAATTTGAATAGATATTCAAAAAGTTTTGTTTGACCTGAATGCTTTTTTTTCCAGGTTTTCATTTTAGCACAAAAGAGGAGAAAAAAAAATCAGTTTTGGTTGGAAATGAACAGAATGTTTTTTACATTTTTGGTTCAGCCACCAAACCAAAATATGAATTATTCACTCATCTTTCCTTATATTGGAAGCTGACTGCAACCTTAACTATAGTTTGCTACCTCTCAGTAAAATATAACTGGCTCTGTGGATGAGGGGAGAGCAGTGGATGTGTTATTCCTTGACTTTAGCAAAGCTTTTGATATGGTCTCCCACAGTATTCTAGCCAGCAAGTTAAAGAAGTATTGGCTGGATGAATGGGCTATAAGGTGGATAGAAAGCTGTCTAGATAGTTGGGCTCATCAGGTAGTGATCAATGGTTCCATGTCCAGTTGGCAGCCAGTATCAAGCGGAGTGCCCCAAGGATCGGTCCTGGGGCCACTTATGTTCAATATCTTCATTAATGATCTGCAGGATGGCATGGACTGCACACTTAGCAAAGTTTGGAGATGACACTAAACTGGGAGGAATGGTAGATACACTGGAGGGTAGGGATAGCATACAGAGGGACCTAGACAAATTAGAGGATTGGGCCAAAAGAAATCTGATGAGATTCAACAAGGACAATTGCAGAGTCCTACACTTAGGATGCAAGAATCCCATGCACTATTACAGACTAGGGACCGAATGGCTAGGCAGCAGTTCTGCAGAAAAGGACCTAGGGCTTACAGTGGACAAGAAGCTGGACATGAGTTGACAGTGTGCCCTTGTTGCGAAGAAGGTTAATGGCATTTTGGGCTGTATAAGTACGAGCATTGCCAGCAGATCATTCTCCTGTATTCAACATTGGTGAGGCCTCATCTGGAGTACTGTGTCCAGTTTTGGGCCCCACGCTACAAGAAGGATATGGACAAATTGGAACAAGTCCAGCGGAAGGCAACAAAAAATGATTAGGGGGCTGGAGCACATGACTTATGAGGAGAGGCTCAGGGAACTGGGATTGTTTAGTCTAGAGAAGAGAAGAATGAGGGGGAATTTGATAGCTGCTTTCAACTACCTGAAAGGGGGTTCCAAAGAGGATGGCTCTAGACTGTTCTCAGCCGTACCTGATGACAGAACAAGGAGTAATGGTCTCAAGTTGCAGTGGGGAAGGTTTAGGTTGGATATTAGGAAAAAACTTTTTCACTTGGAGAGTGGTGAAGCACTGGAATGGGTTACCTAGGGAGGTGGTGGAATCTCCTTCCTTAGAGGTTTTTAAGGTCAGGCTTGACAAAGCCCTGGTTGGGATGATTTAGATGGGGATTTGTCCTGCTTTGAGCAGGGGGTTGGACTAGATGACCTCCTGAGGTCCCTTCCAACACTGATAATCTATGATTCTATGATAGTATTACTGTAGTCTCTAGTCTCCCCATCACACCCAAGATAGTTCTATCTGTATATGTATACATAGAGTACAGAGTAAATTGGATCTAGCAATAATGGCCTAAATTTTATTCTCTGTTGCAACCACCTCTCATGCTGACATGAATTCAAACACATATGTTTATGTGAATTTGTGTAAGCAGTGGTGTACCATATAAATTGGGGTTAGGGTACTCACTGATGGGTTCCATTTTCTGTAGTTTCATAGTTACATAGTGTCGGACTTTATGAAGTAAACAGCTTGTCTCCTGAATGAAAGCAACTTTATAATGCATAAACATATACATTTACTCTTGCTATTTCTACTGTAATGTTGTGCTAGCAGTGAAAGTCACGTTGGACTGGGCATTTTCATGGAATTATGAAGATGAAAAAAACACCTAGTATGTTTGGAGCATCCTTTGGACAGTTCAGGGATTGTTCCATTATTTTCCAGTGTTTTGTCTACTTTAGCGTTAAATATCCCCAAAATAGGGCTTCCTTTGGAAGACTATTCCATGGGACTGCAGCATTACAAAGATAGTCTTTATTGTCCTGCTAAATTTCCTTTCCTATGTTTCAATCTGGTATCCTGCTTCTGTTACCCTATATTATTCTAACTCCTATCCATTCTCATGCTTGTAGACAGTGGTCCTGCCTATTCCATACTTGTTGGCGTAGGGCCAAATTTTGCTCTTAATTTTCTAAACACAATCCTGTTGATGCCAGTTGAGTCACACATATGTAACTGAGAATAGAATTTTGGTCCATGATATTACATCTTCAAAAGTCCTCCTAACCTATTTATTTTTGTTGGCCATTATATTCCATCCAGTTTATTAACATATTTCTAATGTTGAAATGGAGAATTGAAAACAGTAGGCTAGATTCTCAAACCTACTCCAGTCCCTACGTGTTGCTTCCAATAAAAAGCTTTTGTGGATTGTCATTGAACAAGGGGCTGTAACAGGACTGTCTGCCACGTTAAGGGCCAGGGGTGCCAGGCAACAGCCAGTTGTGTTCTGGATGAATGCCCAGCAGAGAGGTTCTGAGAATCAGCCGATGCAGCTGGACAGCAACTAATGATTGGGTCTGATCCCTAGCTGGACAATATAAACGAGAACCCCAGCTCAACAAGTGCACTCACCTGTGGCTGCAGCACAAGGTTGCAGGAGGGTAAACAGGCCCCATAGTCCCCCTGAGTTCTGAGCCTTTAGTTACTGGAGGCCAGAGAGCCCCACAATCCCAATCAAGAACAGAATTATTGCTGTTGTTATTGTTCTACGTTTCTCTTTGTTTTCGTGTTTGACAATAAACAGAGCCCTAGGGAAAGGACTACAGATGGAACTGGGCGGGCTCTTTGTTTGTTCCAGCCTGGTGAT
>NC_133770.1:247037810-247040000 GCF_003597395.2 Chelonoidis abingdonii | reverse complement strand
AAAAACTTTTTCACTTGGAGAGTGGTGAAGCACTGGAATGGGTTACCTAGGGAGGTGGTGGAATCTCCTTCCTTAGAGGTTTTTAAGGTCAGGCTTGACAAAGCCCTGGTTGGGATGATTTAGATGGGGATTTGTCCTGCTTTGAGCAGGGGGTTGGACTAGATGACCTCCTGAGGTCCCTTCCAACACTGATAATCTATGATTCTATGATAGTATTACTGTAGTCTCTAGTCTCCCCATCACACCCAAGATAGTTCTATCTGTATATGTATACATAGAGTACAGAGTAAATTGGATCTAGCAATAATGGCCTAAATTTTATTCTCTGTTGCAACCACCTCTCATGCTGACATGAATTCAAACACATATGTTTATGTGAATTTGTGTAAGCAGTGGTGTACCATATAAATTGGGGTTAGGGTACTCACTGATGGGTTCCATTTTCTGTAGTTTCATAGTTACATAGTGTCGGACTTTATGAAGTAAACAGCTTGTCTCCTGAATGAAAGCAACTTTATAATGCATAAACATATACATTTACTCTTGCTATTTCTACTGTAATGTTGTGCTAGCAGTGAAAGTCACGTTGGACTGGGCATTTTCATGGAATTATGAAGATGAAAAAAACACCTAGTATGTTTGGAGCATCCTTTGGACAGTTCAGGGATTGTTCCATTATTTTCCAGTGTTTTGTCTACTTTAGCGTTAAATATCCCCAAAATAGGGCTTCCTTTGGAAGACTATTCCATGGGACTGCAGCATTACAAAGATAGTCTTTATTGTCCTGCTAAATTTCCTTTCCTATGTTTCAATCTGGTATCCTGCTTCTGTTACCCTATATTATTCTAACTCCTATCCATTCTCATGCTTGTAGACAGTGGTCCTGCCTATTCCATACTTGTTGGCGTAGGGCCAAATTTTGCTCTTAATTTTCTAAACACAATCCTGTTGATGCCAGTTGAGTCACACATATGTAACTGAGAATAGAATTTTGGTCCATGATATTACATCTTCAAAAGTCCTCCTAACCTATTTATTTTTGTTGGCCATTATATTCCATCCAGTTTATTAACATATTTCTAATGTTGAAATGGAGAATTGAAAACAGTAGGCTAGATTCTCAAACCTACTCCAGTCCCTACGTGTTGCTTCCAATAAAAAGCTTTTGTGGATTGTCATTGAACAAGGGGCTGTAACAGGACTGTCTGCCACGTTAAGGGCCAGGGGTGCCAGGCAACAGCCAGTTGTGTTCTGGATGAATGCCCAGCAGAGAGGTTCTGAGAATCAGCCGATGCAGCTGGACAGCAACTAATGATTGGGTCTGATCCCTAGCTGGACAATATAAACGAGAACCCCAGCTCAACAAGTGCACTCACCTGTGGCTGCAGCACAAGGTTGCAGGAGGGTAAACAGGCCCCATAGTCCCCCTGAGTTCTGAGCCTTTAGTTACTGGAGGCCAGAGAGCCCCACAATCCCAATCAAGAACAGAATTATTGCTGTTGTTATTGTTCTACGTTTCTCTTTGTTTTCGTGTTTGACAATAAACAGAGCCCTAGGGAAAGGACTACAGATGGAACTGGGCGGGCTCTTTGTTTGTTCCAGCCTGGTGATCAGCTCTACCGCTGATGGGGGATCCTACACCAACTCTACACCACCCTCTGCTAAGCCCCGCCCCCCCGCCTCCCAGCAAAATGGCAGGAGAGACATAGCCAGAACATTCTGTACCGAAAGAGTCTTAACCACACCTGAAGCTACTGTACTTTAAATCCATCTTTGCCTCTCCCCACCTACATCCCTGATCAGAGCACTGGCTACTTCAGGATCTGGGCTAGAATTTCCAGTTCAGAATAATTGTTCGAGATTCATACAGAGATGAGACTATAACCAACCTGTTTTTTGATGTGATGATGTCACATATGCAACCTAAAATTATACAGACCTTTTTAGCTGCTATTTCACTTGTCTTTGTCTATACCACTGCATTCCAAGAATTCACCACCCACTAAATAGCTGTTTTAGATTATTTTTCTCAAATGTATTTGTCATAAGTAGATGGGTAAGGGTTAATTTTCTTTTACCTGTAAAGGGTGAACAAAGGGGGAACCAAACACCTGACCAGAGGACCAATCAGAGACCTGGATTTTTTTTAAAGTCTGGGAGGGGACTGGAAACTCGGGGTCTTTTTTTTGT
>NC_133770.1:246941372-247035594 GCF_003597395.2 Chelonoidis abingdonii | reverse complement strand
TGTTCCTGTCTGGTGGCAGCGAGATAAGATCCAAGCTGGGTATAAGCTTGGGGGAGGTTCACAGTAAACACTCAGATGCTGAACTCTAAGTCCAGATTTGAGACAGACGTTTACTACAGTATTAAATAGCGTTTGGCATTGCTGAATTTTTTATTTATTATTTGTATTATGTTAGCACATAGGGTGTGTCAACACTGCAGTCAGGCAGTATGTGAAGGCATACCCAAGCTAGTTTTGATCAAGCTTGGTAAAAATAGCAGTGTAGATATGATGGCACAGGCTAACTCCCTGAGTATATAGCTACAGTCCCAGACAGGATTGTACTCAGGTGGCTAGTACATGCTACCACCCATGCCATGGCAGCTATGCAGCTATTTTTAGCGAGCCATCTCTATCAAAGGTAGCTCAGGTATGCCTACATGTGCTGCAATCATGCCACCTGATTGCCATGTAGACATACCCTTAGAGAAGCCATCTGAGATCTAGACCTCATTGTGCTAGGTGCTCTGCACAAGCAGAGTGAGTGCCAGTCTGCTCCGAAGAGTTTATAATGTAAATAGACCGGACAGACAAGGAGGACCAGAGGCAAAGAGGTAAAGTGACTTGTTCAAGGTCACACTTTCATGCCCAAATTTCTAACTTCTCTGTGTCCCTTTGAATCATTTCCTGTCTTCAATGAAGTTTGCAATACCTGCCTTAATATTCATTGTAGTATATGCCTTTTTTCAGATGCTTATACATTTTCTAAAGAAATGATCCTTTGAGCTGAAATTTCCATGCTTTTTTTCAGTCCAAATGCTCGTTTTTTAGAAAGTTTGGTAAAAGTCCATGTGACTGGTTTTTATTTATTCAATCATAGGAAAACCGTTTTTTACAGACTTAACACAAATTGGAAACAGTTTCTAGCTGCTCTTATGGTTATAGCATAGATCATCAGGATTACAGGATTTAATACTTTTGTGCTGTTTTGTTCATACGTAGTGCTGGATAGGGCTTAAATCATGGGAGTTAACTTCAGTGTGTAGCCTTTTTTTTTTTTTTTTTTGTAATCAATAATTCTGTGTTAAACCACAGTGTCCCTAGTGAGCAAGTCTGTCTCTCGTGCTGCTACAGGTTTAGGATTAGTAGTGTGAGAGTTACCCTGAGGAATTTCCTTAGGTCTGGAGTCTCTAGGAGAACACAACAAACAAATACAGTGACAACAAACACAATTACAAGTAAGGAATTATATTTATATTATATGTTTCACTAAACAGATAATCAGTGTTACAGTCACAAACACGTACACAATACTCAGCACTGTAGTCATACTCACCCCTCCAAAGATGTCATAGAGTCAGGTGGATCTCTCCATAAGTTGCCATTGATGGGGGTCTCCTGAATGGGTCTGCCCTCCCTATCCATATCAGGAAACCCATTTTATCCTGTGTTATACCACAGAATAACCCTCATAAATATGTCTACTACCTTTTGCATATTCATGAGGTTTCCAACCCTTTATTTCTTATCTGTACATCTTTACCCCATAAACTTTGGGGTGCTCTGCTTTTCATAGGTTGTCCTCTTAGTTCCATTAGTAGTCTTATTATCATCTATGTAAACACACACCCCTAGTAACGTGCAGTGACAGCAGAATTTCCCACAATGTTACAATCAAGTGTATTGCAGTCTAGGCAAGTACATTGTGCCATATTTTCCCAAACATCAGTCACTGGCACATTCTTTACAGTAATCTTGTAACTTCACTGCTACAGAATTGTTCCTGGGTCATCGATTTATGTCAGCCTTAGGCCTAGTATGACTAAGCTGAAATCTTACAGGCCTCAGCCTGTAGGCTTTGCATTACAGCCTTACTTTGATTGTATACCTAATACACGCCATCACTCATGAATGCTTGTAAATCTTACACTCCTATGGACCAACGCTTCTCAAACCTATTCATCACACAATAATTAATTATACTTAACTACAACAATAAATCCTTTATTATAAGTAGGGGCATTGCCAGCAGATTGAGGGACGTGATCATTCCCCTCTATTTGACATTGGTGAGGCCACACCTGAAGTACTGTGTCCAGTTTTGGGCCCCACCCGACAAGAAGGATGTGGAAAAATTGGAAAGAGTCCAGCAGAGGGCAACAAAAATGATTAGGGGGCTGGAGCACATGGCTTATGAGGAGAGGCTGAGGGAACTGGGATTGTTTAGTCTGCAGAAGAGAAGAATGACGGGGGATTTGATAGCTATTTTCAACTACCTGAAAGGGGGTTCTAAAGAGGGTGGCTCTAGACTGTTCTTAGCCGTACCTGATGACAGGACAAGGAGTAATGGTCTCAAGTTGCAGTGGGGGAGATATAGGTTGGATATTAGGAAAAACTTTTTCACTAGGGGGGTGGTGAATCACTGGAATGGGTTACCTAGGGAGGTGGTGGAATCTCCATCCTTAGAGGTTTTTAAGGTCAGGCTTGACAAAGCCCTGGCTGGGATGGTTTAGTTGGAGATTGGTGCTGCTTTGAGCAGGGGGTTGGACTAGATGACCTCCTGAGGTCCCATCCAACTCTGATATTCTATGATTCTATGAAATAATTAAATGAACTAATTGGCTACAAGTGGGACTACTCCTGTGCTGAAGGCTAAGCATATGCTTAAGTGTTTTGCTGAACCAGGGCAGAGTGATCAGCTACTTCCAAGTCTGAGCCTTTGAAGACTACCTTTGTCATACTTTCCTATAGCCAGACAAAGGCCTGTTCTGTGGTTGATACCAACAGCTGTAATGGAATTGGTTCTCTTTGCATGAGAATGTTTGTTGCTTTGGTATAAACCATGAACATGAACACAGATACACTGGTGATGGGTCCCAAAGAACTGTTTGTATTCATAACAACCAAATCCTGGTCCTATCAAAATCAGTGGCAAAATCAGTGACTTCAATAACAATAGACTTGCTAAAAGAGTCAGCTGACAGTGAGAAGGGAGGGAAGTGTAGATTGCTCTCATTTCCATTTCCCTAAGTCACTCATGATTTAAGTTTATTTTTAATGTGCTTTCCATTGTCTCTTTAGTGGAAAAATTGCAGTCGTGTAGCTGAGCTGATGAGATGCAGTTGTGAATAATGTAATTCAAGTTGTGAATTACCTTAATTTGTTTCTTTCCATGATTATGATGTGAACTGTATTATTCCTTCAGAGGTCACAATTCCTTTTAATTACTCCTACAGTTTTCATAACAAAAGGCTTATTTTTTTGTCAGTGTTACACAGCCCCGAACTGTGGCTGATGTTATTGTTAGGAGAGATCAAATGATAATGCAGTCATGCATTGGTATCTCCAATATTTCAATGTGCTTCACTGTTTTTCGTAATTTACTGCATGACCAGGTGTTATGAGATCATAGGTAGAGCAGCTGGTTAAGGAAAAAATATAAACTCTAATGTGGCTTAGCATTTTCAAAATTCAAATGCTTGTTACACAAGTTAATAAAGCTAAAACATGATCTAATACCACATGGATCTGAAATCACTTTATATGTTAATTAACCTATTACCAGCACTTAACTAAACAATCCATTGAATAATAAAAGGAATAGGAAAAATATTTTTGAAGGGAAAATAGAAAATGCTTCTAGCTTCCAAGTTTAATTTAATGTTTCCTTTATGCTAAGGTAATATGGACAAATTCTGCATTCTGTTTTGTTTTACAGAAGGACTAGTGTAAGCACCAATTCAGCAAGGTAAAGTACTTTGCTGAAATGGGACCACAAAAAGGAAAAGAGAACATTCCCTTTTATGATGGCTAATCTAAGATTTCTAAGAGGCCTTGTGTGGTAACATTTGGCAATATAGACTGTGTTTAGCCAGTCTAAGAGAATGCATGTTTCCATTTGTGTTCGAGGACATCAACAGTATACTTTATACATTATAGTCATTCTAATTGTGCCTGTCTCTCAAGTATACACCACCAGTAAGGTTCCACTGGGAGGGTGGGAGAAGGCTTTGGGGTTAGCTGTGTAAGGCCGTGCATTGCTTCCGAGACTATAGGCCTTGGGATGAAATTTACCCCTGTACAGAATGCCTATACAAGGTCTTAGAACCACTTAAGCCTCATATTAGAGATGTAAAGTGTGGTTCTACCCTGTTACAGTTCCAAATTGAGCATTATCATCTCTCAGTGAGCTATATCTCAAGGACCTGATTCTTCCCTCCATCACTTATGTTTTAAACTGTTACTCCACTGGCTTCAGCGGAGTTTACATCAGCTATACTCCAGTGATACTCCATTAGAGAATCAGTCACCAAATGTGTTTAGTTTACAAACAGATTATTTTTCTTAATGCATGCCCTGAAAACTTCCCATGGGTTCTGGGAGTCAAGCTGGGTTCTTTCCTTCAATTGTGTTATCACCAGTAATAGAGATTGTGCAAGCCAAATTTTGCATTCATTGCAAATGTGTTGTCTTCAATGGGGTTGGTGTAACTCATTGGAACTTCATAGAAAATTCTAGTGATGCACAAGGAAGATTAGAAACAGCTCTGTGAGTCTCTCTCTCTCTCTCCCTCTCTCACTGGTATTAACTCTGCAGAGCTAACAAACAAAAACAATATAAACTTATTTTTGTTACTAAAGCAAGCATTCAAAGGTTATGCGAAAAAAGACCCATAGCAGTGGGTCTCAGACCCTGAGTCAATTGACTTGTCTGGGCTACTCAGCTAAAAATAGCAGTGTAAACATTTGGGCTTGGTCTGGAGCCTGGACTCTCAGACCCCACCCATTCACTGGGTTTCAAAGCCCTGACTCCAGCCCCAGCCTGAATGTCTATACTGCTATTTTTAGCCCTGTAGCGCAAGCCCAAGTCAGGTGACCCAGACTCTAAGACTTGCTGCCATGGGTCTGTTTTTGCAGCGTAGACATATGTACAGACAGAATGCACAAAAAATCTGAGCAAGAATGTACCATTTTATTGTCACATTTCAGAATACAGAGGCCATTTAACTGGGATTTAATGATACAGAGGGTACTTTTTCTTTATGATGAACTCTACAGTGTATTCTTACAAAATGATAGGCTCAAATGCAGTGACCATGTTCTGATCTCAATGACACAAGTGTAACTAACTGCATGAAAGTAAATTGACTGAACAGTGTGACTGAGACCAGAATCAGGTCCCTTCTCTTTATAAAGCCTGAGAACTAAACCCACTGTAACCTCCCAAAAATTGAATACTTTTTTTTTAGTATCAGTGCAAATAGCTGAAGAAAAAGTTTTATAAACCCTGATGCCATTAAGTAGTTTGCTTCTCATTTTATCCACCTCCTTCCCTCAGAGCACAATAACAGACTATTAACCAGATTTTGTTAAACTGCTTGAAAAATTATCAGCTGTTTTTTCCCCCTCAGTCACTTAGACCTTTTATTTCTGACCTGGATTTAGCAAGCAAGACATGGAAACTAAGCAAGATTTACCACAGAAAAATGGAACCTGTGGTATGTTTATAGCACAGACAACCCAAAGTATCTGTTGAAAGCTAGTTCAAAGTGATCAACTATTTCCCCCAAATTTTTTATTTTAAAACTATATGCATGAATTTAATGATCATGAAAATGAAAAATTAATAGTGTTAATTTGAGCAAGATGAGCACCGTGCATGCTTCTTGCACAGCTCTGCCAATTCAAGTCAGCCCTGACCTGGATCATTTCTGTTATTCCAGACCTGGGTTTCTTGTCAAGAGAGAATGACAGCGATTTTAATTTGTGTGATTTTTGGTTGATATATATGACCCTAGAACCTCAGACAAGGCACATTTTACAAATTGAAGAGGCTAATAGTCATCAATAAGCAGCCCCATAGTCTATCAGATGGGTGGTGATTTTGTAATGGACATGCATGGAGGTGGGGATAAAATCACCAATTTTCACCTTTATAATCAGGATTTGCATTCTAGAGATGAGAGCCAATGGATGAACCCGCTCCACCTACCAAAATTTCTGTCCCTCATCTTGACAATATATTATATTATTTCAAGTCTCATCAATATCTGACAGGTGTTTTATCATATTATTTTACATACTTGTGAAATAAATACATAATATACATGTTTATATAACTATATAATGCAAATTCTCTATTAGTATAACATTAAGAATGAAATGTTGACTCCACAGAAGCTATGAAATTAAAAACTAAGGTTTTGAGGTAACTTTAGCTCTGATCACTTCCTTATGAAATATAAGGGCTTTCATTACATGATTTCATAACAACTGGTAAAGTTACATCCAGTGTAATTTAGCAGATAATGTTGAATACACTCTGTGGGCTATAGCTAGGGTGCCATGTGAAATATAACTGAAATTCCTGGCTCTTATGGGTATTAAATCCATACCTCAAAATAGCATGTACCCATTATACAGACCTGTAAGCCTATGGGTACATATGAAAAGGTGACCTGAACAGAGTGCTAGATACTGGAGAGAGGGGAAAATAGAAAATTGCAACAGGGTTATATGAGCAACAAGAGGGATAACAGTAGAGGAATCTGCTCAACGTCTTAGATATCTGTGCACAAATGCAAGAAGTGTGGGAAATGAACTGGACCTATTAGTACAGAGGTGGGCAAACTATGGCCCATGGGACTGTCCTGCTCAGCCCTTGAGCTCCCGGCCCCAGAGGCTAACCTCCAGCCCCTCCCCCAGTATGCCCCTCCCCTGCAGTCATGCCACCACATGGGCAGTGCTCTGGGCAGCAGAGTGGTGCACTCCTGCCAAGCAGAGCAGCAGTGGGTCTAGCTCCAGCAGGGTGGCATGGCTGCCAGACATGCTGCTCTGAGTGGCATGATAAGGGGTGAAGGGTCAGCCAGGGGGTTGGATAAGGGGCGGAGGGTCCGGGGGGGCAGTCAGGGGAGAGGGAACAAGCGGGGGGTGGATAAGCACAGGAGTCCTGGGGGACCTGTCGGTGGGTGGGGTGTGGATAGGAATCAGGAGACAGGGAACAGGGCGGGTAGGCATGGGGTCCAGGGGGTCTGTCAGTGGACGGGGGTGTGGACAGGGGTCGGGGCAGTCAGGGGACAGGGAGAAGGGGTGTTGGATAGGGGTCGGGACCCAGAGGAGTGGTTGGGGCGGGAGGTCCCTGGAGGGGGTGGTCAGGGGACAAGGAGCAGGGGGGGTTGGATGGGTCGGCATTTCTGAGGGGGGCAGTCAGGGGGCAAGAAGTGGGAGGGGCAGATAGGCGGTGGGGGCCAGGCTGTTTGAGGAGGCACAGCCTTCCCTACCCATCCCTCCATACAGTTTTGCAATCCCAATGTGGCCCTTGGGCCAAAAAGTTTGCCCACCCCTGTATTAATACATAAGCTAAATTATCACTTTAATAGCACCACAGAGACTTGGGATAAATCTCGTGACTGGAATATTGGTTTAGAGGATATACCTTGTTCCAGAAGGACAGGCAGGGAAAAAAGGGAGGAGGTATTGCACATCACATCAAGAATGTATACATTTGTTCTGAGGTCTAGAGGCAGACCCATTGAAAGTCTCTGGGTGAATATACAAGGGAAAAAACCAGGAGTGACGTCATGGTAGGGAGTCTACTATGGACCACCAAATCAGGAGGAGGAGGTGGATGAGGCATTTCTAAAACAAATAACAGAAATATCCAAAACATAAATCTTGGTTGTACTGGGAGACTTTACAAAGATATCAGTTGAAAAAGAAATATGGCAAAACACAAAATGTTCAATAAGTTCTTGGAATGCATTGAAGACAACTTCTTGTTTCAGAAAGTGGAGGAGGTAACCAGAGGGACAGCCATTTTAGACTAGGGAGGAATTGGTTGATAATCTGAAGGTGGAGGCAATTTGGGCAAAAGTGATCATGAAATGATAGCTTTCATGATTCTAAGGAAAGGAAAGAGTGAGAGAAACTGAGCAAGCACAAGAGACTTCAAAAAAGCAGACCTTAACAAACTCAGATAACTGGTAGGGAAAAGAATCTAAAGGAAAAGGGATTTTGGGAGGCCTGGCAGTTTCTCAGAGACAATATTAAAGGCACAATGGCAAACGATCCCAATGCAAAGAAGGATGGGAAGACTAGTAAGAGGCCTATATAGGTCCATCAAGAGTTCTGAAGATCAAAAAGGAAAGAACTGGAAACATGGACAAATTGCTAAAGATGTGTGTAAAAAATAGCTCAAGCATGTAGGGAAAAATCAGAAAGGCTAACGGACATAAAAGGCAATAAGGAGAGGTTCTATAAATACATCAGGAGCAAGAGAAAGACAAGAATGTAGGTCCTCTGCTTAGCGGGAAGGAGAACTAATAACAGATGACATCAAGAAAGCTGAGATGTTTAATGCCTATTTGCTTCAGCCTTCACTAAAAAGTTTGATTGTGACCTGTTACATAACACAAACAATATTAGCAACAAGGGGGAAGGAACACAAAGTCAAAATAGGGAAAGAGAAGATTAAAGAATATTTAGATAAGTTAGAAGTATTCATGTCATCAGAGCCTGATGAAATTCACCTTATGATATTTAAAGAACTAGCTGCAGCAATCTCAGAACCATTAGTAATTATCTTTGAGAACTCACGGAGGATGGGTGAGGTCCCAGAGGACTGGAGAAGGGCAAACATAGTACTTATCTTTTAAAAAGGGAACAAAAAGGACCAACAATGTGAGGCAGATGTGAAAAAGGCTTGTATTAGCAGGCATGTTGCATTTAAGACATGGGAGGTAATTGTCCTGCTCTACTTGGTATTGGTGAGACCACAGCTTGAGTGCAGTGTCCAGTTCTGGGCCCCTTGCTTTAGGAAAGATGTGGACAAATTGGAGAGAGTCCAGAGAAGAGCAACAAAAATGAATAAGGTTTAGAAAACCAGATTTATGAGGAAAGATTAAAAAAAACTGGGCATGTTTAATCCTGAAAAAAGAAGACTGGGGAGAGGAGGATGGACCATGTCCACTGACAAGGGCAAGAAGTAATTGGGTTAATCTGAAGGGAAGTTTAGATTAGCTATTAGGAAAAGCTTTCTAATTATAAGTGTAGTTAACTCTGGAATAGGATTCCACTGGAGGCTGTGGAATCCCCATCATTGTACGTTTTTAAGGAAAGACTGGACAAACAGCTATGAGGGATGATCTAGGTATAATTGGTCCTCAGCGCCAGGGACTAGATGACCTCTCAAGGTCCCTTCCAATTCTACATTTCTATGCTTCTGTGATTGTCACAGCCTGGCTCAATCCTCCTCTGGAATGACATCAGGGGCAGACTTTAGGTCTGGTGCTTTAAACCCAGAAACCAGTGTGTGAGCCTTCCCAAGACCCCAGCTGCTTAAACACATCCCCTCTTTCATACATACCATGGCTGGCAAACAAGGAATACAAGCAGAGCAAAACAATTTCTAACCCCCAGTCACTTTTACTCTTGAAATCACTAGCATTATATATTTTTGAAAAATTACAAACAGTCCTGTGTTGAACCCCCCTAAATCTAATCTCACCTCTTCTGTGAGTCTGAGGCATGGTCAGTATTTCAGGCAAAACGGACATCCCTTGCCTTCTCTCTCTCTTTCTCTCTCTCTGTTCTGGTCTTCTGGCATGTGGGAGTGGACAGCCCACCCCTTCACAGAGGGCATCCCCCTTTGAATATAGTCTTTGAACCCTTTGGCCATATGCTTGCGTTGAGGAACTCAAGCCCTTGCCCCAGCCAGGTTTCTGTGTTGTTCATTATTCTTGTAGATGGACCAGTAGTTGAGAGACAATCAGGGTTGATGGCCTCAATAGCACTCTCATGAAAAGTCTTCTTTGAGGTGTCCCATACCCTTTTTGAGCAGGGCGATGTCTGAAACAGACTGGCCTTGTTAGGGCCAGGCTGGTTTTACAACACATAACATAAGCTGGAAATTATCATAGAAAATGGAAGACACAAAACAACATGAAGTTCACAAAACAATATGGAGGTCACAATTCAATACACATACATTCCTTTTTGTTACGCCTGTTCTAAAAATAATCTCTCTAGCTCTTAGTTCTTGGAAAGGCTGTGACTTTCCCACATGGATGGAGTTCTGGGAGACGGTGTGTTTAAGTTACAGAGAAAGCTGGGGGAGTCAAGACTAGACCCAGGGCTAGGCAATTGGACCAGGCTGGGGAGGTGTGCGGGGGTCTCAGCTCTCAGGAGAAGGTGATAAATAGAGGAACTTCACCCTGAGAGTGTGCTGTGCCCATATTGACCTTAAGCCAGGAGTCAGTGCCTTTATTCTGTTCAGACTTGGATGGGTTAAAGCACATGGGGCTCAGAAAGATGGGGCCCAAACAGAAAAGCGTGGGGAGAGTGCAGCCAAAGATGAAGATCTACTAGGTCTCTGTGTGTGTCTGACAGCATGCATCTCTGTAGGATCTGAGCAGCTTTACAGCTGCCATCAGTACTTCAAATATCTTACCTGCCTTAAAGCAAAATACAAATCCACCTGTATTTCATCTGTTCGTGCATCTTTACTTGAGGTATGTCCCATACTCGTCATTGTACTATCCACACTTGTTTCTATTCTCTGGCTAGTTTTAGTGACACTAAAATGTTTACATAAGAAGCAGAAAAAAATATAGTTTGATTTTTTGTAAGATACATTGAACCAGAAACAGTGAGGATAGCAAAAACATGTTTTTACTAGTAAACTGTGCAAACATGACATGGAAATCATAGAGGTAGTATGCACAGTGCATGTAATACCAAAGTATCTTTTTCTTACAAAGTATATTATATCACCAGAGGGACACTTGAAAATGAAACCTTTCAAAGTTTTCAGATATTTCTGTGGCATACACATTTATAGCTAGCAATTAAACATAGAAATTATGGCTAGAATGCAATTGGAAGTGAAAATCTAAAAAGTCTGCACTGATCTAAGAAGACAGACTGATGCAAAGCATCATCTCCCAGAGGACCTTCTGTCTACGTAGTTTTGAAACATACACTAAACCAGCTGCCAAACCTGGCTTTCAGATGGAGGCTACGAAAAAAGGTGTTCTGCATTTTTAGTGCATGGCACTTTACAAAGGAAAGCAGTACTGTGTGGTTGCCATGTAGTTAGGCAAAAGGGAGCCAGCTTGCAAATGATTAGAATAATGAAACTGGAAAGGATTAGCCACATTATCCAAACATGAAGCAATAGGCTAGTCAAACTAATCCCCCAGGAATAGTTTAAGGAAACAAATGACATGCTAGACAGGAGTTTCTTCTCAGTGAGATAGCATTAGAGCATGTGGTTCTTGCACTCATGTTCTGCTTGCATATTTTCTAAAAGCATATGCAAGCAGAGAGAAGGTAAGCTGACATGCCTGTGAGACAATATTGAGAGAGTTTTATTTAAGATTCTACACTTCTTATCTGACTTTTTTAAAAGAATAAAATATTACCATGCTAACTGACGTCAGTCACACGTTCCTGTTCTAAGTAGCCCGCGATTACAGGAAAAGAAGGCAGTGATCTAGGTTTATTGCTGTGTCTTTTGTGACCCATGGGGTGTATTCATTAAAGGAGAGAGAATTTTTTTTCATTATTTAATTTTGAATTGTAAGAAATCTTTATAGTGCTAATTACCAACATCTACTTTTAAAATGAAATATCAGCCCCAAATGTTTGTTTCTTTTCTAGAAAGTCATCACATATGTGATGATCGCCTGATTCAGTATTCATGTGATGCCAGTTTTCTGTCCATCAAGATTTTTTAAAATTTTTAAATAGCTATAAACAGCTATTTGTTTAAATTCAAAAGCAGAGAAAAAACAAACAGCAATTTCTAGATAGTCACAGAAGGCTTGATTCAAAGTCTATTGCAGTCAGTGGAAGTCCTTCCATTTACTTGAATGGACTTTAGTTTTGACCCATGTCATACTCTGGAATTTTGCCCATGTGAGGTCTGAGGCTCCATCCTGTTCCAATTGATGCCAATGACCAATCTCACAAAGATTTCAAATGAAAGCAGGATCAGAGCCTGAGTAATAGTAAAAAAGGAAAAATACTTCCACCCCTTATCCCTTTGGTGACTCCAGGATCCTGTTTCTAATGTATAGTATATTGCATTTGCTTCTAGATATAACTAATCTCAAAGGTAAGGAGCTTTTCAGTAACAGGAAATGACATACCAGATCCCAGCTGGGGTCCCTCTAGTACAGTACACTGTCTCTGACAGTGGTCAGCATCAGGTGCTTCAAAGGAAGATGCAAAAGATACCATAATAGACAATTATGAAATAATCTACCCATAAAGGGGGTTTCTTCCTAATAGCCATCAGTTAGTTTCTTCCTAATAAACATCAGTTAATTATTGGCTTATGTCCTGAAGCATGACAGTACGTAGCCCTATTCATTTTTTTTAATCCTATTGAAGTTAACATTGAATATTCTCATTATCTGTATAAATAACTCATCCTTGTTTTGAGTTCTACTAATTTCTTGGCCTCAATATCATGCTGTCACAATGAGTTCCCCAGGTTCATTATGCAAGCTGTATAAAAAGTGTTTCCTTTTTCCTTTTTATTAGTTGCTTGATAAAAGGTACTTTTGTAAGCCCGTGAGAGCAGCTAAATTTGGGAAGAGTTTATCAGCTTTTGAAGGAGTGTAATCATCCATTCCTTACCAAGTGAAATATTAGATCATTTATTTGTGGCAAGACAGACATTTCAATAGTGCTTATTGTTTCCATAATGAAAGGTTTAAATTTTCCGTTAGGTTCCTCTAAAATTTAATTTTTGTTGATGGAGACAAGCCAGTTTCTGCAAGATTTTTTTGATGTCAAGGCTTCAGAAATCGCAAACTATTAATTATTTTTTTCCACTTTATAACTGTGTTGTAAAAAAGCGGGCGGGGGGAGGAATAAGAGGGTGGGAGAAATCTAGTACAATAGAAGCTTTCACACACCTCGCTTTTAAAAACAATACATTCCTTCCTTTAGCAAGATTATTTATTGAGCAGCTATTTAGTCACTGAAAAGGAATTTTGTCATACAGTCTATATCACTCATGAAAATTGCATCCCATTGTATTTTTGCATTTGCATTTGGCAGAAGTGCACAATGCAAATGACAAATCTATCTTCTTGACCAACTTAACTCTCAAAATGCCCTTTACAGAGGAAACCTACGGTCCCCATGAGTAGTTTGTTGCAAGCTTAGATGATTGTTTTTCTATGAATTCCCTTTTACATATTTTCTCAGCATGTATATTTTTAAAGGCAATATTAATTATTAATATATTATCAAAATATAATATTAATCAATTCATACCACAATCATATTTATATAAGACTTTATCCTACAGTCCTTGCTTAGGTAATACTCCTATTTCCAGGCTGTCATACTTGTATCTCCATTCTTTTTTGCTTCTATTCAGTGTTTTGGTCAAAGAAAATCTGTGCTTTTTATTCTGGTGTGTAGTGCATTCTGGGGTCATGGACATTGGCTTGAGCAAATAATGCTCTAGGAAGATCCATAGTGATTTATTATATTTGACTTAAAAATGTTGTGTCATTAAAAGTAATAGATAATGAGTCAAGCTTCCAGTCCACCATTTTATAATCCTGGATATTCTGTGGTACATTGAACCTCAATTCTGTGGCTAGGCTGACTCATTGTTCACAGGTACACCAGTGCTAAATTCAGCACCAAGCTGGAAATTGCACAGAGTGTGTTATATATAGGGACCTATTCAGAAAATGATGTTCAGAATATTCAGAAACTAATCTTCATTTCAGGCCAAATTGTGCCTGATCCATGAATAAGTGCAAAGCTAAGGGAGCGTCCTCCTTGTGTCGCCTTTAGTAGGGTCGGGCACCATCTCAGTACCTGCAGAATCCTGAGCACCAAAACAACTAGCTAGCAACCCCAGCATATTAGTGACTCCAAAAGGGATTCAGAAGAGGTGAGGCCATTGTCTTCATGCCTGCAGAGCTGGTCATTCCCAGACGTGGAGCACATACTCTTGGACTTGGAGGTACAGTCTCACCAGAGAATTCCCATGGACTGTTGCATCTTCACACTGTTCCCAACTCAGCCCTGTGTCTTAAAGCTGGAGAGGGGATGCTAACCCTTTCTTCTGCCTGCTGATAGGCTTCTAATCTTGCCAGCCCTCATGATTTCTTAAAGCTCCAGCTGCTGGAATCAAGATATTCCATAAGAATCTTAGCTTTCATTAGAGTAAATTTTCTCACTCTCTTGATTACAGAGAAAACCTTGAAAACATGAAGCAAACCAGAAGGCAAAGGCAAGAATCCCAAACATTTTAATTTAAATCTCATGATTTTGGGGGCATGACTTATGATATTTTTATCATTTGAGGTTGGCAGTCCTGGTGTTGGTAGAGGTGGGTGTGAAGGAGCTGGGGGAAGTGGGTTTGAAAAGAGGATGCTTGTGGGGGGAGAGCGCAGAGGATGATAAGCAAGGAGAATGGACACTTGGGAGTGGAAGTTCAGAAAGGCTGCAGGCAGCAAATTCCAATTTCTTTACTTGAGGGAGGAAGGTGAGAACTGCTGAACCACGTTCTGGTCAGAGAAGGGTTCCTGGATAGTTCCTCCACACTGAGTTTATCTTCACTAGGAAATTTTCTTGTGTTTAATGTAGGTGCTGCTACAACACAAGGTTGGAGAGGAATGGGGAGGTGAAGTCATCTTGACACAAAAGCTACAGAGGGCTGAAAGCCTCCAAGGGTACTATGTCTTAAATTTAAACCATAAAAGTTTGTGTGTCCATGTATATGTGTGTGGATGTGGATGACTGAGCCTGTGAGCCCATGTATATATATAGTATCCTACATTAAACCAGTTCCATCCTGTGCTTTACATTCTATCCAGTGTCCTCTGTGCCCCTATGTATTCCCACATGCTCTCACTTCCTTCCCATTCTATGTGTCCATTCTTTTTAACAGCAGGTGTCTGACCCCTTCCTAGTAGTAACTTTCTCTTCATATTAGAAAGGGATAGTTGCAGGTTGCTGTACCTCTTCCTATGTCTTCCAGGAGGACAGTGGAGAGGACACATGGCTGCAGTCATTGGGAGGAGGGAGGGGGAAGTTGGAGTGTTCTTTCTGGCTCTCTCTTCTGGCTGAATATGGTACTGCCTCTGTCTTTCAGGTGGTGAGGAGTCTCCACTCATTAGCTGTTAGATGGTCCCACTGGCAGGAATAGTGGTACTATTGAACTTTATAGGTCTGGATTTGGCATCTCCTACCCTCCCCTTTGCCACAGGCTCAAATATGGGTTAGGGACATTGTTGTGTCCCCCAGCCTGAAAGTATGTGCAGGAGTGGTTGTCCATGTGGTGTTCAGATATGAATGTGAAGAGTTCAGTCAGCTGACATGATGCTGACTATGAGCCATCAGGCAGTGTAAACAAGAACATGTCTTGTTTAGGTTCATGTTGGCTATTCATGCTAACTAGTCAGTCACAGTCGGCATCGTGCCACCTGACTCAGCTGGGCACAATCAGATTTAAACACAATATGATTTCAGGGTGAAAACAAAGTCCAGTGGGGCTGATGTTGTGCACAGAAAACATTCATGGGCAAGGAAGAGCCAGGCAAGAAGAAACAGGGATTTGTAACTCTTTCAAATGTATGTGCTCCTCCTAGGTGCTAAATGAAAAGTTGGAAATCAATATTCCAAGGAAACCAGTTATTGTACCTGGGAGGAGGATTTCTAAGGCAGCTAAAAGATGCAACTGCCTCCACAGCCAGCCATGCATAGGGCCATGTCATTAGCATTCACATTCTTAGCAACATTTCTCGCATATATAGCACACTTTCTGTTTATGAATTCATACATATAATTACACTAATTATCATTCATGTCCTTGTCTCTACTGTTCCTTGTGCATTTTTTATTCCTATTTCTCAGGCCAGACAAAGCCATAAATATAACTAGGTAGAAGAAGGCGGAGAGCTGGGAAGGAATAATTTGGTCATTTTTACATTAGATATGAAAGACTTGCAAGGGTCATGAGCTACCTTTAAATAATGTATTAATTCACCTCACTGACTGTAAGAACAGACATCTTACAAGTATTTTGTATACTGTGCTAACGTAATATATTAAAACATGCATGAAGATGCACATGCCACTTCTGCTCAGAGAGCAAGGCTGGCTTTCTAAAAGGTAAATGGCTGGGGAATTTGTGAGGATATATCACCACTGATAGTGCTTCCCTGATGAATTATATCATTATAACCACATTCACTTATTTATGTCACAAGTCAGGTTAATACTAATCATTACAGAAAGTCTCTTGAAGGGCTCTAGTCTGTATTCTGATTGTCACTTACAAGCTATTTCAGACTCAAGTTAGACATCAGAGGCTGCTTCACAGTTCTTGGAAAAAGTGATGTGTTTTAACATTTGCAACCTTTTTCTTATGCAGTCTTTAATATATGATACAATTACTATATTTTATTATAGGCAATTCTGGTAATGATGCCTGTAGTTAAGGTTGCCTAATATGTTTCCATTATAAGACCCATATTACTTTGTTAGACTTAATCTGTTTGGAGTGAAATTTCCCATGCCAGATATCTGCCTCAGGTCCAATATTTTTATAAAGTTTCATCTACAAAAAGGATTGGGCCATTTTCAGGGAAAATGTGTTAGTTTTTTCCATGTTAGAAATTATTAATATCTTTCCACTGAGAATCTCTAATGCCTCCATGTTTTACATCAGGAACTTGACATTTGACATGGTACATGCCCAGGTGTCAGGATATATTTTTTGCTTTCTCTGTGAAAATCCATCCCAAATGGACCAAAATTTATAAGCTTTTAAAAGTCACAACTGGCACATGCTCAGTAGAAATTTGATAAAGGCTGATGGCTAAAATTATCCAAAGATTCTGTCTGCTCTGAGCATGCTTCATTCCAGCACAGTTCCTACCCACTGACAGTATGTGTGCCACCACTCACAGAGCAACTGAGCACACTATATCCCAGGCTCCATAGCTGAGTAGAACATTCCCTGCAATTGCTCCTTCTACTGCTGTGGGCTGGTGTGTTACCAGGCAGAAGCACTAAGAGCAAGGAAACTCCATCTCCTGGGCTATCTATACTCTCCCTACTGCAGCCTAGGCAGCATGGAGAAGAAGAAAACAGCTTGACTTGTTTGAATGCAAAGGGGCAAGAAGCAGAAAAGGGGAGGACAGGATCTGGTTTGTGGATAGGAACAGAGAAGGACAGGAGTTGATGATGAAGATAGGAGCAGAGGCATAAGGACAACAGCTTGGGGTGGGGGAGATTAAAAGCAAATGGATACAGGGGCAGGAGTCAAGAGACAGTGGCAATGGGAGCTGAATGGGACAAGGACAGGAGTTAGGGAGGCAGAGACAGGAGACAGGGTTAGAAGGGAGATAGGAACAGAGGAGCATAGGGGCAGTAGGAACTGGGGTTTGGGGAATAGGTAAGAGCAGAGGAGGATAGAATGACCAGATAGCAAGTGTAAAAAATCAGAGCGGGGGGTAATAGGTGCCTATATAAGGAAAAAGCCCCCAAAATTGGGGACTGTCCCTATAAAATTGGTCACCCTAGAGGAGGACAGGGACAGGAGCTGGTGCGGATAGGTGCTAATGCGCACAAGATCAGGAGCCAGTGTTGGATGGAGGAGCAGAGGGGTTCAGGGACAGGAAGAGCTGGATGGTCAGGGCAAAGATATAAACAGAGGAAGACAGGGATTGGGGCAGAAGATTCCAGAGTCTCCACGTTCCTCTGCTGCTAGTGAACAGCTGTGAAACCCACTGGCAAAATGTGTCTCTCTTCCCCCTCTAGGGTAGGCCCCACAGGGAACTTCTGCCTCACTTGTTGCAAGATATGAAGTGAACGAGGCAGAGGAGTTCCAGAAGAGAAAAGGGTGGTCATATGGCTAAGAATGCCCTCTTGGAGAATTGGATTCTATCCCATGTCTCTGCCAGAGTTCCTGTGTGATGCTGGGCAAGTCATTTAAGCAAAGCTTTTTACAGTTGGCCACTAACTGTATGTTCCTCATTTTCTGTGTCCCCAACTTGGGACGCTGACTCTTGATTTGTAGAAATGTTGAGCTTTCAGAACTGCAACTGAAGTTGCAGGAGCTGTGCTTTGAAAGTGCTATAAAAAGGTTGAGTACTTTAAAAAAACAGACCCTAGGCATCTTACATTGGGCACCCAAAGTTAGTGGACACTTGACATTTGACATTTTGGCCTTAATGTCTGTGATTCTGTTCTCTATCTGTAAAATGGGTATAATAATACCAGTTATTCTCACTGGTGTTTGTAAAGATAAATTCATTAATGTTTGTGATGCACTCAGATACTCTGGTGATGTGTCATAGAAAAACCCATGAGGAAATTGTTAATTCTGTATTCAAGGCACATTTGAAGTGGTATGCAATAAATAGGGCCCCAGGGCCACACATTCAGTCCATCCTGTGCACTGAATGAATTGCTGATCTGTTTCCCATGGAGAGTTGAAGAGCTAAGCTAGCCTGAGTGAGTGGGGCACCTCCAATTGTACACCTTCCATGTAATAAGTTGACCAGCAGATTCCTGCTATCAAGACGGCTCTGTTTCTCAGATAATTCCGCTGTCCTTCTGTGCTGGATATAGTCTCACCATCATATTTACTACACATTTGGTGTGCCAGTCTCCAAGCACTGGTCCTGAAGTATAGTGAAGATCTTTGAACTGTACAGGTACTTACTAAAAATAGCCACATTCTGAAGCCCTGATTAAGCAAAGAATTTAATGAAGCCCAGGCTTAACTTTAAGCACACAAATAATCCCATGCTTATTCACCAAAGCAAGGTAAGTGTGTCCTTAAGTGCTTTGCTGAATCGGGGCCTCTGGGACTGTGGGGACCCGCATGAAGCAGCGTTATGAGGGATGTCAAAATGGCTTCCTTATTGTTGCTTGCAAATCTGGATAATGTTTTGTTTGTTTTTCCCTTTCCTATCACTTAGCTTCACCCTTGGGAACTTGCACTGTTTTTTAATACCTCATGACTGGTTCATTGTTTATTTAGCTAGACTATTGTGTAAGCTGTATCGTATATTGAAATTGTTCTCAGAGGCAGGGTGACACTTATAATGCATGTGTCCTTATTATAGCTAGAGGCACAGCACAAAAACACGACTAATTTATTATAGCATAATCTGTTGTCAGTGAAGAGACAATGCTAGGCCAATACTGAGGCCAATATTACCTTGACCAAAGACATAACCAAGTGGAATATGACTAATCTGTAAATAGATAGCTTTATCTATCTTTCTATCTATATAAATGGTATGTACAGAGAATATACATGCAGATATAACAGTTATAGGTATAAATGGATGAGGTACATTTACATGGTGAATTAGTTTTGATGATCTTGAAAAAATATGATTTTTTTTTGAGGAGGAAGGATGGGAAACTGTTGTATTCATGGGGTCAGCATGGCTGGAGGTGGGTATAAAGAGGAGAGTGGGCAAAGGAGATTAAGAGAATTGTTAAGGGGGAGAAAGGTGAACAAGAGGGCAAATCTTCAAAACTATAAAAATGAAAAAATGTGCTTGCCTGGCAGACAGGATCTGGGATCACGTGTGACCATATGGGGAATCTTGGCCCCATTGATGTCAATTGGAGCTTTGCCATTGATGTCTCCGAGGCCAGGATTTCGCTCCACGGGCTCAATGTCAGGAAGCTGAGCCTTGAAGCATAGCTGTAGCTGGACCAATTAGTTATCAGTTGGCAGTTTCAAATCCAGTCAGTGCCCATAGCCATGGTGGAATGCTTTAGTCATATCTCAAACCTTGTCTAGAGGGAGGGAAGTATGGGAACTAAAATGATGAGGATCCTTACAAGGTTGGCATTAATCAGACCAGGAACTGGCATTAATCACTTCCATCGCAAAATAAATTTCTATACCTGCTACATTTCTAGCCATATAAAACTGCAAGTACCAAGGACAGGGAGAACCCCAGGAAGGAAGGCAGCTACCACTCCAGCTAACTACACATGAAGACAGGGCTAAGTCTCCTTCAACAAACTGCTTTTTCAGAAGTGTCATCTCCATGGATGCAGTAGTTCTGAAGAACAGGCAAAAGGTCTGGCGAGCTGATAGATAAGAGGGCTGGAATCTGCAGGTGTCGTGAACACATCTCTGGTTATAAGTGTTGAAGAAAAATGTTACACATTACTGCAGAACCATTTTAGTGTCCTATTAAAAAAAATCCTAAAAGAATTAGATATCCAGAGGGGGAGGGTTGGCAGCTTTCATGTTAAAGAGTCCATGACATATGAAGAGAGTTAACCAAAGTTTTATGCACTGAGCGTGAAATAGGAAATGCTGTGCTCACAGTCACCGGTTAAGATCCTCTTATCTCACTATAGAAAGAAACTGAACTTTATGTGTTACTGCTGTTGGCAAAGCAGCCTACTTTGGTTATCAGACATGAGGAGGAAAGTCTAGTTAGAGAGATGATTTTTTTTCCTTTGCTTCTATGCAACAACTGTAACCGATTAATCCAAGTCAACAGAAAACTCAGCCAGTAGCATATGGGTAAATGAGAAGTTTTCTTCCGTCTCTCTCTCTCTCTTTCTCTTTCTCTGCCCTGTTACTTAAAGTTCTGGTATTGAAGAGATGTGGAATAGTGATTCTTCCTGCTTTTTATTGTGGTTGTACATCACAGAGCTGTGCAACAGTGGCTGCTATAAAGCTAAGTATGCTATTTTGCAGAAATAAAAATATCTTAAATCAATCTAGTATTATGAAGGACTGATAACATTTTAAGATGATAGGAAACTTCATCCTTTGTAAACAGTATAATCAGGATTGGCTCACTTAAAATTGGGGCAGGTTAAAGAAGCAAATGGATCACAGTATCAAAATGTCCTTTGTTTTAGGCTTCTTGGAAATCTCTGGTAAACCTGCTCTCTTCCCCTGTGGCAAGGTCATGACAAACTTGTTTCTCTCTCTTCCAGAAAGCTTGTTTCAAACTTATTTTTATCTTTGCTTTAAACTTGTAATCCTCTTCTCCCTTCTCATCTTGAATCAGATGTAAGTCCTCAGATACAGTGGAACCACATTTTAAATGTTTGAGCACCCCTCTGCAATCCTTTACAAAGGGTTTGTCTTTACAATTAAAGTCAGACAAGAGAAGAGCAGCAGATCAGGTTCAGCTCCAGATTTTGGCCTTTTAACAAGTGATTGAATGGTATGAACCTTTTCCAATAATCCTCTCAATACAATTCCTAAAACACCTTTTGCTGTTCTGTACTGCAGACCTCAGGTAAATTCAAATAGAGGAACAAATAAGCTGATATTTAGTCATACAGTGGCCATTGCTAATTTAGGAAGTTTTTTGATGTCTTGGTTCAAAGTTCTACTGCTGTGCAGTATCTTTTACAGTGGAAAAGAGCAAATGTTAAAGTAAAGAGGGAAGAGTGGCTTTTAATATGATTTAATACGCCCGGGGTCCAGAGCCAGCTGTAAGAGTTCTAACAGTGAGAGCAATAAAAAGGGAATGAAATGGTTAGCTTTTATGGTAAATGTGTATGCCCAGAATTGCATTTAAAGATGTTAAGGTTGTGACACAGACCAACAAACAAAAGAACCAGGGTAGCCAAAGCTACCATAATGCTGACACTCTGGGACCAATTCTGCAAGGCTCTGAGTGACTCCTGGTAGCTGCTGAGCAGATCAACTCCTACTGAAGTCAAGGGGAGTTGAAGGCATTCAGCACCTTGCAGGATCAGGCTCTAAATCCTTAATTCATGTCTTTATGAAGTCCTGGCCAAAGGTCACATGGGAACAATGGTTTGGAATATTTGATGGGAATGAAATAACACCTAGTTTGAGCTCTCAGTTGTAGGTGCCATATGGGGGAAACGATAAAACTAAGTGTGGTGAAAGGCAGAATGTAAACTGGTATTTGGAATTTACTGGCCGTTGCTGGTTTGTGTCACAGTATTACATTTATAAGTGTAATACTTTAATTTTCTTTCCTTCTTTATGAAACAAACAGAACAATTTTTAAAGTCTGTATATAGGGCTTGATTGTCACAATCTGTGCGCAGTGGCACAAAGGAGTAATAGGGCAACAGGTATCCCCTTTTTCTCTTGTGCATGCTGCACATACCATAAATTGCAGTGGGATGGAGAGGGGGGAATAGGCACCACAGAGCCACTACTTCACCCCTTGTGCAGGTACAGATGAAGGATTAGGATAGAAAAGGGACTGGACAAAGCTTTGGCTGCAGCTATTTGCTGCCACTTACTTGGGCTAGATTGTAAAGTAACAATCTAAGTCCATAGGTAGCAAGGTTTATGAGAGGTTATATTATTCACTAGATTAACACAACAGTAAGCACCACTAATTTTGGTGGAAGTTACCCATATTGTATTAGTCATCTATATAGATGAGAAAAGACACCAGCCCATGTATCTGAGAGAAATTTTACGGATTTTTTTGAAGTGCAATAGTATCTATATCTCCAGAGAACACAATATACATATTGTGATTTTGACTTTGTACATTGAGGGCCACAGTCACACACACAAAAAAGTGTGTGCACAAATAGTGCACCTAGGTAGCTATTTGTATTCACATTCACACAATCTCAGGGTATATTTTATATTAAAGTATTGTTTTCTTTTTTTAGTTTACTCTGATTGTACAGTTGTGTTCTGATATCACAGTAATATTTAAATCACCCACAAAACTTAGTATGACATCATCAGTTATTGCTAGATCTCATGTAGATAAATAAATTGTTAATATATTAACTATTAGGATATGATATATTCATATAAGATGTACTGGGAAAGTAAATTATTTTTCACCATTTGAAATGGTATCTTAAAACAAATATAGTCTTTAGTGGTTTCATGCTTCACAGTGTACTGAAGAAGTGTATTAGTGGCCAGTAAAATACATACTGTTATCTCTCAGTTATATATTTCAATAAGAAATACAAAATATCTAGAAATCCCAGTGTGTGATTGTTGAGGGCAAAAAGTTCTCCTTTCATGGACTAACAAGAGACATTGTTTGCTTGTTGTTTATGCTGACTGTGGAGCTTTGTGAATTATATTTATTTAATTGATTTCTCTATTTTTATCTGATTTCATAGAGAGCATCTGGATTTGCTGCTCTTTTATATCTGTGGATTTTTACTGTCACCCTCCCCCCGACCACCTCCCTTTTGTTTTGTTTTGTTTTAAAGTTGAAAATCAGCACCAAATAGTGTTAACAAAGAAAACACATATGGGGATAGTATTTTCACATGACTACTTTGTATTCAGTAGGTGTCTGAGGCTCCTTCCGTCTGTAACATAGATACACTTTTATATTTAAAACAAAAAAATAGTATATAAGAGAGTTCAATTAAGGGCCACTTTAGTCTATAGGGTAAATACATTTTTAGGACATGTGCTCTGCATGTTAAAAATGCATATTGAATATCACCCTGCAGCACAGCTATGTGGGTGATCTGAGATCAGAAAATAGCTTAACAAAGGGTCAGATTTTGCCTAGCACTACATGAGAGCTTGATCAATAGTTCATTGAACTAAGTGGAAAAAATTTCCTATTGACTTCAGTGGGATTTGAATCAGATCGTAGATTCCGAAAGGGTGGATAGGGTGCAAGAAACGACATAGTTGCAGTCCTTGCACTCTGCGAAGCAAAGGGGCTGCTCTTTCATTGGACCCTTGTGGTATAAGAAACCCCCAAAAGGACTGCAGTGGATGCAGAATTTCTCCCAGAGCCGCCACTGAAGCAATGCAGCTCCGACAACCCACAATGTGGGGCTGTGCCTAAAAGGCATGAATTGAACCTAGTGTTAGGATAACTTGGCTCCATACCTCAATTCAGAGCTTCCATGTGTGGATATATGAAATCGAGTTTGGGGTATTGAATTAACCTTAATTATATCTCGGTTTAACTCGATCATTTAAACAGCAGAACCTTTTGAGAGATGGCTTAATTCAGACACATAACAATGCTCTATATCTTTTTGATTTGTGTACTAGCTGTATTGTTTGCTCTACAAAAGTAATAAGAATTAGTCAATTTCTAATTGTATCCATGCACAAAGGTACGAACGTTTTAATAAATGAACAAGCTAAACAGAATTTGAACTCAGCATTGCAAACTTATAAAACAGAGTCTTTACAAATTAGGATACAGAGTCTTTGATTATTATACCCTTCGGAATGTAGAAATACTATCTTGCCTACCAGTGGAATCCCATATTTTTTCCATTAAATCCTAGAAAATAAGCATACCCATCCTGAGTGTTTTAAGCTGGAGGGCAGATGGCCTCTTCCTCTAGCCTGGCCACATTTGCCAGGCATCTCTACTCACTTTGCTAATCATGTGAATGTGATGTGTATTCCTCAACTTCTGATGCTCACATCTTATCACTTCCTGTGTATCAGAGATAGACTTGGCTCTGCCACAGACTTCTTGGAAAAGTCATTTGACCTTTCTCCCTCAGTTTCTCCATTTATAAAAGAGGAATAATAATACATATCTACCTGACCGAATTTGGTGGCATTAAATTCATTAATGTTCACAAATAGCTTTGTGATGATCATCTTGCTAGTATGACCAGTGTGAAAAAGCCACAGCAATCCTGGCAAATCAGACAAGCATTGCCACTGAATATGAGCAAGTGGTGTCATTTTGCACGCTCACAGGACTCTTGGCATTGTTGTGCATACTTTGAAGCAACCAGTTATAACATGCACAGACAGTGAAGTATAATTGAAAGATGTTGCATTGCTCTTATGTTGGTGACTGTGATGGGAAGTTCAACCCACACTAGCTAAGGAAGGGTTAACATGGCCCAGGAGGGGATAAGTAAGCTGATAGGCCAAACCTGAGGGAGAATTAGGTTTGATGGGCAAGCACTGATTAGAGATGGAGCCCAGCTGAGTAGGAGCAAGTGGGGCTAGTATAAAGCCAGGAAATGTGCAGCAGAAAGGGGGCTCTGATGTGGAAGCCTATCATCATTCTCTAGGCTTAAAAAGGGAAAGGAGGAAACCTAGCAGGAGAGCAGAAGGCCTGGGATCCTGTCCCTGAAGGAAGGGTTTACCCAGAGTGGAAGCCTGACAGAGGTGGAGTGGGAAAAGGCTCAGGGCAGAAAGGTTTGGCTGCTGATTTGAGGGTCCCTGAGCTAGAACTCGGAGTAGCGGGTGGTCTAGGGTTCCCCTACCAGACACTGCGGAAGTGACATTGCCTTGAATTGGAGGACTGCTGGGAATGCCATCCAGTCAGCCAGTCCAGTGAGGCTTTCATACTCTGGAAGGGGGAAAACACACAGAGCTCCATCCAAAGCCTGGGCATCAACACTACAGTGTTATAGCCACACAATCCGTGAGCCTGAGTCAGCAGCCATGGGCCAGTTGCGGGTGTTTTATTGCAGCATAGACATATCCTTAGCGACCTGACTGGAGGACCAAACCATGAAGAGGGAGCATCCTGGCTCACAAAGAGGAAGCACTGCAACTCATGGAGCATGAGAGGGGCTGCAGCATGAGTGAAAGACAGAAAAGGGCATCAGAACGGGCAGAGCAACTAAACATGCTCCATCACTTCACAGCTCCTACATCTGACTGGACTGGATATGCATGATCCCTACAGATACTGACCACATTCCATCCTGCTGGCACAACTGAGCATGCTGCAGCCCAGGGCTTGGGGTACTCAGAAGGACTTTTCTAGTAATTGTCGCTCCCCTCTCCTCCAGGGCCAGGCACAGGATCTGGCCTGATTCCTTTCTGGCACCCAGGTAGCGTGAAAGAGGAAGGTGCCTGCTTTGAATGCAGAAGGAACAAAAGCCAGACCAGGGGGAGGGAAAGGAATAGACTGGGGCAAGGATTCTGGTGAGACTGCGACTCAACGAGGGGAGAGAAACTCTGACTGGGTGTTGAGGGCACACTGGCAAGGAGATCGGGACTGGAAGATGGGGGGAGAGTACTGGGAATGAACAGGCAAGGAGACTGGGGGCTGAGGGTAGGGCAGACTGGGACTGATTGGGTCGGGGCAGAGGGCTGGAACTGGTTGCGCAAAAGACTGGGGCTTGTTGTGGGGACATGGGGCAATGACTAGGAGCTGGTGCGGGAAAGGTTGGGAATTAGACATTGAGTCAAGAGAGGGAGACTAGAACTGGTTGCAAAAGAGGACTTGGCAAGAGAAGACTGAGGAGTGGAGAGTGGGACTAAGTAGATGAGGAGAATGGGACTAAGACAAGGATCCAGGATGGGGAAGAAATAGGCCTGGGATAGGGACAGGTTGAAGGGGATAGGAGAAAAGGCGTCAAACTAAGGGAAAATGGACAGATAATCTGTGCCCACTAGAGAAGATTCCCTTCCAGAACCTGGAATTGAACCCAAAATTTCTGTCTCACCATTCATAGTATGGTGATTCATAGAAGATTAAGGTTGGAAGAGACCTCTAGTGGTCATCTAGTCCAATCCACTGCTCAAATCAGGACCAACCCCAACTAAATAATCCCAGCCAGGGGTTTGTCAAGCTGGGCCTTAAAAACCTCTAAGAATGGAGATTCCACCACCTCCCTAGGTAACTCATTCCAGTGTTTCACCACCCTCGAGTTTTGGTTTTTCCTAATATCCAACCTAAACCTCCCCCACTTCAACATGAGACCATCGCTCCTTGTTCTGTCATCTGCCACTACTGAGAACAATTTAGCTCCATCCTCTTTGGAACCCACTTTCAGGTAGTTGAAGGCTGCTGTCAAATCCCCCCTCACTCTTCTCTTCTACAAACTAAATAAGCCCAGTTCTCTCAGCCTCTCCTCATAAGTCATGTGCCCCAGACTTCTAATCATTTTTGTTGCCCTCCACTGAACTCTCCCAATTTATCCACATCCTTTCTGTAGTGGGGGGCCCAAAACTGGATGTAGTACTCCAGATGTGTCCTCCCCAGTACTGAATAGAGGGTAATAATCACTGCCCTCAATCTGCTGGCAATGCTCCTACTAATGCAGCCCAATATGCCATTAGCCTTCTTGGCAACAAGGGCACACTGTTGATTCATATCCAGCTTCTCATCCATTTGTAATGCCAAGGTCCTTTTCTGCAGAACTGTCACTTAGCCAGTTGGTCCCCAGCCTGTAAAAGTGCATGGGATTCTTCCTTCTGAAGTGCAGGACTCTGCACTTGTCCTTGTAGAATCTCATCAGATTTCTTTTTAGCCCAATCCTCCAATTTGTCCAGTTCCTCTACTGTTAACAAATACCTGTGAAATCACATCATTTAGTGCACAAGAGGGACCTGCTCTGGGGGTGACTCAAGGCTGTGTGATAAAAGAGGCTAGTGTTTGTGGTGAATAAGGGAGGGAATTCCACGAAGAACATAGAGGGTCCCCTGGTTAAAGCATTTGAATGCTGTCCTGGAGAATTAGACTGTATCCCTATCTCTGCCACAGTGAAGCTATGCAAGTTTCTTAAACCAAACTATTCACAGGTGGTCACTATTTGTGTGTTCCTCATTTTCTGGGAGCCTGACTTAAGATCCTGGGGCCTGCTTTGCAGAAGTGCTGAGAACTCACAAATGCATCTCTAGTCAATGAGAGCTGTGCATTAATATATAAAGGGCTATTCAGTGGTAAGTGCTCTGAAAAATCAGGTCCTAGGCATTTCAGATTGGTCACTCAAAGTTAGCACACGGTTCTGATCGTAATCTCTCTATGATTCAGATCCCCATCTCTAAAATGGGGATAATACCACCAATTCACCTCCCAGAGGCTTTGTGAAGGTAGATTCATTAATGTTTATGAAGCACTCGGATACTATAGTGATGAGTGATACAGAAAAATATATGAGGACATTAATAATTCTGTCTTCATAGCATAGTTAGAATAGTGTGCACTAAATAAGGCTTAAGTGCTCAATAATTGAACACCATCCTTCCTGTGCACTGAATGAGGTGAGGTCCTGTGGAACAAATGGTATGTGATCATGTATCAAACACTGGATCCTAAGGCATACACACAAGGGAGCTGAACTAAGGTTGCACATGTAACCTTAATATTAACATTTGCTAATTTTGAATGGTTGACTTTGCAGCCTGAATACTGTACTTTTAATGTATTTTTGTATGTAATATTGAAAAGATTCATCCTAATGATTTTGCTATTTTACTTGGCACAAATATATCTACCAATCTGTGAAGGCACACTGATAATTACAAATTAGAACCAGGTATTAAGTCTTAAAATACCCATTAACTGTACATTGCTGGGGACACATTTTCAATATTACCAATGTAAGGTAATATCTTTGGAAGTGTTACAACTAGTATCATGTTCCAGAGCTTCTGAATCATGTTTTCTGGCTCCACAGCACTGTCCTCATGAGTCAGTACCCCTGGGAATGATGCTATGGATTTGCAAAGCCCACAACGTCATTCTCAAATATTAAATATAATCCCTCAGGAACTTGGTGTTATTCAATAAAATTCACCCTACCAGATAGGTGGAATTTTAAAGCTGCCTGCCTGAAGTATTGTGGATGAAAAATACCTGGCCCACCCACAAACTAGCAGTTACTAATTCAATCTGGTGACAAGTTAAAATAATATTTGTGGATCTATCCATGGCATTTTGAATAAAAATGTTTGACTAAGGGACAAATTAACATCTCCCCCTGAGTGCACAGAGAGGCTCAGTGCCAGGGCATGGGGTTTTAACACTGCCTCCAGTACCCATCGTCCTAGCTGCTGCTTCAGCTTACAGGCTCGAATAATGGCTACTACCCCACTGCATCACTGGCAGAGGAGAGAGTTGGTCTATAGGTCACCTCTCCATTACCGTACAGTGCACCGACCCATGTGCACTACAGCATACAGTGGGGTCTAAACCTCTCTGTATGGCTGGATTACTAGTGGCTCCCCCTGCAGGACTACCATGATATTTAAGGGATGTAGAAGTTCTCGTCATGGCTCCTGTATATCATTAATTACATGAGATTATTGCTAGAAAATCCAAGGTGCAGGAGAAAGTCATAGTTATAAGATCTGACTGCCCTCAAATATAAAAACCTTGAAGACAGAGAGTCACCTGAATACATCTCACTGGGGCAAAGACAAACTTGCTTTTTTACTTCAACAATATTTTTTGAGGGGAAAAGGACTTTTTGTCTTCAGAGCAAATTCTGTAACCTTCATTTAACCAGTAAAAAATGACTGAGGTGGACAAGATTATGCAGGTGAAGTTCTGACTGATATTCTTCCATCCCTACTAGGACAAAGGTTATGCTCTCCCTTTTTGTGTTTCCTGCCATTTTCTTCCAGATAGCTGAACCATTTCTTCTGAAAGGTCTCTTTGGTCTGGGGCCCCTAAAAGCTCACAAAGTCTTCAGCTGGTTTATATTTTTTTCCTACCAAAACCCATTCTCAGCTTCTTTAAAGGCTTCAGGTGCAGAAACTTATAAAATTGCAGCAGCAGCAACAGCCTTGAAGAGGATACAATAAGTACCGTACATCTGCTACAATGTTCTTAAGTATTTACGGCATGCTGCCTTAAGCCTGTCAGTTTTTGTAAGGGCTACCTGTTACAATGCACCTAATTAGCTTACTGGCTATTTGGAGACAGCTCTACTGGTTTTTCTATCATCCAGTCTTTATTAAGTGAGCTGTTGCTGAGACGAATAGGTTCTTTATAATGATGAGGTTCTTTTTACACTTATTAGTCCTTAAAGCAGGCCTCTTCTTATAGAACAAAGTTGTCTTTTTTTTAAAGACTTACAGTAGGAACAAGTAAAGTGGCTTTTTTTGTGCTGAAGTATTTTATTAAAAGTTTTAGTGGCTGCACTAAAAGCAAGGTGCCTGTGCCTTTAATCATTTTCATCTTTAAAACAGAACCTTATATTTTCACATCTTCAGCTGTCCCAGAGGGCAGCTAGGCCATCTTTAACAACATTAATTTCTCTTTATGACAGGACTAGTGCTGCCCCAGGTCTTCAGAACTGCCTAAAATGTCTGGAAAAGTAGATAATGAAGAGGATATTAGAATTGTAAACAAGAACAATTTGGTAATAAAAACCATATATTTTCTCCATAGGACTTTGGGCTTAATACTGCGGCAGCAAAAGTGTCATGAGTCATAATTTGTTGATGGCCACTGAACATTAGTTACTGTAGGAACATGTGCATAAAGGGCAAGTACTATTGGCATTGCATTAAAGAAGATCTAAGATGGGTAATTCTAATTTAGTTGTTTTGATTAATCTGTTTTGTTTGTTTTTTATCACTGTATAACCCGATAAAAAGATCTTATGTGGTGTTGTGACTTCTAGAGCTGCTTAGCATAGATTCCTTTTCATATCTTGAAACACTCTACTGAAATCTCAACAGATCAGTTTACCTGAAAAAAATGGAAGGCCCTTCCTTACCCAGGGGTGAGACAGGTATAAGACTAACTTCCAATATGTTTTAGAGCAATACAGATACCTGAATACAAGTGGAAGAGACAATGAAAAGCAGGTATCTTTTGTGGTATTATAATCTATTTTACTAGCTGTACATCCTTGCCTCTCTCTATCCATATATCCTTTTTTGCTGACAGAGTTTATGAGTGTAATATGATGGCATAAGAAACAGTAGATTTCCCCTTCCCTTCCCCTCCAAGAAACAAAGCACTGCTCTTTGTCTGCAGAGAGGGAGGGAAATATAAAATGGTAAGCATTGTAGTCTGTGGATGTCATAAACAGGGCTATCTAATCCTAACGTGCATAGCAGTCAGGAAAGTTCATGCTATACTTAACCTTTTTCCCTCTGCTGATGTTTTGTTGCTCTGCCTCACGGTGATGAAATCTGAAAACATAATCCGTACAATACATAGTAATTTTCAATAAGATTGTTTTTCTTTGAAGTTTGCATCTGTAGTTGTTAGCATATCTCAGGGCCCATCTTCCACAATCTAGCCACCAGACTTCAGATTTACCGGATACAAAATGATCAGATCTTATTGAAATATTAAATTTTAGATAACTGGAAACATGTTTGTTGTCATGTCATCACGTAACACCCCCAGTCACTTGACTTATTTACTCAGGATATACAGTATTTCAATATTAATTGTTTCAATAGAAAAGCATCACATCATATTTTATTGACTAAAATAAATTTACTGAGATCCTTTAAAAATACATGCATTTCTCCCCCCAGCCAGGACAACATATTTTCTGTCATTAAATAAAACATTAAATTATTTCCTTGATTAATCAGTTCTTAAGCTAATGAGCAGGCTATGAGTGCATTTTTGCTTCATTGTTTTTAGTGGAGAGGGAGATGAGGGCATATCACTTTAAGACTTCGTGGTGGTGGTATCATTCCCAAGACAGAGCTCACTCAGCCTTGATACAAACTGAAAGGCTAAAATGAGCACTCTTCTATTATTTAGGCACCTGTCCAGAGGTTGGGAGAAATCCTACTTGTGCGGATTTAGCTAAAGAAAGCAGAGATAACCACCTTGTCTTCTGTGTCTAATAAGATGTGAAAGGGGAGAAATAATGAGTATTACACTGTATTTTTCATGTAAAAGGATGAGAAACAGTGCTCTCTGAACACTGGCAGTGATTCCAGTCATTTTCAAATGAAAAGGACTATTTGTTTCGAAATTACACCAGCCACTGGAATGCATACGTATATGGCTCAGAAATCCTCATTTTGTGAAGTAAAATTACCTTTCGGTAATTTAGTCACTGCAGGCTTTCTCCTGCTGACTGGTCAGAAGCTATCAGATAGCTTGCAGCTGTAGGCTGAAACTGGACCATTTTTTTTCAGGACAGGCAGTTAGTTAGTAGAGCCATCAGTGTGGCATCTGTCATCCCGCTAGGCCCAAATTGTTTTCTATGATGGATGTCACAGTCTGTATGATCAAAATAGGAGCCCTGCTGCTTTTAATTGCAAAATCGGAGTACTTGCACATTTGTTATTATGCTGAGGTTATTACCTCACACAAAATGAATTAACAGGTGAAAATAATTGATGAGAGGAGTCTTGGGATTTTTAGCTTCTTCAAAGAGACTTTGTAATTATGGCATAATGAATGTTCTGAGACATATCTGTGGGGGGCAGCATGAGACCACCAAAGATCTCTTTAGATTGATGATAAATTCACTGAATTCTACTGTAATACTGCTTAAATTTACTTAGCAATTAGTTTAATAGGCCTACATGATTCATAATAACATAGTGAGAATTTTTAAATAAGTTTGTTCCATCCATCTATAAATTAAGCCGCTTATCTCAGCTTTCTTCCCAAGGTGATGGAATATGTTAACTAATCAGACTTTCTGAAACAAGGATGATGTTGGGCAGGGATTTTGGTTACTGGAATACATTTTTATTTAAATGCCTTGCTGCTATCACCTTAAACAATGTGAATCATTTTTTTCTTCATCAACTCCATAAAAAAATCTCAACAAATTTTGTCCAAATATAGTATTGATAGGTCTCCAGCACATGGAGACTATGCAGTTGTCTTGTGAAATAAATCGTCCAAGTATTTTGTAATCTGAAGTAATTGTTCCTGGCTTTCTGACCACTATTCCATTCAGACTTGGTCATGTTTCAAATTCAGTCAGCCCTTGAGTACAGTCAGACTGATGCAATCCAGTCCACCTTCTTTCTTCTTTCTGTCAGTCTTCAGTTGCATAGGGTGTCTATATTGTGGGGAATTCATTTTTATTTCATTTTATAATCCCTATATTAAAAATGTGGGTTTTGTACATCGAGAAACAGATTTGCATGTTACATCCAGTCAATTAAACCCATACACAGATTTTAAATATCAGATTTTACAAGAGCCAAAAAGTAAAATTTGCCTGATTAATTACATAATTGGTATATAACACACCATATAAAAGTTGTGATACAAAGAGTCCACATAGCATACAAGCAAAATTCACTCTTTTCTGTTGTACATTAGGTTATTGACATACAGGATACATTCGGACATCTCACAGCTACTTTTAGATTTCAACTGTTGCAAATTAAACTTAATTCTGCTTACGACTGCCAGTCTGAAGATTCAACAATAGAGTTCATAGCAGATCTCCCTTCAGTTCACGCTGTGGGAGAAGGGAAATATGAGATAAAGAAGTTATTGCTAATTCAAAAATAAAATAAATCTTTGGGACATGGCTAATAGTTCACATGGAGCTTTATCACTAATTTACATTTCTTCTACAACTCTCTCCACAAAAATGCATTATTTAATATCTTTCCAAATACAAGGGATACAAAGATTATATCAGATTAGAAATAGATGAACATACACACACTTTTCTTTCCTCAAAAGACCATGACACTTTTTGTGAGAATTCCATTTATTCTTCAGAGAATGTGTAAAAGTAGCTTTGTATGATGTTCTAAATAATACGTACATCACCCTATTGAGCTACAATGACATGTATCATTGGGATACACAGCTGATGTTCAGTTAATTCCTTTAAAATTCCAATTCCTTTCCCTCATGCATGCACCATTTAAACAAATACCTTTGTGGTTTCCCCTGTATTTTTTCCTAGCTACCAGTTTTGTCTCTTTTCTAGTTTTCTGTACATCACCCATTCGTTTCAGATGTTTGCTATTTAAAAGTGCATATTATCAAACGGTCTCAGGAAGAGAAAGAGAAAATACATGGCCAGAAAATATAATAAATGCAAGGCAAGTAGTGGATTGCCCCACATGTGAAGCGGACTGTGGTAACTCATATCAGGCTTCCTGTCACTTGCTGAGATATTTTTCATAAACCCTCACTCGTCTGCATTTATCTTCAGTATAAACCCCAAGATGAATTCTCCAAAGACATTAACAATAGAGAAATGCTTATTAAACAAAACAGTCCATTTAAGAATAAGTGTAGTATCTATATTAGAGGCAGTAAGATCTTTACAAAATTCAATTTAATTTGTGTCTTTTTGGATGGCTGCTGTATACTGTTCTATGATAGTGCTTCATCATTTGGTTATAATTTTAATAAACATGAAATGAAAGACCACCAAAAGTCCTAGTTTAAATGCTATCACCTTTGGTGCTGATTTGATTCATAATACCCAGGCGGATTATTTTGGGTAACTTATAAAATACTGTGACTGAAAATGCAGAAAAACACCAGGTGTGTTTGGCATGAAGCGGAAGAATGCTTTGGGTATATTTCATGTTAATGGACATTGCAATAGTGTTATGAAAATCCTATTGTTAAAAAGCATTTCAGAATCCAGCTCATAACTTAAATCAAAGTACAGTAGAATACACAGTTCGAATCTCTGTGGGATTCTGAAAAAAATATGTCTCATGCATAATAAAAAAAACCAGAGGAATTATATATGCTTTATGATAGCTTTAAGACAAAGGACATGCGCAAAGTGTGCTACACAATGGACTGCAAAAGCAAATACTAGTTGCCTCTTGCTTCTGTAAGCACTATGTAAGTCCAAATGTTTATATGGTATCCAGTGACTACAAACAAAAAGGATCAGATGCAGAATTGTTGTTTTTGTTGTTTTTCCTGAATCCTTTTTTATAGCTACATTTGATGTGCTCTATAACTATCATGGAACGTGAGGTAGACGGAAAAAATAAGATATCTGCATTATTCATGGGTCATTGTAAAATATTGGGGGAGATTATGGTTTGTGAATCACTGACATCAGCAGACAAATTCAAATTCTACAATTAGCATGTGAAGTTGCAAAGGCTGTATATAATGAGCATGCAAATTAATCTTCCACATGATGTAAGAACTCGAGCATTACGTATCACCTTTCTATTGATATACCTTTTCATTCTGTAATTAAACTGCATCAGATTCTGGATCTGTTTTCCTTAGATGGCCCCAGTTCCTGAGTAATACCCCACAGGAGCCCACACTCTGATGTATTACGTTAATACATCATCAGAACCAGTTGTCATTCCAATGATATATTAGTGTAATACATGAGAATGAGGCTCACTGATGATGTATTTAGTCCTCACACAATGGCAATGTCCAGGGAAGAAAGGGTCCAATAAGAGATTCATTATAATTACAGGATAAAATGAGCTAACACACTGCATGCTGGAAGATGCATTTCTGGCATTTTTGTGCTGAATCTGCTTTCCTGCCATTGTTTTTGGTGCAATAAAATACCAGATTTATGATCCCAGTTTAAAATATTTCCAGCAATGGAAGTGCTCATCTTCAAGACCTTTACCCTTTGCAGATTTAAATCTCTTTTAAAGACCCACTTCTGCCATGCTTCTTACAGTTAATAGTGGCTTGCCTATTGTTTCCTTTCTCCCTAATCTTTGTTTACTTCTCTGTCCTGAGATCGTGAGCTTCTTGGAGTAGAACCTGGCCTTCCTTGAATGTTTGGAAAGAACCAAGCACACCGTGGGCGCTATCAGAAGCAAATACTAAACAATAACAACAGTGGAGTCCAAAATGGTGGTTCTGGCCTAAAATATACTATTGCACTGATGGTCTATCATTATAACTTTCAAAGGCACAGTGTTGCCCTCTGAAGCAGCCCTTCCTCTAGCAAACGGGAAATGTTCTTGGGACCACTGGGATTCAGTGATGGGTGCTGAAATAATGACCAACATCTGCCACTTTCTACAAAAGTGCAAGGTGCTGATGAATGTCTCAGCATATCACCAGGAGTTGGTCTTGCTGCCAGCACTGCGAAGAGAGGGAGATTTAAAGTAAAATATTTTACTTAGGGATGACTAATATATACTTTCTGCTAATAGAGCCTGCCAAACATACTATAAATGTAGATGAATTAGAGACATACATTCAGTTCGCTGTGTTTACCCCCTGCTGCTTTCTTTCTGAAAGAGTTGAAAAGAATATAAGACTTTATAATATAGGGCTAAAAAAGGTTTATTTATGCAATGGAAAAGCAGTTACTGCTCCGTTTCCTATGGCAGCTGATTGTGTTGTAAATAAAACAGTAGTGCAAGTCATCCCAGATGAACAAAGTATTGAGATATTGGCTGGAAGGCCAGCTGAGAAGTTAGAGTTATGATGCCAGGCCCCTAGGCTGGTGAAACCCGGACACAGAATGAAGTGATATGCTCAGTCACTGAAGGGAGAAGAAAAGATGTGTACCAGTTTTATATCTTCTTCTGGTCAATGTGTTCTACAGCAGCTGTGTCTGTTTCAGAAAAGCTCCTCATCCTATACAACCAGGCCAGCTAGAGTTGGAGCAAAAGGGACAAAATGGAATGAAACATGGTATTGCAGTAAAAGAATAGCCTCATGAACTTTATTGGAAAATGTCTAAATCCTCTAACTAAGGTAGCATGATTCCACTGCAGCACAGACAGAGCCAGGGTAAGAAGGTACTATGCACAGCTCCTTCACATCCCTGCTTGATGCAGACCAAAGTTCCTTTGCAAAGATTGGTGGAGGTGAGAGGTAGAAATGAGTTAAGAGGAAAATCAGGGCACATAGATCCATTGGCATAAGTCTACACATCAAGGCTATATAGTCGACCATAGGCAACCACTGCTGCATACGGCTTATGCGAGTGCTCAAGTCTTGCTACCAGGTGTAGACTTTGGGATTTCCTCCCATGTAGTTCTCCTCCTTGCAGCCCATTTAGTTAGACCTGGTGCATGGATCAGAATTTGTCCCTATAAATATATAAAATCACTTTATTTGCACTTAGAGCACTTTTCAGCAGAGGATCTCAAAGGAGTTTGAAAACTCCAAGGCCCAGATTTTGCATCACCCTGCACAGTTGTGCAAGTGGGGAGAAAGTTCAAGGAGGCTTTGGCCCTGGGGGGGAGCCAGGCACAATTTCAGTCTCTGTGCTCATGAGTACAAAGAATAGGTAAGCTTAGTACCCATCGTAGTGCTAGCCACTGCAAAGGATATGAGAAGGAATAGTGTCCTTGCCTTGTCCACACCTCCAGAAGAGCTGGCAGAAGCTGGATGAAGCACACAGTGAACCTGACAAAGGACACAACTGCTGTGTTTGCCGTGCTTTCCCGAGAACACTAAGAAGCATTTTACCTGTCTGAGATGCAATACTTCCCAGAAATCCTGTGGAGCTTAAATGCACAATTAATTTTAACTCACAACATCCATGTGTATGAGTGATTGTACCTCTCTTACGGAGGGGTAAACTGAGGCACAAGGCGCTTAAGTGACTTGCTCATGATCACCCAGTAAGTCAGTAGCAGAGCCAGAAATAGGTAACCACCAGCCTACTGATGTATTTTACTCCTTATGTTAACATATCTATAATAGATTTATATTAACACATCTACAGAATTTTTTGTATAATTAATACGTTCTATTTAACGTGTGCATGTCTGTTTAAATCTGCCTTTCCTACACAGTTCCTGTGAATAGTTCCCTGAGAATGCTTTAGCATACACTCTTTTCATTATAAGGGGTGATTCTGCAACCTGATAAAAAGAATGCATTAAATCTATTTTAATTTGTTCTTACAGTTTCTTTCTCAAAAGCTTGATGAGATCCCTATGTCATGTACATTTATTAAGATTGATTAGATTGCATATAAATGTCCAGTTTAGTAAGTCATTATACCCAGTGTCCTTGAGTTTTCCAAAATATTATCCTAATTTTAAGAAGCATTTTTGCCAGAAATACTATTAAATAAGCAGTCTAATTCTTATCTACATATGCCTCTTACATAAACATGAATATTAGAATCAGCTAACCTATCCTTTTGCTAGAAAACTCTATAACTATGCATGTATGGCTAAGCCAGTTTTAAAAAAAGTATATTTTCATGTCATCATAAAACAGCAGAGGAAATCCAAATTATAATTAGTATTTAATGCTACAATACAGAGGTCCAATTAGAGTTTTAATATTAAATTAAATGCGTTTTCAAATTAGATCCAAATATAGTGTAGCTTTGCACAGCTATTACATAAAGTTCTTGTTTTTGCCTCAAACTTGTTTGCATATAAACAGATTTAATTAATTGTCTAGAGAAGTAAATAGGCTTTATATAGGAAATGTGCAGTGCCAATTAAATACAATTTTGATTACAAATTTCTGAATTATTACAATGTTTATACTAAATTAAGCAACAATTCCAATAATACCTAAGGTAAAGTTTCCTTAAAGGAATGCTTTGTCTCTTTATTTACTGGTAACTTTGCATATGTGGAACCTAATCCTGATGAAATCTACATGGCCTTTTTTCAACAAAGAATACAAAAAGAAGAAAGGTTAAGCAGGCGGTAGGGGGTGGGGGAAGAGGAATAAGAAGGTACAATGTCACCTCCATGCTGTGACAGCCATGAATCAATTATTCACGTAGCAAATGGTAATATTTCTAAAATGCTGCACAGTGGCAGGAAAATATAAAAAGCATTTTCCTGAAGACTTAGTGATTTTTTCCAAATAAAAACCATAAACAAAACTGAATGGCGTGAAGGGGGAGGAATATACTGAAGAAATCAACAATAGTAGACGGATACATTATTATGGAAAATACATTCAGAAAGCTGGCAATGGAAAGAGAAAGAGTATACAGGATGAAAGGGGGAAAGTGCTGAGCTCAGCTAGTTATGGTGAGATAGATGTGAATTTTTTTAAAAAAAAACCACATTACAATATCTAACAATACCAACATGTATTGATTTCAGATTTATTTCCTGTACCAACACTAGTAGCATGACACACACAGGCAGAGAGAGAGAGAGATCTGCAAAACTGCTTAACATTATGGTAAATGGAAGGAGAGAGTCACAAAAGGAAAATGAATTCTGACCATCAACCTAGCTTTCTCTACAGCAGTTGTTGCTGTGGGTAAGATCTCAGTTTCAGTATAGCATGAGCCTTACAGTAATCTTATTTTCTTAATAGAGATAAAAATGGTGATATTCAGTATCATCCAATAACATTGCATATGATGGAATTAAAAGTGTTGAATCCTGACCTTACAATAGAACTTTTACATCCACTGGTAGCCATTTATTTAGCTTTAAATACTTTAATTGCATCCCAAGGAATATTTTTTTTTCTTCAAGCCTATGCAAAATCGCAGCTTACATATAATATATGATCTTTGTATTCAATTAGAAAATAATAATCAACATCGAAAGGCGGGTGTCAGTTGGAGGGAGAGGGGATCTCATGTGGCACATTTACTGTACTTAATGTGCAATCACCCGATTGAAAGGTGAAAAGCCCACTCGCAGATATGTGGACAAAATGTTAGCCAAAATAGTCACTGTCCACATGAGCGTAGCGGGGCCTGATCTTACTGCCACAGGGTTATAAATCACTTATACAGGCTTTAAATAGTAGTTACTCGTATCCTTCAGATGGAGAACAGGGCCCCAGAACTTTTTTTTTTAACTACTTATCCATCTGACTTTTCCTCTAATTTTCTGTACTCTTTTAATGCTTTTGTGAAAGTCTCCAGTTTGTCATGCATTCCAAGCCACAGGATGTGTCAGCTTAGTGATATTCATTAGTTTGTCTGCAAGCCACTCTGCTTCTAGGGTCCCAATTTTCTTTCCCTCTCTCATTTCAGATTTTCTCTTCCTTCTACAGAGAAATTGCTCCCCTTTCATCCAATGGGAATTCAGCACATCTCTTTCCTCCATCTTTTCAGGCTGTCCAGCCTCTCCTTTCTGAAGGTGACTGTTTCTTTTCCTTTCTTTACCCTTGCAGTTATTTCCTCCTACCCTCACTCTGCCATTAGAAGCCTTCACCTTCACAGATATAAAAACCTAATTGCACACTGTGGTACAAATGAAATCCCCAAATTATCAACTGTAAAATTAGCATTAAAAATCATAAGACAACAAACAATAGGGCTTTTTATGTGATTTTTGTAATTGCACGAAACTAGTTACTTTGCGAATAATTGTTTGTGCCTTATTAGCATGCAAAATGGTTTTATAGTCTAACCCGCACACAAAAGAAACCATCTGTGATGAGAACTGTGCTTTGTTTAATGTTAGACACCATTGTATTTGCTTTCCTAATATAACAATTCTAATTAGTACCTAGCACTCATCCTGAGTTTTTCAGCTTGAACATGCTGAAGGTGACAATTGAGTCACAATTCCATGGCACTCTTTGTCAGTACCTGTCAAAATATAGATAAGTCTTTAGGAGTTGTGATCTAAATACTAAAAAAAAGTTAATAGTCCAGAAAGAATCTGTCTCTAGGTAATTTAAAAAATAAAATAAAATTCCACATTAGCTTATGGTTAAAAGTATAACATCATTAATGCTACACGATTAAATGTGGTCTTGGCAGCTCTGGTTTGTCCTAATAACTTCTTTGCATTGTTTTTATCATCTGACATTTAGTTGTGCTCTTGATTCTTTAAATTGAAATGCCTCCTTGGAACAGCATGGGTGAACTAGATACAACACTTGAAATCAAACAGTTCCTGCAAACTTTTCCAGGGTGATTACTTGCTTGTCTTTGAAGTGCGGGACCATTTTTTTTTTCAAGCTTATCACATGCACCAAAGATGGACTGATCCTGACTCCATTCAACTCATATTTTCTGACACTAACATAATTCCTCCACACAGTAGCTAGGATGTAGTGGTAGGGAAACATGAAGGCTCCTGCTGAGGCGCTGTCTCCAGCTCTGTGTCTGGGTACCAAGGAAAAGCCGGGCCAGTGAGATTGTGCCAGCGTTGCTTCCTGATTATCACAGTAGGAGCTGATAATTTTATGTGCTTTCTTTTCAATAACTATATATGTATAAAGAACTTTAGCTCTTGTGGCTTGGCCTGTGTTTTGGCTCATAGGCACCAGACTTCAATTTTTTCTAGCTATGTTTAGGCCCATTAGGATGCTGATCATTTTAGGCTGAGTTGAGTGGTTCAGTCTTCAAAATTCCAAAAGGGGTTCTCAGCTAGCCTTCATTTTAGATACTTTGTTTCCTAGGAATATACACCTTTGGCATAGTGACCTGAGGTCTGATTCTAAGCTTCCTTGCATTGTGGCATAGTGCATAAAGTACAAGGAGGCCTGAGCTCTGGTCTCAGCTCTGCCGCTGGCTCTCCGCATTATTTCACTTAAGATATGTCTATACTGGAATAAAAGACCCATGGCATGGCCATGACTAGCCTGGATCAGCTGACTCAGCTCACGGGGCTCAGGTTGTGGGGCTAAAAATTGCTGAGTAAATGACATTCAGGATTCAGCTCAAGCTCCAGCTCAAGCCCAGATGTCTACACTGCAATAAACAGCTCCTTAGCCTGAGCCCTGCAAGCCCAAGTCACTGGACACAGAGCAGCTACAGATGTCTGACTGCAGTGTAGCCAAACCCTCAGGGCCTGATCAAAAGTCTACTGAAGTCAATGGTAACATACCCACAGACTTCAGTGAGCATTGGATCAGATCCTTCATTTCTCTGTGCCTCAGTATCCCATCTGTATGATGGAGAATGCTGATGTTTATCCACCTTTGTGAAGCACTTTGATGTACAGGTCAGTTATGCCAATGTGATCCAAAGCAGATGTCTTTGGATCAGGGAGAGGGTTACACTCATGTGAGTGGCTTCTGTATTACAAATTAAAGTCCTTGAAGAGTTTTCCCTGGGTTGGAAGAGAAACCAGACTTGCCTATGTGATAAGGAGGGTGATAGCAAAAGGAAGAGCTGGCATCCTGGCCCATGATCCCGTGACGTCCCCCATCACAGTTCTCCTTTTGTCACCTCTTAGGAAAGAAGTTATCTAGTCCTAGAGCAGTAGTTTACTGAAAGGGATGTTACCAACATATGAATTCTGCATCTGTGTAGCCAGAAACAAATTCATCTGAGTAGATTTGAATTTGGATTTGCGTGTATTTTTAATACCTCAGAAATGACAATTTCCTTTTCCTGCAACCATCCGTACTAAGACCCTGATCCAGCAAACCATTTAAGCATGTGTTTATCCTTAAGCACATGAGAAGGCCTATTGACTTCAAAAGTCAATGAGATCACCCATATGTTTGCTGGATTGGGGCTACCAATTCTAATTCTTCACACAATTTGATTTATTTTAACATTTTATTTATGTTGAAGTTGGGATGACATTGCATCTCAAAAAACATTGCAGCCTATTGCAACATGGTTACATGATGGATAATTACATATAGAGATGCCTGCTACAGTGCTAGTTTATTTTATAATGGATAGGTCAGGTACCCATACAATACTTTTACCAAGACAGACGCAATTCAAAGAGTGAAAGCAGATACAAGGAAGAAGAAGAGATAAAGATAAACAGTCTCTGCTATTAAAAAAACAGAAAACAAAACTTAATTCTCTGAGCTAGTGGGGTCTTGACTAGAGCAGGATACTGGATGTCTGGAAATATGGTTTTTTTCCTGCCGCTGACTGACTGTCAACCCAAACAAGTTACTGAGCCTTTATGAGCCTTGGTTTACCTGAATAGACAATGAGTTTAATAAAACAGTACATATCTGCACTACAGGGGGTAGGAGTGAGATTGAATTAATGTTTATAGAATTTTTTGAAATTCTTGCATGAAAACTGCTACATAAGTGAAAAGTATTAATAAATATGATTATATTAAAACAAAGTGTGTTTTCAATCATGTTTTATAAGACCACAGTTCTAGCAATGAATAACCCTCTGTATGAAGGATCAAACATCTTGCCTTCCATTGTAAGCCATTCCAATAAAAACAGCAGAATCTCTCATAAATATTGTAGTTCAATGGCATTCTTAAAGACTAAGTGTTCATTTCCAAATAGCAAGCAATAATGCTGAATCTCTCTCTACCAGAGTTTTAGCATGTCTTTCATGTTTAATGTTATCAATAACCATTTTTAAAGCTTAAAACATATATTTAAATCAACATAATTTGTATCTTACAGTCATACATCAAGTGCAGCATTTCAGCTTTAATCTAAACATGAATGAGTAAACAGTGTCCCATTGTTCACAATTTCTCTTCTGAAAATAGAGCTACATGGAGTCCTTCAGCCAAACTAGAGCTTGTGTGATATTCGTTCCATAAATTCGCTTTCTGAAATCAAGCAAAGCTGTAATAAGGTGAATCTCTGTGTACGAGTGAGGTTGTGACGAGTGAGGTTATTCTAAACTATAGCAGCAAGTTATCCAGTGCCCATTCCCCTTCCAGGGAGCAAGGACCCAGGTGCTTCTGAGGAGGGCAAGCTCAGGCAATCCTTTTGCCCTAATAATGATCTCTCCTCTTGGTCTTTGGCCTAGCATTTTGACAACATTCTCATAGGCAGTATACAGGGTTCTATGTCTCTTGTGCCAGCAGCAAGCACTGTAGTTTGCAAAGGGTAAGCCAAGATTTCTGACTGAGCGTTCAGTTCACCTCAGAACTTCCTACCTGATGCACCCAAACTTCAAGGGTTACTACTTCTCTAAATCATCTGGGGCAGACGCTACATATACAACACATTACATCTTGTAACTCATGAAGGCACAAATCTTGATCACCTTGCTCATGCTAACAGTTCCTTTTACATCAATGGGCCAAATTCCTGACTGTTCGATTCAATTAACTTTTCAACCCTCTTCTATCTTTTCTTAACCTACAGATCTATAACCAATTCCTTGGTTAGCCACACTGCATACTTCTTGCCTCTTGAATTCTTCTTTTTCAGAGGAATTGTAATGTGCTATGCCGTAATTATGGTATTTTTTTAGAATCCCCCAGCCTTGTGGGTTTTAACAATTCTTTCCAACATACTTCAGTCATTCATCCCCTATCCACCCACACAAAAAATGGTCTTCCTGAAATCTAATACTATTGCACTGCAAGTTCTAGCAATTCACTGTTGAATATAACTAGCTCATAATCACTTCTTCAAGCTTCCTTTTTGCTTATACATTCTAATATGGTTTCTCTGTGTTGGTAAGAAGCAACTGTGAGATGGCTTCTGTTATTGAATTCTCTACTTTTTAGACCATGACATTTTCTTCTACATAATTTAGAATCCTTTTTGAGATGCATATTTAATTGTGTTTTGAAACACAACAGGAATCTGTGAATGTAAAACAAGGCTAATGAGTGGACAGGATTGGGAGGATGAGGAGATCTCACTAATTGAAAAAAATTGCAATAAAAGATGTATTTTCCTTAATTTTAGACTATGTTAAGACGTTTCAAAACAAATACATTATGTCCTAAAAGTCTGTCTTTTTATGGGTAAAATTCTCCTGTAGGACAGATGCCCAATGCAAGTCGCTCATACTATTAAGCCTTGCATACTCCCTATTCACTCTCTACACAGATCTCAGATCCTTGCGTCTTATTCACTCTCTACACAGCAGAGTGGATCTTTGCGTCTGTCCTCCATAGGCCCCAGTTCAGCAAAGCACTGAAGTATGTGCTTAACTTTAAGAGCCAATGGGACTATTTAACTTGCTTAACATGATTAATTTTTGGAGCCTTGAGTCTGAAGCACTCACTTAAAGTTCCATATGGATTTAAGTGCCTTGCTAAATTGGGATGGATTTAAGAATTTGCTCTCTTGAATCAGGGACATTGTGCTGTGTAGAATGCCTCATTCTGGACAGGTCAGGGAAAGGGCTACTGATTCATGTTTAGGTAGATCCAACAGCCCCACTACATGATGCAACATAGGCTAGAATAGTGCCTGTGATAGGGTTGCATGTGCTCTGACCTGAGGTTGGGCACTGCATGAGTTCTCTCTAACTGATGCATAATTCTTCTCTAGGGAGCCCATATATTATGTCTATAACAAGGTGCGGTGGATTTCATTTACAAGAACAACTTGTTAAATTCTTGGGATGAACCTGCTGGTTATTACTGGGCACAATATTATTTTCCCCCACCCCAAGTTCAATGCCCAGCTAGTAAAGAGCTCCATAGAGTACAAGAGATGAGTAGTAGTAATCTGAGGTTGAAAATGACCTTGCTCGGGAGGGAGCCAAAGGCTGTGTTCTAGAAAGAACTGCAGGCTGGGAGATGACTGCAAGAGGGAATGCTGGACAACAAGCAGGCTGGCATCTGGAACTGGAAGTCTGATAGCCAAGCAGGGCTTGCCCTGTTGTTGACAAGGGCCAGCAATAGCCACAGCAGGAGGATACAGAACAACAGGCAGGAGGATGGTAAGGAAGGGTTATGTGACTCTTATCTTTGCACCTCTTTACTGGACTGCTTCAAGGGGCTGCTTTAGGAAAGGATGGGTTAATCTTTGTTGTAACTGTTAAAAGCAATTGTGACAAGGGTGTTTGTACCTTATAGTTTCTGGCAGTCTTCGTAAAGGAATCCTCAGGTACACACAACATGTGAATGTGTGTGGGAACCTACTGAGAGTTAGAGCCTAGTGTTTGGATCATCTCCACTGCTTTCCTCCGAGCTCATGGTACTCAGACCACACTATCAGACATCAGAGAGGACTGGTGTACAACAGCACTCACAGTGCCACCTCACAATGGGGTCTATTACAACTCTAGTAGATGAAGGACAAATGTACCTCCAAGTCAGAGGGCCCCAGACACACTACTGTATTTGCTATCAGATGTAAGTGGAAAGAGAGGAAGAAACCACCGCAGAGTGTACAATACCAAGCTATTGGAGCCTGCTTCAGATGCATTGGGAGGATGAGGCCAAAGGTCACGTGCCTTCAGTCCCCCAAGAAGTGTGCCAGTAGTTAACCATTATGCACTCTAATTTTTGTAGTAGTTCCTAGCAGGAAGAGTAAAGAAAAGATTATATAAACAAATACCTATTCTCTGTTCTTTTGAATACATTTATTGTTACACCATTTGTTTTTAAAAATTTTGAAATAAAATCAGTGGACTTAAGGCTGGTCTGCACTAGAAAGCAGGTCGACCTAATTTCATAGCTCAGGGATGTGAAAAATTGACCTACATCCCAAGGTAGACAGCACTAGGTCGATGATCAAATCCTCTCAGAGAGGTGGATTTACCACAGTGATGGAAGAACCCATTCTGTTGCTATAGCAAGTGTCTATACTACAGCGGCGCATTTCTAGTGTAGTCATACCCTGAGGGCAGCTCTACATTATGGGGCTAAGTTGACCTAAGTTATGCAACTCCAGCTATGTGAATAACATAGCTGGAGTCAACGTACCTTAAGTTGAAGTATTGCAGTGTCTACACCACACTGGGTCGATGGGAGAAATCTGCCATCAACTTGCCTCATGCTTCTCATTCTGGTGGAGTACTGGAGTTGACAGGAGAGTGATCGGCGGTCGTGGAGACAAGCGCTGAGAGTCCTGACCCTTTTGAGTTCAGCTGCCCTTTTATCAGCAGCAGTTTAGACTCTAATTTATTTTTTTCAGTACAAAGCAAGACTGTAAAGGACTTGTTGAACCAGAAACAGCTGCTGAAAGGACAGTCATAGAGGGGCAGGAAAACAGGAGAAGTTTAAAGTTCCTATTTTACTCTTCCAGTCCCTCCCTCATCTCTTTATCTTTTTTCTCCAGTAACCCCAACTCTTAAATTGCTTCCTTCTTAGCTCAAACACCCAACTTTATCCCTGTGTTGGCCCTAAGAGTTCCCAAATCACACATTCTTCTTTATACCACCTTGGCCTCTGTCTGCCACTGAAAGCTTTTTATACTCCTTCCATCATTTACCTGCTGCCTCTACTGGAGCTGTTTAGGTGGATGCTGTGAAATGGCAGAGATCTTGCTGTAGCTCTCAATGGCCAGGGAAGGCAGGCAATTGTGGGAGTCCTGGAGTCCTGCTGTCCTGTAAGGTGGCTGCCTTTCTGTAGCTGTTGTCCCTGCTATGCTCTGCTGCCTGTTCACACCAGAGCTGGATGCCTCAATGGTAGCTAGCAGAGTCAATTGAAGATAGAAGTGCAGCCACCCAGAAAGTTCAAAGAGGAGGGGTAAATCCTCTGTGGACAGAGGACAGTTGGGGAAAAATAAGCCCCCTCTTCACCTCACACAGAGGTTGCACTATGGACCATCTCTTACTTTAAATGATAATTTCTTCCAGCTCTTCAGTGTGTAAGTTACACTAACTTGGGCCGTGTCTGCATTACAAAATTATATTGACCAACCTTACATTGGCATATACCTCCACAGTTGTTAAATCACTTGTGTGTGTGCATACTTGGCTCCTTGTGTTGGTGGTGCCTGTCCTCACCAGGAGCACTTGTTTCAATTGTATTGTCAGTGTGGGGCACTGTGGACCTGCTCCTGAAATCCAGGAACAGTTGACATAAGCAATGCAGTGTCTACTACACTGACTGCGTTGATCTCATTACATCCACTGTGACACTATGCCACTCGGGGAGGTGGTATTACTAAATTAACGTAGAAAGGCACTTACAGCAGCAGGAGCCAAATTTAAGCAAAGACACTTCCACAGCTAGTTCCACACAAGGCAGCTTATGTCAACCTAACCCTGAAGTGTAGACCAAGTATTAGACTCCTTTACATTCAAGTACACATCATCAAATGAATGGAAGTGTGGTCTAAGGGAGACTAACTTACACCACCTTACAGCACCTTACATCAACCCTGAATTTTACTTACTCGTAAAAACGAGTAAGATTGCAGGATTGGCCTCAAAGTGAGCCACAGCTCTGTCTACACTAAGGATCTAAGGCCTGGTCTACACTGGGGTGGGGGATCAATGTAAGATATGCAACTTCAGCTATGAGAATAGCGTAGCTGAAGTTGACATATCTTATTTCAACTTACCTCCTGTTCTCATGCCACGGGATCGATGGCCGCGGCTCCCCCATCAATTCTGCTTCCACCTGTCATAAGGTATAATTCCCAAATCTGAACCTTAGCGTCCAAAAGTTGGGTACCTGCATGAATCCTCTAAACTTAATTACCAGCTTAGAACCTGTAATGCTGCCACCAACCAGGAATTCCAGTGCCTGGTACAATCTGGCTCTCCCAAACCTTGCCTGGGGACCCCAGTCCCGATCCTTAGTCTCACAACAAGGGGAATAACATTTCCCCCCTCCTTTTTCCTCCAGTATCTTCCCGCCTGGACATTAGGAATACCGTGCTTCAATCCTTGAAACACAACAAGAGAGATCAGGTTTCTCTCCCCCTTCTCCCCTTTACCTCCTCAGGCTTCCCTCCCTGGTTACCTGGTAAGATTACTGTACTTAACTCCTTGAATTACAAAACAGAGAGATAATTCACCTTCCCCTCTTCCTTCTTTTCCCCTCATCGTTCCCTGAAGAGAGCAAGTATCCTGCACAGAGATTCCTATCCCTTGAGCCCCACTAGAAAAGAAAATCAAACAGGTCTTAAAAAGAACATCTTAATAAAAAGAAAGAAAAGACATAAAAATCATCTCTGTAATCAAGCATGAAATATTGACTGGTCTGTCAACTTATAAAAAATGAATAAACAGCCGTTATTCAGAAAAAATACAATTTAAACATTTACAGCAAAACTACACTTGCAAATACCGAAAAAAAAAAATGTAAAGCGTATATTTCTTTCTACCTGTACTTAAATTGAAACAGAAGATTAGAGAGCTGGAGATAGTGTGATCACCCTCAAGAGCCTAGAGGCACACTGGACTCAGAACAAAGGACCCACACCCAAAACTTCCCTCCCTTGAGATTTGAAAGTATCTTGTTTCCTGATTGGTCCTCTGGTCAGGTGTTGTTTGTTAACCCTTTACAGGTGAAAGAGACATTAACCCTTAGCTATCTGTTTATGACACCACCTCTCACCCTGGTGGAGTTCCGGATTCGATGGGGAGCGTGTTCGGGGATCAATTTACCGCGTTTAGATGAGACGCGATAAATTGATCCCCGATAGATTGATCACTATCCGCCGATCTGGCGGGTAGTGTGGACATACCCTTAAAGTGGCACAGCTGTACCACATATAGCCACTGTGTGGTAGCTATGTTGGCGGGAGAGCATCTCCCATTGACATAACGCTGTGCTCACAGGTGCTTTTTTGGTGAAACTTGTGTCGGTCAGGGGTGTGTGTGATTTTTTTCACACTTCTGACTGACAAAAGTTTTACTGACAAAAGTGCTAGTGTAGACAAAGCCTAAGTCTCATTTAGTGAATGCCAAGTGGAAAATCTACTGAAGTAGGGAGCCCTTGGGTATTATGTTTCTTTAAATCCCCAAGTATTTTACACTGGGGACATTTACTAGGAAAACATCATTACAAATATTTCACACAAAAACTTCCCTGAAAAGTTCATCATTGTCAAATGAAGCAGAGGCATTATTTTCCACAATAAATTTTATTTTTTGAAGGTGGCTATAAAATGCTGTGATTAATTGAGGATTCCTTTTTTTAATTTCTGGTTTGCCTGACTGACATGAGTAACCTGTGTTAATTTCCCCAGATGCCTGATGCAGCAGTGACCAAGAGCACAAAACGATGTATTATTTACTGTGGCATTCAACGGTCATTTTCATCCTACAGTAGAGTAACAGTTTAATGAGATCATATTAACACGCTGTCCAACAATCCTGACATGTGGAGTGTTGATCAAAATCTGATTAAATTCTCTTAGATTAAGCACATTTGCTCAGATTCATGTTCTTCAGGTACTTTTGACTCACAACATGTAATGGTGTTTTACCATGCATAACATCTCCTATTACAAGCGGCTTTAAAAATATAAAATAAAACAAAGTATTTTATGTCAGAAAGTAAGAAACACTCACCAAATACATCATTAGTCCCTAACTATGTGCTGTTTAAGGTATTAAAACAATTTAGCACTGTCAAGTTTAAAATGTAATGGGCTTGAAGGATTTTTTTGTTTTAAGCGCTGGCTTAGAGAGTATTATATTTTGTAGTCTTTTCTTATATACTCTAGCCATGTAAAACTCAAAATCCCAAGAAAAATGTGTACCAGATTGTCAGCTATCTTTTACTAAATGTGATAGCACTTACTGAAATTTATTTTGATCAATGCTTAATAAATTATGATTTTCACCTCAGCCCATGGCATAAACCTAAGAGTTCTCACACCATTCCCTTGAGATCTCCCCAGGCACCGAGCACTAAGAAATAGCCCTAATTTTCCATTAGGATTTTACTAATAAAACAGGAAATAGTTATCATTTTACAAATCTAACTGGAAAAGCTTTATTAAATTAGAAAGTCTGATTTATGTTATAAATAAGACAAAATGCATTGAGTGGATATTTCCCTTATTGCAAAATATAAAATTCTATGTAGATAAGTAACTGTCTTTTTGGGCCTTCCATTACCACTCCTATGTAAACAAAAAGCTACCAGATGAGGCTACTTCAACATACCTCTTTCCAGCTAACTTGTAAACAGATCAGGAGGGTTCTGTTTCGAGTCCCAGCTGCAGTAACATGCAATATGTGCAGCCATCAGAATGGCAACTATCAGTTTATTTACCCCTTAGAGGCTGTGAATCCATATCTCCTCCTAAATATTTATTTGAGTGGAAGTTTCAAAGACATATACATATGTGTATATAATTTTAATTTGTGTGTGAAATGGAAAGTGCCGGATTGGATTGACAGCTATAGAATCTCAGCTCAGGTTTCCACTGAGCTGTTCACAATAACACTCAGGTCTTTTTTTCCTGAGTTTTTACAGTTAATTTAGAAACAAACAATGTGTACAAACTGGTCTCAAATATTTATTCTGTCATTTATATTCAGTGCACTGCTTGTTAATGTTTGTGTTTTTAATGCTTCTGTGTGCATATCATACCTTGGAGCGGGTATTTACTTTGAAACACACTTGCTTCTGAACTAGCTACTGTAAGAGCAGCACTTGCTTTTAACCATCTGGAAAACCAAGAAAGGAATTAGGAATTAAATTGTTTTTCCTCCCAGATCAAGCAAAAAAACAAACACAGTTTGTTCATCTTCTGAGTGCCTTTGATGTGAAGAAAGGAGTGAAGTTCCAGGGCAAACTGCTTCTGAACTAGACAATGGGTTGCAGTCATTCAGCTCCAGGTTCAAAACCAGCCAGTCAATACCATGTGAAAGCTTTATGTTGGCCTGTGTGGTCTCAATCTAGTTTCTGGGGATGGGTATTAAAGAATATCAGGGTTGCAAGGGACCTCAGGAGGTCATTTAGTCCAACCCCCTGCTCAAAGCAAGACCTATCCCCAACTAAAACATCGCAGCCACGGCTTCGTCAAGCCTGACCTTAAAGACCTTCTAAGGAAGGAGATTCCACCACCTCCCTAGGTAACCTCCTAGTGAAAAAGTTTTTCCTAATATCCAGCTTAAACCTCTCCCATTGCAACTTGAGACCATTACTCCTTGTTCTGTTATCTGGTACCACTGAGAACAGTCTAGAGCCATCCTCTTTGGAACCTTCTTTCAGGTAGTTGAAAGCAGCTATCAAATCCCCCCTCATTCGTCTCTTTTGTAGAAAAAACAATCTCAGTTCCCTCAGCCTCTCCTCATAAGTCATGTGCTCCAGCTCCCTAATCATGCGCCTCCACTGGACTCTTTCCAATCTCCACATTCTTCTTGAAGTGTGGGTCCAAAACTGTGCACTACTCCAGATGAGGCCACCATTGTCGAATAGAAGGGAATGTCACATCTCTCAACTCGCTAGCAATGCCCATACTATACAGCCCAAAATGCCATAGCCTCTTGCAACAAGGGCACACTGTCGACTCATACCAGCTTCTTGTCCACTGAAACCACTAGGTACTTCTGCAGAACTTCTGCTCACCATCGGTCAAGCTACTAAGCATTGCATGGATCTTCCGTCTTAAGTGCAGGACTCTGCAATTGTCCTTGTTGAACCTCATCAGATTCTTTTGGCCCAACCTCTAATTGTCTAGACCTCTGCATCTATCCCTACCCTCCAGCGACTCCACTCGGCCCAGTTTTCGTGCATCTGCCAAGAACTTGCCCTTTGGAAGTTGGGGGGTGCATCCCATAATAAACTCCCCACATTAGAAATTGAACAAAAACCCCCCAGACGACCTTGGGCTGCTGCTGATCCGCGGCATAGACAGGAGCCATTCATCACACCCCTGACCAGACACAGCCACTCATCACCTTTAGCCTCTCAGCATAACTTTAACGCTGGCAAGAAACTGTGAGAGACCGTACAAAAGCTTTGCTAAAGCCAAGAAACATATCCACTGCTTCCCCCATCACAGAGCCAGTATCTCCCATAGAAGCAGTAGGTTAGTCAGGCATGAATCCATGCTGACTGTCCTGATCACTTCCCTCCTCTAAGGCTTCAGAAGATTCCTTGAGGAACCTGATCCATGATTTTCCAGGGACTGAGGAAGCTGACTGGCCTGTAGTCTCCGGATCCTCCTCCTTCCCTTTTTAAGATGGGCACACATACCTTGTTCCAATCACTGGACCTCCCAGATCACCATGAGTTTTCAAAGATAGGCCAATGGCTCTGCAATCACATCGCCAACTCCTTAGCACCCGCAGATGCTGTGCTCTGGCCCCATGGACTGGTCTGTCCACTTCGAAATTACTGACTCTTCTTTCTCCCAGAGGGCTGGTCACTCCTCCCATACTGTGCTGCCCATGCAGTAGTCGGGAGCTGACTTGTTCAGAAGACAGAGGCAAAAAAAGCATGAGTACATTAGCTTTTCCCTTCTCTGTCACTAGTTGCCTCCTCATTCAGTAAGGGGCCCACACTTTCTTGATCTTCTTCTGTTGCTAACATACCTGAAGAAATCTTTTGTTACTTTAACATCCCTCTAGCTGCAACTCCAAGCGTGATTGGCATTCCTGATTTCACTCCTGCATGCCTGAGCAATATTTACTACTCTCTGGTCATTTCTCCAAGCTTCCACTTCTTGTACGCTCTTTTGTGTTAAGATCAGCAAGGATTCACTGTTAAGCCAGCTGGTCACCTGCCATATTATATTCTTCTACACATTGGATGGTTTGTTCCTGCAACCTCAATAAGGATCTTTAAAATACAGCCAGCTCCTGGACTTTTCCCCTTCATGTTATTCTCAGGGATCCAGCCCATCATTCCCTGAGGGAGTCAAAGTCTGCTTTCTGAAGTCCAGGGTCTCCTGCTCTCCTTTTCCTTATGTCAGGATCCTGAACTCAACCATCTCATGAATCCTACTTCGCTCCATCCACTTTTGCTTCCCCCTACTAATTCCTCTGTGTAGCAGCAAGTCAAGAGGAGCCGGCCCCCAGTGTAGTTCCTCCAGGACTGGAGCAGAAAGTGCCCCTACACTTCCAAAATCTTCCGGATTGTCTGGCACCGCTGTATTGCTCTCCCACAGATATCAGGGTGATTGAAGTCTCTTATGAGAACCAGGGCCGTATCTAATAACTGTTAGGCCGGAAGAAAGCCTGTCCACTTCATCCCCTGGTCAGTGGTCTATAGCAGACCCCACCACGACATCACCCTTATTGCTCACACTTCTAAACTTAATCCAGAGACTTCAGTTTTCGGCAGTTCATACCAGAGCTTGAGCAGTCATTGCTCTCTTACATCAATACAAACTCCCCATTTTCTGCCTGTCTGTCCTTCCTGAACAGTTATACCATCCATGACAGTACTCCAGTCATGTGAGTTGTCCACCAAGTCTCCGTTATTCCAACACATCATAGTTCCTTGACTGTGCCAGGACTCCAGTTCTCCCGCTTGTCCCAGGCTTCTTGCATTTGCGTATAGGCACTTAAGATAAGTTGCTGATTGTCCGTTCTCAGTATGAGACAGAAGTCCTCCCTTGTGTTCCCTGCTCATGCTTCCTCTCAGTATCCCATTTTCCCCACTTACTTCAGGGCTTTGGTCTCCTTCTCCTGTGTACCTAGTTTAAAGCCTCCTCACTAGGTTAGCCAGCCTGCTTGCGAAGATGCTCCCTCTCTTCATGAGGTGAGCCCATTTCTGCCTAGCCTCCCTTCTTGGAACACCATCCCATGGTCAAAGAATCCAAACCTTTCTCTGCACCACCTGCGTAGCCATTCATTGACTTCCAGGATTCAATGGTCTCTACCCTGGCCTTTTCCTTGCACAGGGAGGATGGACGAGAACACCACTTGCACCTCAAACTCCTTTATCCTTCTTCCCAGAGCCACGTAGTCTGCAGTGATCCGCTCAAGGTCATTCTTGGCAGTATCATTGGTGCCCATGTGGAGAAGCAGGAAGGGATAGTGATCCGAGGGCTTGATGAGTCTCAGTAGTCTCTCCATCACTATGCCCTCCACACCAATGGCACTAATTGGCTAACTTCCTGGTGGCCTTAGTAAAGATAAGATCTGGTAGACTTCGATGAGTGAATGCACCTTTCACCCCTGCAGGAGGTGTCCCTAGAACACAGTAATGAGATTGTGGGAAATCTTGTATTACTCTTGCACTGATAATCATGTAGGACTTTGTAGATGTTTTTGATGTGATGAGCCAGACTCTTAGCCCTACCTTGCTCCTTTTGCATTGGTTGTATGATTCAAAGGGAGAAGAAAAGAGTCTTATATCCCCACTGAGACTCTCCTGGGATGAGAGGATCCCTGATGGGTAGAGACCTGGCATTGCTAGCTCATATGATACCTCCCTCCCCACTGCCAATCCAGGACAGAGTTGAGAATCTGGCTCAGTGCATTTTAATCAGGTAAATTGCTTTTGAAAAAAAATTGCTACAAAATAATAACAAAAACAAAAATCACCATTAACTGTAGGTGAAGGATTTAGTGCACTATTTTAGAAAGTGGAGGCTTCTGTGAATTTCAAGTTTTTTTTTAACTATAGAAGATATATTTAGCAAATAAACCACTAAGGACAAACAAATGTTTTAAGCGAGGTTTTCTTCCATAATTCCACCAAGAGCCATCATAGCAGTGACAATTATTTTGTGGTTATGCAAAACATCTGACTCTTATGTGGGAAGACGGAGGGACATCTTATCGAAAAATGCATAAAGTCTTTGGCTCGTTTTCTTCGGTTTCACACACTGTTTATACAGAAAATGGGGGAGATGCAGTTTCCTGTGGTACGTCTGTGTAAATTATGCTTGTTTGCATAGTGTAGTTTTAGGATTGCAAAGATATATTCAAAGTCTAATGACTAATGTACCATTGACAATTCCATATATAACTATAATAAGTCAGTTGAGATGCAGTAAATATCCTCAACAGTGCCTCTTTTTTTATGAGGTGCCAGAATTTCTATCACAGACCTCTTGACATAATCCAGTGGACTGTTGCAGCACTCCTCTCCATGGTGATATGAATCCATTCTATGCTCTCTTTCTTCAGATGGTTCTCATCTCCCCCATTAATGCAATGATATTATTTACCACATTAGTCTGAGGAATCTGAAGTCAAGCATAGACTCTAAATTTATTTTCTGCAGCTATGTTCTGATTAATTTCATTGATACGCCACAGTTATATGGGATGTACAGCATTAAGATATCCTACACAGTAATTCTTATACCAAGATTGTCTCATCCACATATAAGGTCAGAATAAGCTTTATTGTAGTAATATATAAGATCAGAAGCTTTCTGATCTTTTTCTCACTGGAACACTTAATTTGTTTTTCATATTTAATAGAGTCCATTACAAGGTGAAGAATTACAGTAATGTAACAATCCTTGTTACACATCAGCCAAACACTATGTGAGCGAAGGCAGCACAGGGTGTATGTCCACTTTTTTGTATTTAAGGAGACACCTCTGAGGAAGGGAAACTCACTTGGTTTAGGAATTTTAAGAATTCCACTACCCACTTGTTGCTGGCTCTCGGGCTGCAAGCAGGCATGGCCATCAAGCCTCCTCTCTCCACCATACTCAGACATACATGCTCTTCCTTACATGCCCTGACTTCTTGTAGTAGTATACTTGTATTGGAACTGTGATTGAGTATCACATAGAACCCAAAGTCCTATACATTTAACAAAGACATTAGATGAGCTTAAATGTATTTTAACATATTCCTTTACAAGACCACCCTTCACATCTGGTCTTGTTAAAATATGAGCCCAGCAATCAGGATAACAAGGGTATATTCCCAGGTTTAGTAAGTAGCTTCACCTCTCTGTGTTTCTCCTTAGTTAACAAGGAACTAATGCCCATCCTCATGGAGATGATGTAAATCATCAGTCAGCAATGTGGCTAAGGAATTTTAATATATCCATGAAGGAAAAATCTTGTAGCTTGACAGGAAATGATAAAAATGTTTTCCTTGTAAATTTGCTCACATAAGAAATTCCCTGTCAATGTCAACACAATTAGAGAAAACATCACTTAAGTTCCTCAGAAAAAAAGTCAATCTTTTTCATGTGTTTGCTTCTTCAACAGAATTTTAAGTTTTGTCATGGTATCTCTGGGCTAAGATAAAATTGTCACGCTCAACAATAGTTTGCAAAAGTGTCAAAAAATGAAGCAAAACTTGGAGGGAGGATGACTACTTTCATATTATAAATTATTTGTAAAATTGATGTAAAATGGCTTTTATAATGATATATATTATAGTGTCTTAACAGTATAAATTGCATTGTACAATACTTTGTCTGCATGGAATTGCACTAACTGAACCTGCTGTGCCTTTGTAGAGCCCTATTGAGCTCTCCTTTTTCACTCCCTCCTTGGGCAAAATTCTTTGTGAAGCCAGTGTGATATATTCCTCAGTTACAAGTGCTGAATAAGGACCCTTAAACGATAAACTCCTTGGAAGAGGAATCTGCTATTTGTCTTGCACACTTTACCAACTGTACAATACAATTTATACTGAGGATCTTAATATAATAAAGTAATAATAATAACTAATAATAAATTAAGCATCTATATCAAGCAAACAGTGACAGAACTCAGGAAAAAACGTCACTTATTTCCAGTGTTACATATCAAAAGGAGGATTCCAATATATGATTATTACTGTTTTTCTGTATTATGGTGATTAGCTTCTTAGAGGTACTAGACTTGTATACTAGAAAGTGAAAAAATAATATATATTTTCAGAAAAGAATTATAAGCTTGCCAGATTTATTAATGTTTGGCACATTTACAGCATAAGGCTCTGTCTGAGCCTGAGGCCTAAATCTTGTATCCGTAGATCAGATATAACTGTTTCTCTTTGGAGGATAATCTAGGTTTTTCAAACTGTTAAGATCCACATAGTCTTTGTTTGTTCAAATATTCAAGTATTGTTGGGCTTCCAGAATTGTACTTGTTAGCTTTGATAAACTATCTATGCCAAAAAAACAAAAAAAACCAACCAGCCAATTTTACATTAGAAAAAGAAGACTTTAAACAATTTGACTAAATGCCTTTACAGCTTTGGTTTTAATTAGACGTTTTGCTTTTTCATCTTATTCAAAAGAGTTAGATAGCTTCAATCTACGTCAGTCTATAAAACAGCAGGTATCAGCTTTAACTGCCTCTGAAAATATTAAATGTATTCAATTAATAGGATCCCTGGGAGAATGATACTTTTAATGTTCATTTGTCTTATGCAAGGTTTGCAACCCGTTTTCTCTCTTCTATACTGTGCTTTTGGAGATTTTGTGACCCAATAACGTCTGAGGTTTTCTAATGTCACAGTACATTCAATTAGTGCATTCTTCCTAATATAATTCATCACAACAAACTGGGTTGCACCACAGGAAAGTCTGCTCTCTTCAGGATCAAACCGAAATAATCTGTTCACCAAATAATAAATGGTTATCTGAACAATGAGAGTTGGCAAAGTCATTACCTATTTCTTCTGAAACTGAGTGATTCTGGGGTTCATTTTCAGTGAAAAACCATCTGTGTACTATTCCACTCTTTTTCATTGGCATATAAGAAATCCGCATGACATACCTAGAGCAGCATTGCTATGGCAAAGGTGATACAGAAACAAAATGACATTCAAGTCACTGTCCAACACAACACCTGGGAAAGATGAAGATCCCCTTGAGAAAACTCTCAGTGTTCTGACTGACCATTATCCCTGAAAAAGAATGTGGCATATGAAACTTTATTTCTTCATGAAAACAGAACAAGAGCCAGGTGACACATTGACCAATTTCTATTCCAGATTAGAGATGCTAACATTCATTCTTAATTTCCTGATTTGGAGCATAAAACCAAAATGCAAATTGAGCAGCATTGTTCACTGACCAAGCTCCAAGAAGAGCTCTTAGTGAGCCAGAGCTTATGGTGGACAGACATTTAAATTTTCGTTGTTTCATGGAAGTGGCCAAGAGATATGCCTTATCAAAGGAAAATCAAGCACAATTTGGATATATGCTAGAGGTACTCCCATCTGAAGTCTGAGCAGGTTAAGTCTTACAATGCACGAGTCTCTGAACTTTTGTAGAAGTGTAATCAGTTCTATTTCCCCCGCTGTAGCATTCTAAGCTTGCAAATAATTTCTTAAAAGAGTGCCATATATAAGGAAAGGAAAAAAAATCAGGGCACAATGTCTGCCCCAGATTAGAGAGTTCAAATTCAACATGGAGGAGGGGGGAAATCCATCTGCAATAGATGGGAATGATGTACAGACCCCCAGATTGATTAAGCAATGACTGCAGGAAATAATGTTACAAATTCAGAGGAAGCTAATCATATCTGCCTTGGAAGATATCTCTTGGCTTGTCAAAACTTCAGTACTCCACAAAAGCTGAACCGGAAGAGAGAGAAACTCTCTCGAATGGTGTGATAGCAGAATGCAAAACTAGTTATGCAGTGAAGGAGAAATTGGAAGACAATGTGATGAAAGTAGAAGAAACTGCAACAAAGATGAATCAAGACTTCAAGTAGTTGCAGACTGAAAAAGAATCGTATGAAAAAGAACTCGAAGGCAAGAAAAAATTGATGGATTTACAAAAGAGAAGAATAAAAAAAGCATTTAAAACATGCAGTGACTCAGACTGCAAGTGATGATCTAGTGGCAAACAGACAAAGAACAAAATAAAACAGCTTTGGAAGAACTCTAAATGTTCAGCGGCATTACAACAGAAGAAAGGCAGAACTAGGAAGACAAATAGATCTTGCCTTCCTTTCAGGGTCATGCAGAGACACCTGAAAAGGCAACAAGCAAGTTCTTTATGGAAGAAAAAGTTTAATGAAACCACCAAAAATCCAGGAAGACTGTTATCATGTGACAATGGTAAAGAATCACAGAAAAGGTCACATTCTCCTCATACTGAAAGAGAAACTGTATTAAAATAAGGGAAATTCTTTTATTCTGAAAGCTACTCGGTCTCTGCTTCACTATAGAATTTCTTCTTGGAACATTCCCAACCTCTGCTTGGCTCTCTCTACAGATTTAAGGAAAGGAAGCATATACTCTCACATTCCCCCCACCCCTTTTTCCTGTTGAAAATATGATGTTGGCAGACCAGGTGCCAGCTCTTGCCAAAGCTTTAGGCCCCAGCTGAGCACTGACAAATTCATTGCTGGAAACCCATCTGTTTCACCTCTGTGTTAGTATGATTGTGATGGGACGAGTTTGCCCCACACTGATACAGCAGGGGTTAATTCCACCCTTTAGGCTAAGGAGGCCATGCTCCCATGGCCCTGCTGGACATGCTCCAGCTGGAGACCAGGTATAAAAGGGAGCAGACCAGTTCATTCAGGGCTGACTGCTGAGGAGGGAGGATGCATGCTGCTAGCTCCGGCCCAGGAACTGCTGAGGCCCCAGGTGGCAGAAGCCAGAGGCGGTGAGACCTAGGTGGACACCCAAACATCTGCGGACACCCAAGGATTGTTGGAATTGCCGAGAGCTGCATAGGCCAAGAAGCCCAGAGACCCCGGAGATGCCTGGACCACTGCACCAGGGACAGTGTAGGAAGTAGCCCAGGGGGACTAGTCATTGTGCTGGGTGGTGTCAGTGTGTTTCAGTTGGATCCCCACTGACTCAGTGGCTAGCACACTTGCCACTGTTAGGGCCCTGGTCTGGAACCTCGTGGAGCATGGAGGCCCCAGATCCCCCTACCCTGGCCGCCACCCACCCCTAGGTGGTGGTCCATAACATGACTGGCAACTAGGCCACACTGCCCTGCTGAAGAGGGCAGTCACATTGACTCTTGCCAGTGGGACACACAGCCCTCAGGGAGAGGGCAGCCACATTTGGCCTTAGGCCACAGTACCCTGAGACAAAGGGTGGTCACACAGACTTAGCTGTGGGAATACACCAACCCTGACCCTACCCCAAAAGGGTACTTGCCCTGCAACAATGATTAAGATGGGCATTGGACTTATAAAAATGTGTTTAGTGTTTAGACTTTATGAAATTTTTGTGAGTTGCTAAATACATTAATGTCACTTATCTTTATCACATGCTATAAAGTAATATTTAAGTTTTTGTCTAACAACTGTAAAAATGTTTGCTCTGAAACTGTGAATTTGGTCAGGAGGGATCATCTCCTGCCCATCAAGAAGGCCTGTCAAAACTAAATAGGTCATTGTGAGACATCACAATACAAAGACTTTGTTAATTGCCCCTAACATCCACGAAGACACTATGTGCAAAAAAGCTTGTCCCATCAGCTTGATTTCTAGAAGGAGGAAATAAAAATAACTAGCAAGAATATATATCGTCTTTTGCTGTTTGGACTTCCACGAGGCCTGAACTACGAAACAAAAGCAGAGATTCCCAGGGTCAACCTGAGTTAGCCCTAAGAGGCATTCAGAGCTGACAGATTACTACAGCTCTGTCACCGTTTGAAACTAGACACTATAACTCATTTGTTATATATGTCTGCCTGCTTTAATCTTGTAATAATACTCTCATTTATTTTCTTAGTTAATAAAGCCTCAGATAGTTTACTATATGATTGGCTCCAAGCGTTGTCTTTGGTGTGAGATCTAAGGTACAAATGCACCTGGGGTAAGTGACTGGGCTCTTGGACTGGGAGCAACCTGAATATTTTGTGATCTTTGGTGGATAGCAACCAACTATCACTAAGTCCACTTGGGTTGCAAGTCAGACTGGAATGCCTAAGGGGACTGTCAGTGACTCCATGGCAAGACTGTTATACTGCTTTAGGAATTCACAATTGTTATTGTATTGGTGAAATCCAATTATAGAGCATAAAGCCAGTTTGGGGTCTCTGACCTTCTTTGTGACAGTCTGGCCTAAGGTTGGCACTCACGGTCGTGAGCCACTCCATATAGCATGACTGACAGTCCTTAACAATGATTAATATTTCACAACATACGACTCCAGATGAATCAATGGTTTCACCATTTGACCAGATCTGATCAATTTCTGGCCTTGAAGAATCACTTGGATTATCAAATCCCAAAGAATTAGACTCAGTGAGCCTGACTCTATTTATTCTAAGGTTTCTTTATACTGCCAAAGTGGTGTTATGGAGGGCTATTCCACATGAACAGTTAGGTTGCAGCAAGCTCGGTGTAAATGTACCCTGAACTAGCCTGCCTTGGACTAACTGTCCATGTGAACCCTACTGACATGCATTAACAGTTGGCAAATGCACTTTGGTTAGTCCCATTTCAAAGAGAACTAGATCAAAGTACATTAACAAACTGTTAATGTGTGTTGGCAGGGTCCACGTGGACAGATACTCCACAGCAGGCTAGTAGTGCACAATGTATTCACACCCCAGCTTGCAGCGAATTAAATTTAAGAGTAAATGAGAATCAGGACCAATAGGTTTAGGACTCTTCTGAGGTGGATGAAGGTTGTGGTGCGGGAGTATCATTGCTACTGGATTAGCACACGGCAGTTTTTTCATACATTTGACAGAGTCATAAAACTAGCCTGGTGAATGAAGGCCCTGGTTCAATATGTGACTAACTATAAGCATGTGAGTAGCCCCAAATGAGGAAGTGAAAAGATGAAAGATGTTAAATTTAAAATAATGGTAATGCAACTGGAATGGAATATATCTTTATAATCTATGATATCTATATACCATACAATAGTATTTTTATTTAACAAAGAATTTATCCTTGAAATTTAGATTCACAAACACTTTTGGAAACAAGGGTATCTTGCTAGCCAGCTCAGTTGCTCAGTTTTATTCAACACCTCTGTCTGTTTTTTGGGGGAATGGGAATGAAGAAGGAAAACATTAAAAAAGGGTAATTAAGTAAATATTGCATCTTAACTACAGAGAATTTAAATGATTACTTATTTGCTGCACACAAACAATAATGATATTACCACCACGAGCAAAATTAGAAAGAGACTCCCAGATCACACATAAGGAAAGGAAAAGCACATTTGTAGACAAAATAGGATCTGACTTGTAATTGAACTGTTGCAGTCCCTTTGTAGTTTTCACTCTGGACCTACCATACACACAGCTACTATCTGTGGGATGCATTATAACCTAAATACTTCATTAGTATTTGCATGTATTGACTGTGAAGCATTTTGTGTGTGTGTGAAAAAGTCTATAAGTTGTCTTGTACAATGCAGCGGTCACGTTTACCTTACAAGGAATGCGACCAAAACCTCATCTGACAGTTTAGACTTAGGGGGACAATCAGACACAGGGGGGACTCAATACCATGAAATATTCAAAGTGTCTCAGATGGAATTTCTGTTTGGCAACACAAAACAATGTACAAAACATTACCAGCTGAAAGCTGCTTATTTTCTGTGTGTTCTTTGAAATCACCCTGCAGGGAAACAGTGAAGATTTCTAGTAGAATCTCAGAATGCCTATCTGTCTTCTGTCTCTCCAGGGACTTGACTTTTCAACACTCTCTCCATTCTAGTTGTATTTTTTACTGCTATTTATTTCATGAATAATAGATATTGGTCCAGGGAGAAAGACCTCATCATGCTTCCAGCAGCTTGATCACCTGAAATCGCTCACAATGCAGTTGGTGAGAATTATCCAAAGTGCACATTTTTCCTTTGTATTGGGTCTTTTAGGCCTCATGCTTGATGCTGAAGTTTCTGAAGTTATCCCTTGTCCTTCTGTGTGTCACAGAGATTGGGGTTGAGGGGACACAGCTGATCCAGATGTGGCTGAATTGGTCCTGATTGGGTGGTCTTTAGTTTACTGGCGCAGAAGAAAACAACATGACTTTGCTGGTTTGGGTTGGACTTGATCTTAGCTTTTCTAGGTGTCCCACACAAGGATTTTATATCATATCCTTTTACTCTTGAGAAGGGATTATTAATTAATTAATTATTGGCGTACTGGCAATCTGGAAATGCCAAGGATTTTTTCTTTGAGGTAAGTTAGCTTTTCTCTTCATTGCTTTTTCTGAATCCTAGGCTTCCAATAGGCTCCAACACTAGTTAGCGCAATGGGAATTACCTAGATAAATCTCCTATGTATTACAATGGGAACGTACCATTTAATGAGGACTATGAAACCAAAAATTGTTATTTTTCTGTAATGAAATGAAAACTTTCAGAGGGGAAGGTTTCTTGTTCTGTTTTTTGTAAGAGCAAACCAACTTTTGAAAAATCTTCAAATCCACTGGGTTACTGATCATGTTTGAAACAATTTGGTCCCTACAGTCAAAACCACCTATAGCTGAAATGACTGATCTGCAGAAAAAACCCTCTTGAATTTCATACTTGGCAGGGGCCTGATGCCTACTTCAAACAGTCCTGAACTGAAATGAATGCATACCTAAAAATATGAAAAATTAATTATGAAATGGGGGCAGGTTGTTTTAAAAAAGATGCTTTTAAAAAATACCAACTAAAAGGAAGAATGTATCTGGTGCCTTGCATTACAAACAGCAGTTGGCTGGTATAAACTTCTTCTAGGCCTTCTGCACAGAACACATGCAAGATGTTGCCAAAGCTCGCTGTGTATTGTCACCCATGAAAAAATAAAACCATGCTGTACAAAATAAGTCTAAAACAGTGCAATGAAAGAGAAATGGAGATTAGTGTGACCTCTTTGGATCAAGCTCCTAATGCACTTCATAGAGTTGGAAGGAACCTCAGGAGGTTATCTAATCCAACCCCCTGCTCAGAAAAGCACAATTAATCCCCAGATTTTTACCCCAGTTCCCCCAAATGGCCCCCTCAAGAACTAAACTCACAACCCTGGCTTTAGCAGGCCAATTCTCAAACCACTGAGCTATCCCTCCTATCCTAAGACTTCATATCTGTCTTTATCATAACTCTTTATCTGCTGAAGTGTATTAGGTTTATACATGAAATATCACAACTTTATTTCTATTTCTGATTTTAAATGACTGTGGTTTTGTGTGTGTATGTGTGTATGTATGTATTTATTTATATGTATTTTCACAAGATACTGACCCAAATTATGCTAAACTGGCTAACTTATCAACTGCAGTGAAGATTGGCATTCAGGCACTCTCCTGGTAATGGTCCTTCAGACATGACTTTTGCACTTTGACAAATTCACAAGAAATGTCGTAAGCAGATTAAGACCAATATGTAAATTTTGTTGATCTTACTATGGCCTTTGACTCTATAAATCAAGATGGTCCGTGGACAGTCCTCCACAAGTTCGGCTGCCTCAATAAGTTTGTCAACATTATTAAATCTTTTCATGCAGGAATGCAGGTTCATGTCATTGACCAAGGATCCCTTTGTTGTCACCCATAGAATAAAACAAGGCTGTTTTCTCTCTCTGACATTATTTAGCATCATGTTTACAGCTGTGCTAATAGGTGCATTCAGCAATATTGATTGTGGCATTTATATGCTGTAGCATATGGATGGAGGTGTCTTGTATCTACATTGCCTGTGTGCAGAGACAAAAGATATGAAGACAATTATTTGCAAATTACTGTTTGCTGATGATTGTGCTTTACTGGTCCCTACTCTCAGGGACATTCAGTTGCTCACTGATGCTTTGCACATGCAGCAAAACATTTTAGCTTTATGATCAGCCTAAAGAAGACAGAGATCATGGTCCAGCCTCAACCGTTGTGTCCATCAACAGTGTACCACTCAAGGTCATTGACAAATTTTGCTACCTAGTCAGTGTCATTTTATGAGATGCACTGATTGATGATGACATTATGAAATGCATTGGTATAGCCAGTGATGCCTTTGGAAAACTTCAGTGTAGTCTCTGGAATGAACACAGTGTCAGATTGCAACCAAAAATTGATGTTTACTGCACCATCATCATCACCACAGTCCTCTGTATCTGCAGTATGCATCTACAGCATCTACTTATCAATGCCACATAAAACGCTTGGACTAGTTCCACCTATGATGTCTATGATGGGTTTTGTTCCAAACACCAAGGTCCTTGAGTGCTGTAACATCACAGGCATTGTAGCTTTTATAGTAAGAGCACAGCTGAGATTCTGCAGCCATGTGGCCTGTATGTCTGACAGCAAAAACCTTAAGGCCATCTTTTACACAGAAATGCAGACTGCAACTCATTTTAGGGGCAGACCAAGAAAACATTACAAAAACACAGTCAAGGCCAAGCTCCAGTCTTACAATGTTGACCTCAGCACCTGGAGCTCTTAGCCCATGACAAAATTTGATGGCGGCAGCTCTGCCACCTCGGACTGAAAAATGTTGAGAGCCTGTGGATTGCTGCAATCAAGGAGAGACGTGTGAGGAGTAAAAGTAAAAGCAGCGCACATCCGTCTACAATTGTTTTTATGTCTGGCACTTGTGGACGGGTCTGCAGGGCTGAAATTGGTCTTTGGTCTCATTTCAGGACCCGCAATAAGTGACTGTAGCTCATCTGTCGAACTCGACGGGAGACTCCATCATTTTCACAAGTTATTGATGACCATATAGCTCACAATTGGCATAACCTATAGTGATCATGAAAGGTCATTAATTAGAAACAGAACCAGGTTATATTTTCAGACAGCCCACTAAATGTTTCTCCAAATCCTTTGTGCATTACTTATGTAAGTAGACCCAGTGACTACAGTGAGACTACTCGCAAGAGGGAGGCAAACAGGATTTGGCCATGGTGTTTAGATGGATGCACCTCTCTCTGTCTTCCAGAAATATTGATTTCAGTTGTTCTGTTTGGTTTTGGAATTTGGCTGTCAGCTCAGTTCCACTTGCCATCAGGACAGATATACATCTTTAAAGTAAAAAAATCAACCCTTGCTGGAGCACTAGTTGGCTCCGATTTAGTCCTTTTGTGGAGTTTTATGTGCCCCGACTGTAACAGAAGCACATCTCAGTGCAATAGTTTTAGTAGAATGCAGAGAATAAAGTATAATATCATTCATAATGGGCCATATGGGGTCTTTAAAGCACAGTCAGAGGTAGGGGAAAGTACAGCTATCTGCACACTGCCACTGTGCACTAGGTGTCCTGGAGTTCGGGGAAAGCACAGCTGAAGCCACTCATTTGCATTGGGTACATCCACTGGTCTGCACATTGGACGGGGGTGGGCAGCCCAAGGCACCCTGTTCGATCATTTTGGAGAGGCTAACCTGGAGCAACCCTTTCTTGGGGGAGTGGAAAGACTGCATTTGTGCCTAACTCCTATGTGGGGCCGCAAGAGAGGGGGAAGGCACTTATCCCTCTTTCCCTTCCTTTTGGATGGCTGCTGCAACTGCTACAGCAGTACTTCTCTTGCTTTGATCCCATGAAGTTGCGGTTGTGGCCTGCAGGGGGCCAGAGAGCTGAGCCTAGCAGGAACAACAGCTGTTGAGGGAGTTGCAAGCCAGCTCAGCAGGATTCCAGGACTTCCTCCAGCTCTGGGCAAGGAAGCTGCTGCAGGCCTGCAGCAAGACCTGTCCTTCCTGCATCATCTGCCCAGGCAGCGCAGAAGGAGCAGGTCAGTGTGGAGTGCGGGGGGGCTTATTAGTCTGCTGTCCTTTGTGTGGAAAAAGTGTGTTTGGGGTTCTGTGGATAAAGTGCACATTGTTTGTATAAGCTAACAACACTTGAATGCCTCCTGTAGAGATTGCTTATTAGAGGCTGATTGTTAGTGCAGCAAACATTTGTTTTCATACATCTTAAAATATTTTAAAATTAAGGAAACTGCATCTTCTATTGGAAATTTCTTTGCCCTTTCCACCCTTCAGGTTAGTTTCTCTTTGTCCTCCATTTTTTTTAATGTGTTTGCATGACTGGTAATAAGCCCTATCAAGCTATGCATGCGCTTAGCTCCAGGAAAAACTGACATGTCTGGAGTTGCTATGGGTATGGGGACATAATTTGTCTTTGGGGAGATAAGGTTAGTAGTGCTGTAGTGAGTTTTTTTTCCTAAAAAAAAACCCCGAACAAACCCCACCTCTGGGGCAATTTAGTTCCTTGATTTAATCTATGTATTTCTAATGCATCTAGCACTGTGGGACCTGAGTGCAGTGTACAAAGTAATGAAAACATCCATGATCCACAAAAGACATCTAGGGTCTGCTCCTGCAAGCACCTCAATGCAGGGAAGCCTTCCATTGCAGTCAACAGGGTATGCATGAGCATAAGCAGCCACCTGCATGAATGCAGTTACAGGAATATATGTATAGTCAGGGGTGAAAGTAAAATACAGGACTTACCAGTACTGCTGGAGTCCTGAGAGGGGCGTGGCCTCATCCAGAAGAGGCATGGCCTCTCAAGATTTAAAGGCCCTGGGGAACCTGCTGTGGCTGGGAGATCCAGAGCCTTTAAATCAACTAGGGGCTCCCAGCTCCCCGGGGCTCAGGAGCAAATTAAAGGGCCCGGGGCTCTGGCCGCCAGGGGGAACCCCGAGCTTTGTGGGGCTGGTGCAGGGATTTAAAGGGCTCAGAGCTCCTGCTGCTGAGGGAAGCCCGGAATCCCTTAAATCCCAGCCCCAGCCTGGCTGCCAGAGCTGTGGCCGGGATTCAAAGAGCTGTGGGCTGCTCGCAGTCGCAGGGAGCTCTGAGCCCTTTAAATCCCAGCTGTGGCAGGAATTCAAAGGGCTCTGGGCTGCCCGCAGCAGCGGGAGCTCTGAGCCCTTTAAATCCCAGCCTGGCCAGGATTTAAAGGGCTCTGGGCTGCCCACAGCGGCGGGGAGCTCTGAGCCCTTTAAATCTCAGCCACGGCTGGGATTTAAAGGGCTCTGGGCTGCCTGCAGCGGTGGTGAGCTCTGAACCCTTTCAATCCCCGCCTTGGAAGTCGATGTGGTCCAGCATGGCGTACTGGCTCTTGCCGGTATGCGATACCGGACCGCACCTGTTTACTTTCAGCTCTGTGTATGGTGTATCCCCTTGGAGGCATTGTCTGGTGCCTTCTTATTAATTAAAAAACAAACATAAGAATTCTTTTAAAAGATTCTTTGCTGATTTGACCTTTGAATCATAAATACGGTAGCTTTGCCACCTACCTTGTGTGCTAAAAATGCATGTAAATATCTGTCTGAAACCATAAAGAGTAATTTACAATAAAGATGAATTTTGGAAATGGGGTATATATTTTTAAATCCTTGTACCTGGGGCTACTCCAGGGAAATAGCCATCAGTGTCCCTATCAAATACATATGTACACACAAAGACCTGTGGAGTTTCTCTGAGTTCAGACAGGTGAGCTCACAAGTTTGTGCAAAGCTCTGGTGAATAATTTATACCAGGCTTAGGATGACAAGTTAAACACACCCATTTTGTCTAAAATGCTGTGAAGGCATCAAGATGGAGCCAAGTTGCAGGGCGAGTGGAGCTCTGCTGATGGGAATGTGAGCATAGCAAGAAGAGGGGATGCTGCTGTAAAGAAAATGAAATGTAATGAGATACTCTTTCATGCATAATTCATGGGTGAAAACATGACTGCATAAAAAGCCACAGATTTTAACAAGGCAAGGCTGCAATCATACACATTATCTTCCCAGAGGAACTTTATATAATATTGGTCAAAAAGAGATGATTCGGAATACCAGTACAAAATAAAGCTGGCGTGTTTTCAAATGCAGTAGAATTTACATTAATACACAATGGGCTTAAAGAAAAGAATTTATATTTACACCTTCAAATGCTGCTTAGCAAAAATGTACTTTAAAACATCTGCTTGCATCTCTTAACATAAAAAAATAGAAGGGAAAATACTTCATATTGATAAAATAAAATCTGTATTTTGTTGAGGGTGCTGTTAGGTTAAACTGTGCTTTGCAATCTTTTACAAGCATTTTCAGAAGCAAAATGTTTGATAGGAATGGCTGGGAACAGCCTTTTAAAAAAAGATAAAATGTTAGCTATTGTCACCATAAAATTTAATTTGGTTGCATTTGGAAAAGTAAATACTGTAATTCAACAGTCAAGCAGTTTAGTGGCTAGAACATGACGGTTTGAAATAGTGTTTAGTGCTTGGGGTATTTAGTTGAAGGGATTAAAAATGGAATGTTGATTAAAGCTTGGGACATCTTAAATATATCACCACAAAATGCTAATGATAGACTTAGCTAGAAGGAACAGGGATGGGTTTTTTGACTGTTCACATAATTGGGACATAGAGTTTATAGAAAAGGCAACAGAACAGGTCATAGGGAGCCTCAAAAACACACAAGCTGAAGGAACCTATTAAGTTATTTGTTTAGTTTATACTGCACAATCTCAATATTTGTAAGGAAAGCAAAATAGCTATACTGCATCCAGTTACAGGTTTATAGCCCTGACAATTGGCTGAAGAATGCATTAAGGGTTCAAAATGATCGATGTTTCAAAGTGTTCACCTTCCAGGGGATTTTTTCTAAGGTGTACAGTATAAGAGGCAGAGACGCACAAGAGAGAGCAGCAAGTTGAGTTGGTGTAGTTACCAAACATTCTGCTCCTTTTCAATCAAATGGTGTTATTAACTCCTATTCACAGGTACGCCAAATTCCTTCACATTTTGACAGCATAGAACAGAAATATGGGTCTCTTTGAGATAGACAATAATTTAATAGCTGCTTATAGAATTTTATAATTTCATAGTTTTTGTGGCAATTCAGGCAAAGGAACATATATCCTTTGCTCTGTAACACTAGAAGTGTAGAAATGTTTTTGTCTCTGATCTCTAACTGTGCCCTTTCACAAAAGGCTTTCCTTCTTAAGTTGTCTATTGTCTGCATTTTTAATTTTTCTTAATGTCGCCTCAGTGGAAAACACTGCTTCTCTGCAGCCTTTGCAGGCATTGCTTAGCCTTTGAAGACCAAGACAATGATTTGTTTCACTGTCTGCCTCAGTGAAATTTGATTATCTCCTATTTTAATCCAGGGCTGGCTTGTCGAACTTGCTCATCCCCCATGTAGAAGACTTTTAGAACCTGAGCTCATCCTAGGCTTTGAATAGCTAATTTTTTGTAATGGTTTCCGTGGTTTTCATAATGCCAAGTTCTTACGAGCAGGGAGGAAGAAGGAGACAATATGAGAATCCTTCCAGTTGAGACGGTCTCCCAGCTCAATCTGTAGCACGTGAAAGGGAATTACTTTCATCTGCTCCCCTGTACCTTTTAGATGATATGATATCATTCATATTCTCCCACTGGTTAAGTATTCTGCTGATTATTTAGCCTCAGTGAAAGATCCATTTCCAAGCATGGAAAGGATTTGTTTGCTTATACACCTGTGCTCCAAGGGAAGTTTTCCTGTCATCCAAGCCAGCTGAATGACTTGCTGAATTCTTTAACATACATAAAAATGCAAAGTGTCTGAAAGGGGAATCAAATGATAACATTATTAAAATCCCTTCTAGGGGTCATGTGATGCAAGCTGCTGCAGTTAGGAGGAGGTGGCTGAGCTAAACTCACACAGTCAGGGTTTGTTTTCTATTTATTTTTTTCTTAGCATTGAAAACACTCCCTAGATGTTTGCATGATAGGTTTCTATGATGTATTTAAGATCAGGATATTTTAATTGAGTGGCTAGGTGACTGAGTGTATCAGTGCACTATGCTTTCATCCATCAAGACTTGAGTCCATGTCTTGGGTTATAAGTAAAAATTAATTTTTTGATCCTGAGGCACGTTCCTTCACATCACTAAAGCCAGCCCCTAAATTATTATGATTGGCAGCCTTCTTGGAAATAAGACCCTTGACTAGAACAGTGTGACTAATGCTAGTATGGTGTGAGACACTAATGGAGAGGTGTGAGAAAGTTAACATAACACTTGTCTGAGAGCACATCTTTTGCCACTGTTACTTCATTATTATCTCAACGAAGGAATTTAGTCCTAACATTATATCTTTAAGGAAAAAAGTGGATTGGGTTGACTCAGGGATGTTGTACTATCAAAGAAGGAAAGGTAAAAAGTCTCGTAGATTGAGAAGCGATGTGCTGGGCCTTGGAGGCAGAAGGTTGGAGGCAGACTAAAGAGAACTGAGAGTCTTGCAATCCAAATTGTGACCAAGGTTAGAAATCTATAGTGTTTCATTTTTTAAAAATGAAAAGGAGGAAGTGCATGCAGCAATGCCTTATTTTATGAAGCAAATTTCTATCTCTAGCAGTAAAATAACAGAAATGAAGGAAAAGTTTTAATGCATTTTCCTGTCAAGTTACACTAATGAAATTAAGCAATACAGATACACCAGCCCATGAATCAGGGTATATTTAATCATGCTTGATGTGTTATATGTACAAGATCATAGGTGAAGTGCCATCAGTGTTAAGGATGAAGTACAAATAGGTACAAAATATATATATATATAGCAAATTGTATGACCTATGTATTACTAAGAATTCAGATATTCATATTAATCCACTCTCCTTGGTCTCCTACAAACTTTTCTGAGGTTCCCAGCTTCTTTTCCCTTCCTTGTTACTACTCATAATCTTTAAGCAATCTTCCACCCCTAGTATCCTTCCTTTAGACATTCATGACCTACTGTATTGCCACACATGGTTTCTGAAGTCTCTTTTACTTTTAATAATTCCATGTGAAGGAAAAGGAATATTCTATCTTGCAGTGTGTTTGCAGCTTGTTAGTGAGTGGCCTATTGCATTCTTTTTCACAGCCCATCACAAAGACTTAGGGAAAGAGGGAACGGAGTATGAATTGAATGATTAAATTTCCATTTAAAAAAAAATCCACATATACACACACTATATGTCAGTACAGTAATTGAATGTTTTGAATTCTTTAATTTTATAAACTCCTGGAATAGCACTTTTTACTACTTACTCTTTTCTCTATTGTCTTTACTCAGGCACACTCATGGTACTGTTTAATATGGAAGAATGTGACAAAAACAGAGCGTATTTAGCAGGTAGGTGGCTTTTTCTAAATTCTACCCCATCTAATCCAGACACTGACCGTATGGGAAAACATTATTTTCACATCAAGATAAATGGCTCACAGACTGTATGTCTCCAGGTAGGCTAACATCAGGATACTCATTTAAATGTACTGAGGTTTCCCAAACTGCAGTTTGTTGCCATTGTTGTAGTTCCCCAAACTACGGTAGGCCAGGTGATTTCATCTTCGTTTACATCTTATGAGCATGGTGATATTGTTTCATAAGCATCTCTGAGCATGTCACATGCACGATGAACTACAAAGGCAGTGTACCAGTGTGCCAGAAAACACCATCCTAGCCACCATGGATGTAGAGGCTCTCTACACAAACATCCCACACACAGATGGAATACAAGCTGTTAGGAACAGTATCCCTGATGATGCCACAGCACAACTGGCTGCTGAGCTCTGTGCCTTTATACTCACACACAACTATTTCAAGTTTGATGACAATATATACCTCCAGATCAGTGGCACTGCTATGGGCACCCGCATGGCCCCACAATACGCCAATATTTTTATGGCTGACCTGGAACAACGCTTCCTCAGCTCTCGTCCACTCACGCCCCTTCTCTACCTACGCTACATTGATGACATCTTCATCATCTGGACCCATGGGAAGGAGACTCTAGAAAAATTCCACCACGATTTCAACAACTTCCACCCCACCATCAACCTCAGCCTGGACCAATCTACACGGGAGGTCCACTTTCTAGACACCACGGTGCAAATAAGTGATGGTCACATTAACACCACCCTATATCGAAAACCTACCGACCGCTATGCCTACCTTCATGCCTCCAGCTTCCATCCCGGGCACATCACACGATCCATTGTCTACAGCCAAGCACTGAGGTACAACCGCATCTGCTCTAACCCCTCAGACAGAGACCAACACCTACAAAATCTCCACCAAGCATTCTCAAAACTACAATACCCGCACGAGGAAATTAGGAAACAGATCAACAGAGCCAGACGTGTACCCAGAAGCCTCCTACTGCAAGACAAACCCAAGAAAGAAACCAACAGGACTCCACTGGCCATCACATACAGCCCCCAGCTAAAACCCCTCCAACGCATCATCAGGGATCTACAACCCATCCTGGACAATGATCCCACACTTTCACGGATCTTGGGTGGCAGGCCAATCCTTGCCCACAGACAACCTGCCAACCTGAAACGTATTCTCACCAGCAACTGCACACCGCACCATAGTAACTCTAGCTCAGGAACCAATCCATGCAACAAACCTCGATGCCAACTCTGCCCACATATCTACACCAGCGACACCATCACAGGACCTAACCAGATCAGCCATACCATCACTGGTTCATTCACCTGCACGTCCACCAATGTAATATACGCCATCATATGCCAGCAATGCCCCTCTGCTATGTACATCGGCCAAACTGGACAGTCACTACGGAAAAGGATAAATGGACACAAATCAGATATCAGGAATGGCAATATACAAAAACCTGTAGGAGAGCACTTCAACCTCCCTGGCCACACTATAGCAGACCTTAAGGTGGCCATCCTGCAGCAAAAAAACTTCAGGACCAGACTTCAAAGAGAAACTGCTGAGCTTCAGTTCATCTGCAAATTTGACACCATCAGCTCTGGACTAAACAAAGACTGTGAATGGCTTGCCAATTACAGAACCAGTTTCTCCTCCCTTGGTTTTCACACCTCTACTGCTAGAACAGGGCCTCATCCTCCCTGATTGAACTAACCTCGTTATCTCTAGCTTGCTTGCTAGCATATATATACCTGCCCCTGGAAATTTCCACTACCTGCGTCTGACGAAGTGGGTATTCACCCACGAAAGCTCACGCTCCAAAACGTCTGTTAGTCTATAAGGTGCCACAGGATTCTCTGCTGCTTTTACAGATCCAGACTAACACGGCTACCCCTCTGATACTACACAGGCAGTGTATATTGGTGTGCAGGGTTGAGTTTAACTGTGTCATGTCTAATCACTGAGATAGATCCTCTTGTGAGATGGGTCCTTGTGTTGGGATCTTTTATATGTGGAGAAGATTTCACCCAATATGTTGGGATTTCTGATTTGAGCACAGAATTGAGTGTTACAATTGTCAGTTAAAGCTGCACTTTGTTCTTGAAAACAGCCATCAGAAGGCGAAGTGTATATACTTATAAATAAATTAAACAAGGATTCAGCATCCTGTGATTGTGTCAGTAGTAATAAAAATATAATTCACTCTGGAATTCAAACTTCTCCCGACCACTTCCCTGACTATGCCATATAGTTTAAAAATAACATTACAGACCCATACCCATACCATCAGTTCTGAGAATATACAATGTGGTTCATCATAGTCATAGTCATAATTATTAGATAGGACCTTCTTTTGGAAAGACCCATTTCACATTTTAACTTATCCACCAGGGGCCATATTGTGCCCTCAAGCTAGTAACAGAAATACTACTGATGCTGCTGGCAATTGTTCAGGGCTGGCGCTTCCATTTAGGTGACCTAGGCAGTCGCCTAGTGCGCCAGGATTTGGGGGGCGGCAATTCAGCGGCAGGGGGTCCTTCCACGCTCTGGATCTTCGGCAGCAATTCTGCGGCGGGTCCTTCACTCGCTCTGGGACCTGCCGCTGAAGTGCCCCAAAGATTGGGAGTGCAGAAGGACCTCCCCGCCGCCGCCGCCGAATTGCCACCGACCAGGAGTGCGGAAGGACCCGCGCCTAGGGCGCCAAAAACCCTAGCGCCGCTCCTGCAATTGTTTCATACATATCAAGGGCCGAGATTTAGGTGGAGGATTTAGCTCTCAGACTGAAAGTCATCCACTCAAAAATGATCAGTTTGGACCAAACATAGTTGTGGTTTTAGATAAGGCATTTTAATGTCAAAGTGAACAGGCAATGGAAAGATCAAATGCATTATTAAATGAGTACTGAATGCCGAGTTTAAAATACAAAGCACATTCTGCCCAGTATCGGACACTAGACAGTGTTACTTCTCTGATGATGGCCTGAGGTGTTTGTGATCTGGTGGCCAGCTATTGCTGGAGAAGGCAAATCCATTAGTGGAGTCCCCTGTGATAACTTTTTTCTATGTCTGTGCCCTGCATATTATCACAGCAATCAGCAAAGAATTAAAAGATGGTAGCATAATTAATAAATGGAAAATAAATCTTGTCAAACAAACTGGATTTTTTTTTCTAAGATCAACAAGTTTGATTGGTAAAAGTAACAGTCACAACATATTCTTAGACTTCTGTAAGGCATTCAGTGTAGTTCTGCATGACATTAAGAGTAAAAAGTCAGCTCTATACAAAATTTAATGCTGCTGTTATTAAATGGATTAAAAATGGGTTATCTGCCAGATCACACAAATAATTGTAGATGGGAAATCATCGTCTAATGAGGTGTTTCTGGTGGTCTCATGCAGTGATCTGTTCTGGGGCCAGTGCTATTTATTATCATTCTGGAAGAAAATAAAAAATCGTTACTGGTCAGATTTGCAGATAATTCAAAAATTGGTTGAGTGGTAAATGATGATGGAGACAGGTTAGTTGGACTTACTGTGACACAGACCTGGTAGAGTTCCTTGGCTCTCACCAGGCTGCAGTGTTTAGGTCTCAACACATTAGACCCATATGCTCTTAAGCTTCTTTTGATCTGGGTAAGCTCAGCGCTGTCTCTTTGTGCTCTTTGGCACACTTTCTGCACACAGGCTTTCTGTCTCTTATCTCTTCATGGACATGACATCTCATGGCCCAGCTGACCTAGGCCCCTAGGACTTACACTGACTCCCCTGATTTCCTGTTAGCTTAAGCTCCAACCTTGTGAGCACTCTGGGTTTACAGTTAACCTCTGCTGAGACACGTGATAGTGCAAGCAAACAGACACACTGGCTTTGTAAGGGTTCCAAAACCCACTTGCTCTGTACTTTAGCTAGCACAAGAATTACACAGATCAAGACAAAACTGATGCACCTATGCACTTTCCCCTTCCTGAGTTTTCCTCGCCTCTCTTGAGCATACTTTGGGATTAGGTCAGAGTTCTGTAAGGAGTCCAGAATCCCCCCACTCCCTCCCTGGCTTCTCTCCAAATCATGGAGTCTCTCTACCTCCTCTGCAGCCAGTTTCCTTCTTTCTCTAATGGTACCTCAGTTCAAAAGGCCCTGCCTGCTATGAAACCATGCTTCTCTATTGCTCATACCTGCCCAAGCTTATTGTGTCTCTGCGAATACTTCTGAGTTCCTCCATACCCAAGTCTCTCAGGCTCTGTGGTATTAAAAATCAGCATGCCTATCTGATCTCTTTGTGCTGATTCTGGGGAAATTCCACTGCTCTGAACCCTTGCCCAGACAAAATTGATTGGATTGGTTTCCCTAGGCTTCCACATACATTATGCTAAAGGACTCTCATTTGAATGTGAGACCTCAAGTTTTAACAACCCTCTATTGTCCCTTGTCTGGGAGATACTGGATGCAGCCCTAACGCATAGGGCTCACTCCATGTACACTGAGGCATTCAATGATACAGCAGTTTTAAAAGACAATCAGATTCATAAGTTGTACATGAATTCCCCAGATCATCACATATACTGACCTGGATCACCTAGTAAGGGCTCATTTGAAGCATATGCCCTTTCACATAGCCAAATGCAAAGTCATACTTCTAGAAACGAAGAGTGTAGGTCACACTTACAAGAAAGGGGGCTGTATCTTGGGTCTGCATGACACTGAAAAGGATTTAGGGGTAACATGCGCTTTCAGTATGAGAATACAATCCTTGGATGCACAAGCAGGGGAATATAAAGTAGGATTAGGGAGGTGGTATTACCTCTGTATGTAGCATTAGTGAGAGTATTACTGGAATACTGGACATCCCTGGAATGTGCATTTATGGTGTCCACATTTCAAAAAGGACATTGACAAATTGGAAAAAGGTTCAGAAAAAAGCTACAAGAATGATTGGGAAAGATGCCTTCACAGTGTGAGACTAAAGATTTTGAATCCATTTAGATTATTCAAGAGAAGGTTAACAGGTGATTTAATCATGGTCTCCATGTATCTACATGGGGAAGAGACTTTTGAAAGTATACAGTGCTTTAATCTAGCAGGAAAAGGCATAATGAGATGTAGTGCTTGGAAGCTGAAGCTAGACAAATTGCGACTAGAAATAAAGTGAAAATTTTTAACAGTGAGAGTAATGAACCATTGGAACAACTTACTATGGATGTGATCATTATCCATCACTTGAAGTCTTTAAATCAAAACTGGATATCTGTCTAAAAGATATGCTGTAGTTCAAACAGAAGTTATGGGCTTGATTTAGAAATTACTGGGTGAGGTTCTTTGCCCTGTGTTATGTATGAGGTCAGATTAGATGATCTAGCCTTAAAAGCTATGAATCTCTGTTGTGTCTTAATTTAATGAACAGCACAGCAGAAAACACACTATGCAATTCATCACACCACCCTGAGCCCTCACTATTACATCATTTCCTATTTCTGAAACTCAAACCACTTAAAGATACAGCTGTCCAAATGACTATTGACAATGTGTTATAACAATTATCTGTCTATGGGAAGCTTTCTAACTAAACTCCAAGCTTTAGGGCTGACTTCCAACATGCTGTAGTTTGGCAGAAACAGAGCAGAGCAGCACACAGGCTGTCATCCAGGATACCTTAACCAAAAGTACATAGAAGTATTTTTTTTATAGAGCAGCCTCTAAGACATATCAGCCACAAAGCATAGAAAACGTTAATTAAAATTCACGACAGCCAGTGTTATTGGTAGAGCCTACCAAATTCATGGTCTGTTTTGGTCAATTTCAGTCATAGGATTTTTAAAATCATAAATTTAATCATTTCAGCTATTTAAATCTGAAATTTCACAGTGTGGTAATTGTAGAGGTCCTGTCCAAAAAGGAGTTGTGGGGTGGTTGAAAGATTATTGTAGGGCGGATTGCAGTACTGCTACTCTTATTTCTGCACTGCTGCTGGCGGTGGTGCTGCCTTCAGAGCTGGGCAGCTGGAGAGCGGCAGCTGCAGGCCGGGAGCCCAGTTCTGAAGGCAAAGCCACCACCAGCAGCAGCACAGAAGTAAGGATGACATGGTATGGCATTGCCACCCTTACTTCTGCGCTGCTGCTGGCAGAGTGCCCCTTTCAGAGCTGGGCGCCTGGCCAACAGCCGCCACTCTCTGGCCACCCAGCTCAGAAGGGAGCACAGAAGTAAGTGTAGCAATACCCCCTAAAGTAACTTTGCGACCCCCCTGCAACTGCCTTTTGGGTCAGGACCCCCAATTTGAGAAATGCTGGTCTCCCTCATGAAATCTGTGTAGTGTAGGGTTAAAGCACACAAAAGACCAGATTTCAAGGTGGGAGACCAGATTTCACCATCTGTGACACATTTTTCATGATAATGAATTTGATAGAGCTCTAGTTATTGGCTTTCGTAATGTAAAGGATGCATGAAGCCAAGACTCATATGTGCAAGTGATGGTCTAATGCAGTGTTTCCCAAAGTCTGGTATGTGTACCCCTGGTGGTATGTGAAAGGGTTTCAAGAGGTACAGGGTCCATTCAAACAGGCCGGCAGTGGGCTGAGCGGGGCCAGCGGCAGGGACCCCGGCTGTCAAAGGGCCGGCAGCAGGCTGAGCGGGGCCAGCGGACAGAAACCCAGACCCACGATGGGCTGAGCGGCTCAGCCTGCTGCCAGTCCGGGTTTCCGTCCACCAGTTCCTTCCAGCCGGGGTCCTGGCCGCTGGCCTTGCTCAGCCCACTGCCGGCCGGAGGTCCCGTTCACACAGCAGCCTGAGTGGGGCCGACGGCTGGGATCCCAGGTGGCAAGGGGCTGCCTGGGGCTGAGTGGGGTCAGCACCCGGGACCCCAGACCTGCAGCGGACTGAGCGGCTTAGCCCGTTGCCAGTCTGGGGTTCCATCCGCTGGCTCCGGCCAGCCGGGGTCTAAGCCACTGGCCCTGCTCAGCCTGCTGCTGGCTAGGGGTCCCGTTCGCACAGGCCGGCAATGGGCTGAGTGGGGCCGGCGGCTGGGACCCCGGCTGGCAGCAGGGTGCCAGTAAAAATTGGCTCGCGTGCCGACGCAAACCATGTGTGCGCATTACCACTGCTCGGCCAATATACTTGCCTTTGTGGCATGCGCAGAAGTCATACTGATGGATAAGAGATAAAAGTGAATAACTACTCGTAGTAATCTAAAGATCGTAGCAAGTACATACTTGGTGTGAATTAATATAGAAAATTTCTCTCTTTTTGTTTTTGTTAAACCCTTTACAATGGATCGCTTGCTAAAAATGGGAAGTTTGAAATGTTCAAAAGAAAATTATGAAGGAAATACGAATGTTAGTGATAATTATGCTGAAAAATGAAGTGATATGGCTACATCAGACAATTGTGATGACAAAATTAGTGAACCATGTGAACCATCTGTAAGTTTATTGAACGTATCAGCTGCAAAGAAAACAAAAAAAGGCCACAAGTATGATGAAAAATATCTTAAACTGGGATTTTTGTGGGCTGGTGATGAGGTGCAGCCTGTTCCACTATGTGTGATTTGTTACGAGACCCTCACAAATGAAAGTATGAAACCATCCAACCTAAAACGCCATTTCGATAGCAAGCATAAAGAATATGAGGGAAAACCTGTAGAATTCTTCGAAAATAGGCACAAATATCTCCAAAAGTCCCAGAAAACAATTTGTAATGTGACGGGAGGTGAAAATATGAAAGCTTTGGAAGCTTCATATAGTGTGGCGTACTTAACTGCACAATCCAGAGCTGCTGAAGTGATTGGCAAGACATTAGTAAATCCTGCAGCCAAAGCAATGGTGCAAGTGATGATTGGAGACAAGGCTAGCAAAGCTATAGATCATGTCCCCCTCTCAAATAACATTGTTCATCGTAGAATCACAGATATGGCCGAAAACGTAAAGCAGCAATTATTGTCAAGAGTACAAAAGAGTTGCTACTGTGCGCTGCAAGTGGATGAATCCACTGATGTTGTGAATTTACCTAATCTTTTGTTGTTTGTCAGATACAAACTGAATAATGAAGTCTGCAATATTTTGTTCTGCCAACCTATGCCAACACATACAACTGGAGAAGCTATTTTTAAAGTTATTCATGACTTTATCAAAAACAGTGACTTAGATCAGAATTGTTGTGTTGGAATAAGCACGGATGGCACCAGAGCCGTGATTGGTTCGAAAAAAGGAGTTGTTGCATGTATTCAAGTTGTTGCACCAGAAGCAAAATCGACTCGTTGCATTCACAGGGAAGCACTCGCCACCCAGAACATGCAGGCAGATCTAAAGCAAGTACTGGACGAAGCTGTAAAAATAATCAATTTTGTGAAAGGCTGCCCTCTGAATGCCCGGCTGTTTTCTCAGCTTTGTGATGAGATGGGCAGTGATTACACACAACTCCTATTTCATATTGAAGTGTGTTGGCTTTCACGTGGAAAACTTCTGAATCTCCTGTTTGAGTTGTGAGAAGAACTGCCAAGTTTTTTTAGATGAAACCTTTAACCTGCGAGACCGTATACACGACTGGAAATGGCTATGGAAACTAGCATATACTGCAGATATCTTTGCTCATTTAAACAACCTCAATCTATCCTTGCAAGGGAAACTCATATCCATATTCCATGTTCAAGACAAAGTGAGCGCCATGTTTGCAGAATTGAAACTGTGACATAAATGTCTTTGTCATCGTGAACTGTATTCCTTTCCATCTCTTCATGACTTAGGGTACGTCTACACTGCACGATTATTTCGAAGTAGTTTAAACCGATATTACGAAACCGATGTTATAAAATTGGTTTTGCGCGTCCACAATGCGATCACAAAATCGATTGCTTGTGTCCATGGTCCAAGGCTACCATCGATTTCAGGAGCGGTGCACTGCTGTGGGTAGCTGTTCTCAGCTATCCCATAGTTACACTTCCGGGTTGAGAGAAGTGCTGATGGGCCAGAAACATTGCCCCGGGTGTGCGTACAGCCTCACCCTCCCTTTGTGAGGGCAGCAGACACCTTTGGCGCATTTTCGCGGATGCAATGAGCAAACGCCATAGCACAGCAATCATGGACCCTGAGATCCAAACGGTTCCGACGTGTCAACACCTCGCGTACTCTCGTGCGACAATGAACATGAACTGCAAAGGCAGGAGGAGGGAGGAGCAGCTATTGCTGAGTGCGAGGACAGCGATGATTGAGATGGAGGCAGAATTCTCCATAACGCGGGCCCCAGCGTTGGAGCTACTGCTTAACGGGCATTATACCATGAACGCCGATATTGGGCACGGGAAACAAGCACAGACTGGTGGACTTGCTGTTTTGACGGTGTGGGACGATTCGCAGTGGCGAAACTTTCGCATGCGTAAGAGCACTTTCTAGAACTTTGTGACATGCTTTCCTGCCCTGAAACGCCGTAATACAAACATGAGAGCAGCCCTCAAATGGAGAGCGAGTGCATAGCCCTCTGGAAGCTTGGCAACGCCAGACAGCTACCGTCAGTCAGGATCAATTTGGGTGGCAAATTACTGTGGGGCTGCAGTGATGCAAGTAGCCAAAGCAATCGTAAGCTGCTGCTAAAGGTTGTGATCTGGGAAACGTGCAGGTGATAGTGGATGGCTTTGCTGCATATGGGTTTTCCGACTGTGGTGGGGCCAGATGGAACCATATCCCTATCTTGGCCCAGAACACCAGGGCACCCAGTACGTGAACGCAAGGTACTTTTCAATGGTGCTGCAAGCACTGGTGGACACAAGGACGTTCACTCACATCCACTGTGGTGGCCAGGAGGGTTCATGACGCTCACGTCTTCGGAGCACTAGTCTGTTAAACGGCTGCAGCAAGGGAATACTTCCCAGACCAGAAAATAACCGTTGGAAATGTTCAATATGCCTATAGTTATCCTGGGACCCAGCCTACCCTTGATGCCATGGCTCATGAAGCCATACCTGGCAGCCTGGACAGTGGTCAGACTGTTCAACTACAGGCTGAGCAGTGCCGGATGTGGTAGAATGTCACTTGGGCCGTTAAAGGTCGCTGGCGATCATTACTTACTCGCTAGACCTCAGCCAAACCAGTGTCCCGCTTGCTATTGCTGCTTGCTGTGCTCCACAATCTTTGTGAGACTAAGGGGGAGACATTTATGGCTGAGGGGGTGAGGCAAATACACTGGCCGCTGAGTACGAGCAGCCAGAGACCAGGCGATTAAGAGCAACTGAGCGCTGCGCATGCAGAAGCCTTGAAACAATGTTTCAGCACGCCATGGTACGGTGTGACTGTTTGCTTCCCTTGATGACCTCCGCACGTGGACTATTCAGTGTAAGCAAACCACCCTCCCTTTTCATTACAGGTTGGCGAAGGAAATAATTCTGTATCGTTTAAAATCATTTATTATTCATTAAAAGTAATTATGCATTCTGTTAAAATATGAGTTTTTCTTACTAGATTTCCCTGTAACGCACCACCTCCCCTTCGATGTATTCTGTATTACAAAGGAATAAATAAAAAAAGCAAATTAGGAAGGTGTCCTGACTGCTGTGCTTTGGAAGGAGGGGGAAGGAAAGCTACTAAAGTCACTGTAGCGTAATACAGCTTTTCCTGAACTCTGCAGGGGTGGAGGAGTAGCGGGAAGAAAGCCTTCCACACGCGTTCTTACACGTCTGGGTGAGGGAATATGGGACGTGGGCTTGCAGGAGGTTATAAGGGCTCGCAGTGGCACTCGCTCTGTGTGCTCTTCTGAAGCTCCACATGCGTTGGAGATTTCAGTTTGAGACGCAGCAGATCCAGCGTTGATTTCTCACAACGTGGTCTCCTGCCTAGCCTCCTCAGCTCGTCAACTGCATTTCTGTACTTGCTACCACTCCTTCCAATCTTTTATGCTGCTTATGGTGTACCAATAATTCTGTGAACATTCATCTCGCGTCTTCTTCTTCTCCGCACGTACACAGCCTCCCCGTGATGGCATAGGGACTTCTGAATGTGCAGCTAGAAGGCAAACAGGTGATAAGTATGTGAAGATACCTTTACAGAGCAAATGATAGTACTCTTTCACATAGAACACTATCACCTTACAGAGCACATGTGATCTCTAACAAGGTCGCATTGTAGCGTTAAATATCAGTGTCTGTGTGACTGGTGGGTGCACACACACAGACGCAGGTATGGCCAAACGTACGTCCACGACTGGGCGATGGTAAGTGAGGCTTTAAAATTTTGACTTCTCCGCCGTTCTATACACAGTGATTATATGATGCTTGCTCCTGTTAAGAGGAGCTGCAAGCCAAACCCCCTTTTCAATCCACCAACGCGCATGGCTCCTATAATACGATCACTGTAGTGACCCCTACATCACCCCCGCATCGCGTTGCTGGTAGCAGGGAAATCCTGCTTGCCAGACGCTGAAACTCGTCGCTATCCTCTCCATCCCCTCCCTCGGGCCAGTAGCAAATCGCCATGTCGCCCCCTGTTTACATTCCTGATGTTCTACAGTAACAATGGATGATATTCTTCCTCTCTGACAATAGCACCGCAGAGGCAGATCGTTTGTTTTGCAATGCCTCAGTGCAATGCCTTCAATGCTGCAGTACCAAATGTCTTGCAAAATGCAGGCGTTGAAGTTACCTATATGGAGGGAACGGAGAAGCTGTTTGGCCAGAATGTTTCAATAGCATAGGGTTTTGAGTCCTCCACGATCGATTCATGACATTATTTGGAGATTTTCACTCCATCCCCAGACATGGTAACGAAATTTTCTGTAACAGTAATGGCTGCGACTGCAACAAAAGCCCTGATGTCAATGCGATCTACAAAACGTTTGTTTTAATCGGTTTGTACAGAATGAAGGACACTTACCGGAGTCGCTTCAGTTCACTGTCTGGGCTTCTCGCTTGGGAGCGCAGGACGTGATTCTTGGGTCCCTCAAAGATCCTGGCTGTTGGGGTTACGGACTGCTGTGTGCTATCACCACGGTCATCTTCATCCTCAAATTCGTTCCATCTTCCCCTTCGCTAACATCCTCAAAAACATGTATTTCAATCCCAAAGTCTGAATCCACGACAGGGGTGGGCACTTGGAGGCTGAACCCAAATTGCATGTAGTCAGCAGAGAAGCGGCATGTTTCGCCAGAGCCTGACCTTCCGTTTGCTTCTCTGCTTTCTGGTACCCGTCTAAGTTCCTTCAGTTTCACTCGGCACTGAAGGGAGTCTCTGCTGTGACCTTATCAAGCCATGAGACTTTGAAATCTTCCACAAACTTTTCATTCGTCTTTTGAAACGTTCGTCTATTTGGAAACGCATGCTGTGAGCACTGAGTCACTCCCCGATAGCGATCAGATCCAGAACCTCCTCGTGTGGTCCAAGCTGGCGCTCTTCTTTCGATATTACAGGAACGCATTTGTGACGAAGTGCAATGAGCCTCTGGTGTGGTCACCTGGTGTGTGCTGACCCTCACGTGGACAACAGGAAATGGAATTCAAAAGTCGCGGGATCAAGCTTTTTCTGTTACCTGGCCAGATGCATCACAGTTTTAGTGCCGAGGCTATCATAGTGCCCTGTGACAATGGTTCTGAACCCAAATTGGGGAGTGGCTCACTTGGGGGCAGAGTCAATCGCTCCTTCGGTTTCTAAAAATTAGTATTCCTGACTGCTGTTAGCCACGAGCCTGCCTCCAAGTGCCCCCCCGTTAGCATTCACAATAAGTCTATTTCTTATGCTTGTATTCCTCACGACTGCCATGACAGAAATGGGGGGTGCCCTGCCCGGTAGCTGCTAGGAGGTGGGAGAGAGTAGAGCAATGAGTGGGTCTTGCCGAAGAACCCCCGTTAAGCCAGGGGGGGGGGGCATGGAGTACTGGCTGCTTCTAATACACTTGACTGTCCTTCAGGAGAGTACCGTTTTGTCGGGATCTGTACAAAGCAGCAGAGAATCCTGTGGCACTGTTATAGAGTAACAGACGTCTGTTAGTCTGTAAGTGCACAGGATTCTTCTGCGCTGATCTTCTGTAGTACAGAGCGACTGACTCTATTTTAGACAGCAATACGGGCGGGATTGACTCAGTGGCCAGTGAGTCAATCCCAAGTTGGCTTTTGCGTTGCCCCCGCTGATTTAGCCAGGCCACTCATATAGCAGCGGACAGTTCAAGAGAAGAGAGACATAACCGTCATGTCATTGCCAGTTTTCTGGCAGTAGATGTTACAGAAACGACTGGGTAACCACCTTTGCTATCTATTGCAAAAGCATTGAACGAATGCTGGTGTGTAGGCGTCGAGTGCGCCTCTGGTCTCCACGGCATCTAGTACACAATGGTGTGGACAAACAAAAAGCCGACGGTCTCTAGTGCTGCCGTCTATGTTTGCAAGGAATCCAGGAAAAAATGTGCGAAAAGGATGTCTCTGATGTTTTCCGGAGCAAGAATGACTCGATTGACTTTACCCAGAACCCCCCGTGACCACTTAACATTTGCATCAGGGCCGGGCGGGATCATGAAGGACGGAACGGGGGTGCTGAGACTCCAGCTTATCCCACAGTCTCAGCAGTTCTCGTAAAACTATTGCATCTTGGCTTTAGCGACCAGTGTCTGTACTTACAACACGGTGTCTTTTATGTTCACGGAAACACTATTCAGTTTCCTTCCCTATCCCCAGCACGAGAAATGAAAGTTAAATAAAGCAATCCTTGAGTACTTACAATGTCCCCTTTTTTACTGAATCTACTGACAGAGGCGAATCTGCAGCACTGAGGAGCAAGTAGACAGCTTGCACACGTGCAGTAATCAATAACCAATGGAAGTTATCTGAGGTTTGATTAATTGCTACTTGAAATCTGCTCCTTTCCTGGTGGTGGTAGATGTTGTACATACTACGGAAACAGCAGAAACGTTACCATCTCCCTCTTTTGACTACACTCACACAGTAAATGGAACAGAACGGATAATACCCTGTTGTAAATTTTGAAAAGGAAATGGGGATTAAACTCACTTGGACCTGGGTCAATCCTGCCCTTTACGGTAATAAAAGAGTCAGTCCAGACAAGAATAGATACAGGTGGTATTAAAATCGGTGTGTAGCACAGCTGGCAGTCTCTCCGCATTCATATTCACAGAGGAGCCACTGGCAAATTAACCAAACCGTTGCTTCCACCTACCTGGGCTACCACAACAATGCCCCCCTCCAACCCCAGTTTGTTGGCAAGTAGAAAAAGCATAATAAGAATCACAGAGTAGTTACTGACAACAATGGGGGGAGGAGCACCATGGGCATGACATCCATGCAGTTTCAGAATCTTTTCTTTACGGCAGAGAGGAAGGCGGGTCTATGAGCTCAGCCCCCGTGATAAGAGAAGACAGTTACAGGCGTTCTGTACCATGCACTGTCAGAAAGGGAGCATTCCCATTTTCACCGCCAGCCCCGCCTACACTCAGCCGCGGACAATCGCGGGCAGCCGCGATACCCTGGGACGAGGGCAGAGGAGCGGATACTGCCTTCACCGCAGCAGCATGCGTCTTGCCCAGCAGCATCAGTACACAGAAGGTGACACATTACAGTACTCAAGGAATTATTTATTTCACTATTTTTTTTGAACCGTTGGAGGAGGAAAAACTGACGACTGTTCCGTGAAAACCACGCGAGAAGACACCGTGTATACGCTGCTGACATTGGGGCGCGAGCCAAAAATGCAAATAGTTTCAAGACCGCTGTGGAGACTGGTAGCGTAGTCCTCATTACCCCCTCCTCCCCATACCATCCGTTTGAGCTGTTCTGGCTCCCGTTACTGTTGTCAACACGCCGCGTGTATCCTGTAGTATTATTATTTTCAAAGGCTTGCATTTCCTTTCGTTAACGGAGCGCTGGATAAAAGAGATTTGTTCACCATACAGCGATACACATGCTATCTCCCATAAGGTCATGCAGGAGCTACTTTGCCATTTGACTGCAACGCCACCGTGATGATCAGAGCTGGACACGTGAAAGCAGAAGTCACTGTAAAGCTCTCGTTGATTTTCCCTGTTGACCGGCACGCCGGATCGGCCTTCGAATTGCGGACCAGAGCGTCATGGTGCACTGTCTGCCTAGAAAATAGGCAAGTGTAACAGAGACATCCACTTAATCCAAGAGAACACAGGCCGCCGCAGGACACAGGGTTGCCCCTGCAAGAAAGCGCACCCGTGCTTCGCTCCTCCCTCAACTTCTCTGGGCTACGTGTCAGTTCCCTCCCCCGTTTGTCATAAGTTATTAAGGAAACCAAATCAAGAAACAGAGACTTGTTAGTGAGAAGAAAATTGAATGGCAGGGGGGGAGGCACGTGAGGAGCCTCACCGGGGGGGCTATGACAGTCCACCAGGCAAGAATGACTCTATTTAGATACCATAAGAGGAGTGAATTGACTTGCCCACGAGTCAACCCAAATTGATGCAGAAAATTTGAGCCCCAAGTTTCAATGATTAAGCTTGTTATTAGCCGTGTCTGTCCATCTACTGCTAGCGTAGCCATGTTCCCTCGATGTTAGCTTTAGGCGGTCTCCTGGATGGTGGGCAGTCTGCACACTGATCTACCACCGAGAGGAGAAGAGAAGCGATACCTCTTCAGTGCTGTAGCGTCCCGCTACCCAGCAACATTCAGTACACTTTAGGGTGAATAGAAGTTAGTCAAGGAATGATTTCTTACCCTTTTTTCACGTTGTGGAGGGGAGGAAAGAACTTAGAGAGCTGTTCCTGAACCACGCCAGACACTGGGTTGACCTACAACATTGGGGAGCTCCTGCCAAAATGGCAAAAATAAATTTTTAAGATGGCTGTGGACGTGGGATAGCTGGAGTCTCAGTACCCTCTCCGTCTTCATGATCGTCTTTGAGTCCATGGCTTCCCGTACGCTGCACGCACGCTGTGTATCCGGCAGTTTTATTAAACGCTTATGGCGTTTCGGTGTTCTGTAAACGGAGCTGCGGGATACAAAGACTGTCTCCCCCATACAGCGATAAGACTAGATCTCCCCGTACGGTCCTGCTGAGCGCTTTGGGATTTTGAGACGCATCGCCAGCCTGGTGGATCAGAGCTCCAGCTGGGCAAGAGGAAATGCCAATTCGAAAGTTTTGCGGGCTTTTTCGTTTTACCTGCACGGCTGCATCCGCAGTTCAGATTGCTGTCCGACGGGTCACTGCAGCACTTGGGATGGCGCCCGTCAGCGCCAATTACGTCGTATTTCCGTCACACGAATCCCTAATTGAGTTCTCACTATCGATTTAGCAGCTATTCTCGTTTGGGAGGAGTTCCGAAATCGATTTAAGGAGGCGGTTAACTCGATATTAAGGACGACGTCGTGTGAACGGATACAGCGTTAAATCGGTATATCAGCCATTAAACCGATTTAAAGTCGCAGTGTAGACCTGGCCTTAGTAATAAACTTGACTAACGAACTTGATAGTTATGTGTTGCAAACCATGAAGCAGCATTTGGAAAGCTTGCAGAAAGATCTTCGTAAGTATTTCCCTGAGCTGGATGGCATTTTTGAATGGATAGGGAACCCTTTTGTCATCAGTGTTCAAACATTGCCAAAAAATCTCTTTGCTTCAGAGGAAGAACAGCTCTTGGAGCTGGCTTCAGATACCTTCCTGAAAACAAAATTTGAGCAAAATACACTGACGTCATTTTGATTGGGGGTTAGCTCTGCATATCCCGCTCTATCGGACTGTAAAGTATCTTCTGCCTTTTCCCACCTTGTATTTGTGCGAGATCGGATTTTCTGCGCTGGTTGGCATCAAAACAAAAAACCGAAATCGTCTTGTTGACATGGAGCCCCATCTTCATCTTAAGATCACAAACATCGAGCCAGATATCCCTGCAATAGTGTCTGGTCAAAAGCAGTTCCATCCCTCGCACTGAATAGTTTGGTTTGTACTGAAAATTTTTCAATACCGAAATAGTAAGTATTAAAACTAGTACTTTCTTCACTAACCTAACCAAACCAGCATATTTTAATTTCAGAATGATGCGAATTCACCATAGATATATATGTTCTGCCAGACTGTTGATTTGCTTCTATTATTTTAATTATTTCTAGTACTTTCTGTATGTAACTATTATTTCTATTAAAAGTTTTGTTTCAACTGTATGTAATATAATTTTGTATTATAAAATAAGCATTTAATCCAGAATGAAACAAATTAGGAGCGTGTTATAAAAATGTGGCTACCACCCTCCCACCCCCAAATTATCTTCACCGGAGAAGGGCTACGCCAGTAAGACGAATGTCTCAAAAGGGATATGCAAATGTTGTAAGTCTGGGAAACACTGGTCTAATGTGTCCATTCAGTTTGTTACTTCAGTATTGTTTACGAGCTTGTCTTCACTGCAACTGTTAGCTTGACTGAGTGAGCTTAAGTTATTCCATTTGAACTAGCCTAGCTCATGTGAGAGAGACTGCCGTGTGAAGCACAACACTCCAGCTGCATCGCATGGTTTGACTAACAGCATCATCATAGGATTAGCATCTGGTGAGTTGTAACTTGGGCTGCTGCATCTCCACTCTTCTTAGCTCAAGCATCAGCCGCAGCCAGAGATTCAGTCCATCCTCTTTTATGTGTGGTCAGGAGACAGGTTAGGGACAAAACTTGAGCAGTAGCTGGAGCAACAATGCCGTGAAGATAAGAGAGTTATGCCACTGAGCCTTCCACTAGTTACGCCAAAGCAGCAAGCACCAACACCTTCCAGTGTGTTTGCTTAATGAAGCACCTTCCCTGTATTTTTGGAGACAACCTCCTTCCTTAGAACAAATAGAGAACAAGAATGTGAATGAGAGGCATCTAGTAATGTTTTAGTGAACTTAATTAAAAACTTAAACTAGCAGTAACCTAAGGACTTCTTTAAAAGTCTTGGCTTTTAATTCAATTCATCTAACATCACACATTCTATATATACACATAAACAATAATAAAGATGCTGAATGAAAAAAGGAGAAAAATTCTGTAGCTCAGTCTCGTATGGAACAGTGCTGTCTATTCTTCTTTTGACTGAATATAGATCTTAACTTAAAATGTGTCTAATAATTGCCATTATATTCCTGTTGATGGTTGAGTGAAAGCTATGCATGTTTACCCATCTTTAGATATCCAGCAAAGAATGAATTGGGTACTGTCCTCCTGTCCATGATGCTGATGACCACAGTTATCATAGCTCAGGTTTCAGATGCACTGACACATTGCCAGCCTCCTCGCAAAGAGATCACCTGTTTAGAAGTGGGCATTTTAATTTGTTCCAGGCACAGAGTAATGAAAACATGGACAATTCAGAATTCAGTTATGACATTACAAGCTGGTGAGGAAGGCATCCCTCACCCCCAACATATTCTGTTTGAAAATGTGTGGTTTCTACAGTCTTCACCACCTGGCTAAGATATTGATATCTACAAATGGAAGGATTACATGCTAACGCAAAAGAGATTTTTTTTTCTTAATCATTTCTTGGGCTTAAGGTCTACAGTACCAACCACACAGGGAAATTAGAATAAGCTATTAGAGAATGAAGATTTTAATTCATACATAAAGACTGAACACATCATTTTCAGGATATTCTTTCATATTTCTCTTTAATCCATAGAGTGTACTTTCCCCCGTTTTGTATAGTATTTGGATATTTTATGCAATTCATTATCCCCCTTCTCCCCTGAGTGCAAGTGGTCCTTTCTTTCCGACCCAGATAACAAAGATCAAAATCCCCAACATGGGGAGATACCTAGAAAATGAGAAAGGGCACAGTTGTTCTGATGTATTAAATATCCGTAGTCTCATAAGTAAAACAGAACTGTGGAGAAAATATTCCCTCAAATGGAATGAGGATATATCATTTTGATGGGGTTTTACAAAGCTATTTTACAGTCAGTTAATTAAAACACTTTTTAAAATGAAATTAATGTAGTGCTGGAAAAGTGCTAGATTGACAGCCCTGGAGAATGAAATCTCTGCACAGGACACAGAGACAGGCAACAGCAAGTCAGCCTTCTCACGCATTTTCCTGAAAAAGTGTTATAGCCATTTTCTGGAGAGACCAGGTGATTAGATACCTAGGTGCTGTTGAATATCTCTCCCCTCCCTCCCCTCTTCCCCCCCAGTGCCTATCTGCATCATTAGGAGCCTAAAATATAGCGTAAGTAACTTAAAAAATCTAGCCCCAAGTCCGGAGTCCCATAGGTGAGTTTAGGGACTAGAGTAGTGGCACTGTGGTTTTATATCTATGCCCGTTCAACATTTGAAACTCTTAGGTGAGTCTTGGTAATCCCTAATAATGGTGATTATAATTATTTTATCAGGTGAATACATTTCACATAAGCCATGAAATAAACATGTGACCTAATATGAGATGTCCCATACTGTTATATTTAAAGTAAAAAGGGCTTACGATTATTAATAAGTATATAATTTAATCTATTTTATAATCACCTATTGCAAAGCACCTGTGTGCTACAAGCCCAGTGCAGCGTTAAACACTTGTAGGGCAAAATACAGCTAGGGGTCAATAAATGACACACCTATCAACAAAAAGATCCATTCCGAACAAGTAAGAGGAATGGGGAAAACAAGACAGGTAACAGATACAAAATAGAGGAGGAAGCACAAATATGGTCAAAGATTGGCCAAGTGAAATAAAGGGAACTTCTGTTATACCTTAATGGTAGTTACCAAAAGTTGGCATGAGAGGAAGAGAGGGCCATATAGGAACAAGTATGCTGACCCTATGCTGTTCCTGCATTGGGAATATTTACCGAGGGGCTGCTTTCTCTTCTTTTTGCCATTGGAGTGGCATAATAGATCTACAGAGGATACTGGAAGCCGGTCCATTAAAACCCAACTCTCATTTGGCGATCTGACCTGATGGTTTTTAGTGGTTTGTGAAAGTTGCCTGTTTTTAGAAGTTAACCCTTTCATGAATGTTTAATACCCCCACAGGTTCCTACTAAGTCCTCTGAGCCTTCTAGTCCCCTAAAAGGTTGAAGTCTATATAGTTAAATCACATTGTTATTAATGTATTGTAGAGTACAAGCAGAAAGAAACTTAACTAAGAAAATATGATTTTTACTGTGGTTGATAAATCAGTTGAATAGGAGTGTGTGTGTATCCAGGGACTTGGAGTCAGGAGACTTGGATTCTAGCCTTAATTTTGCAGTTGTCTTGATGTATGACCTTGGGCACGTCACTTACGTTAAAAGTTTCAAGTGTCCACTCATTCTGAGTACTTTAGTTTTTGGAAGTCCAAGTTGAGATACATTGAGACAATCAAAATGAGTAAGTGCTTTTGAAAAGGTCAGTTTTGATATCTCTGTGCCTCAGTTTCCCAATCTATAAAATGAGAATAATATCCACCTTTGCAAAGCGCTCTGACATCGTCAGATGAAAACTCCTATATAAGTAGTGTTAATGATTTCATTACTATAAACAGCCAGTGTCCATGAAATAACATCTGATCCAAAACTAATGCAAACTGAACAATTTCTGATGTTTAAATTTTTTTTTTTCATTTCTTTCATGAGTTTTCACTTCTTGGTCACAGGCAGGATTGGAAGCAAAATTATGAAAGGCACAGGAAAGGCTAATTTACAGTACCAATCATTTTTAGAATGCCTTTTATCGGAGGATCCCAAAACTCTGGACAAATTAATGAATTTAATTTCATGGCTCATGGACCTCTGTGTTGTCAGTAACTATTCTCCTCATTGTAGAGATGGAGGAAATAAAGCTGTTACTATAAGTGAATTGCTCTAGGTCACAAAGGAAGTCTGTAGCAGAACTGAGAATATAACTCACCTCATTGAACTCTCAGCCCTCTGGTATAAACCATACAAGTGGCACGAAGCAGGAAGTACATGAAGTTCAGGCTCTCTTGTTAGATTTACAATCCAATGTCTGGACCAAAGAGGCATTTATATGGCTTGGATAAGCATCTAAACTTTGAATCAAACTGATGAACCTTCTGAGATTCACCCATCACTGACTTCTGTATAAAGCTTATTCAACCAGGCTAGGACTTCCTCACTGGCTTGATGGAGCATTATTTGACTGCTTGGGCAGGCTCAAAGTAGGCAGAAACTAACAACATGATTAGTGGGCTGATGGGTATTAGCACAGTTCCACACCTCAGCAGCAGCTTGTTCCTGGCAGAACTTGAATGACTCATTGCAACCATGCGTCCTACGAAATGGGTATTCACCCACGAAAGCTCATGCTCCAATACGTCTGTTAGTCTATAAGGTGCCACAGGACTCTTTGCTGCTTTTACAGATCCAGATTTACACGGCTACCCCTTTGATACTTCATTGCAACCATGAAAGACAAAGTGGGTGAGGCAATATCTTTTATTGGACCAACTTCTGTTGGTGAGGGAGACCCGCTTTCGAGCGTACACAGAGCTCTTCTTCCGGTCAGGCTTACACAGAGCTCTGTGCAAACTCAAAAGCTTGTCTCTCTCACCAACAGAAGTTAGTCAAATAAAAGATATTACTTCACCCACCTCGTCTCTCTAATATCCTGAGACTGACACTGCTACAACACTCATTGCAACCATGTCCACTTATAGAACAGTTCAAGGGAATTGATTCTTGCTGTGGGAGATATCAACTTGGCATGGAGCTGAGTAGTGACTTGCTCCACAATCTTGTTTGCAGTTGCACTATAGTAAATTCCTCACATCAAGGTAGGGTTACCATATTTCATGTTCCCAAAAAGAGGACATGGTTGGAGTGGGGTGAGCTGGCGGGAGGGAGAAGCTGGAAGGGGTATTTGGGGGGTGCCAGAGGGGTGTGTGTGTATACTAGGAGGAGATATTTTTGGGATGTTGGAGGGGGTATTTGAGGGAAGTGCCAGACGGGTGTGTGTGTGTACAGTGAGGGGGTATAAGGAGGTGCTGCAGGGATGTTTGTGTACTGGGAGGGGGTATTTGGTGGAGTGCTGGAAGGGTTTGTGAGCACTGGGACAGGGTATTTGGGGTGCTGGAGAGGTGTATGTACTAGTAAGGGGTATTTGGGGGATGCTGGAGGGGGTGTATGTACTGGGAGAGGGTATTTGGCGGAGTGCTGCAGTGGGTTTGCTTGTAGTTGTAAGCGAATGTTTAGGTGTTGCTTTGTAATGGCTTGTGTGTATGTGAATCACTGCCCTCAGCTGGATGGCATTCCATTCATTTTATTCTATAGAGTGTGATACAGCATGGCCAGAAGGCAGCATAAGAGTGTTAGCAGGGGGCCTTATTCCCTGCCAAGGGAGGAAGGTTTGCTTTAGATTAACTAGAACAGCTGTGGCCAATTAGAGCACCTGACTCCA